>NW_021621639.1:0-17013 GCF_004785775.1 Grammomys surdaster
CACACAGTGTGTCAATCTACATTAGCAGAGATGGGTGGCCAGATCACAGGAGGTAAAGAAGCCCAACCAGGAATGGGTATAACCTTCAAAAGCCTGCTCCTGGAGATCCACTGTGACAGCCAGGCTTCACTTCCTAATGGCTCCACAGCCATCTAAATAACACTGCAAGGAAAGGACCTACCACTCTGAAACATGAGCCTGTGGGAGTTATTCCAGAGTCTAACCTTAACAACTGCTTTGATAAAATTTGTCTTGTCTGGGCAAGGTCAAATAGGCAAAATAATATGCTTTGGCACCTCAGATATAATTTTATTTCCCTCTTTTAAATATTTTATTTGCTTATGTGACACACCGTCTCATGTAGTCCAGACCTCAAGCTCACCATATAGACAAGGATAACCTGGAACTCCTGGCCCTCCTGGCTCCACTGCCTCCTAACTTTGGGATTGCAGGAGAGTTTGCCACTGTGCCTGACTTTAGATGTGGCCGGCTTTCTTCTACTCTGAAGTCTCCCATCATCCCTTCTGCTGCTTCTGAACTTAACAAGTCCCAGGTCAGTGAGACTCCCTGTCTAACAAAAACAAAAAAACAAAACAAAACAAAACAAAAAAACAGTGAATGCACTTGGCATTGATCTCTGATCTCCACCTGCTTACAACACACATACAGGCCAATAATTTTACTTTGTTAAACAAAATAGAATGCCTTTTTTGTATGATTTTTTTATTCTTGGCATTAGTGGTACGACACATTAATTATCAAAAGCCACCATTTGTGTGCAGAATGAAAACAGAATATAAGCAGTAATAAATGAATAAAAATGAAGGGAGCTATATTAAAGAGAGAGGAAAAAATAGCTTTGGAAAACAGTATTTTGGCTAAATAATATAAAGCTGAAAGAAGAGAGGAGGCTTTTCACAAATACTGTACTACAGTAATAAATGTCTTTCCACAGGAGATGGGTGACAATTCCATAAGTATATTATATGTATGTCAGGACTGAACACACGGTGAACTCATTATAATGAATGACATCGAGTTTCTCACTGGTAGAGAAAGAAGACACAAAAAGGGCAAGCTGGGCGTTGCTCGTGGAGATGGACTGGGAGGAAGGTACCAGCACGTCCTGAAAGCTAAGCAAGTCAAGTCTGGAAAGAGAACCAGCAGGACTTACACTTCCCACCTACACACATGAACACAAATCAGAGATAAGGAGAGGGCTTACGATTTGTGTGTTACTTCCTGGCTCTACCTGCTGAGAGAATGTAGAAGCAAAGACATCCTAAAAATCAACCACTCCTATCATTACAGAAACCAGGGAGCACCTAGGAACCTGAGAACACCATGAGCCTGGAACACCATGTAGGGACAGAAAATAACATAAACCTAAAAAAGATGTTGGGGGAAAGGAGTGACAAAGAACCTATCTAAAGGAACTTCCAGTGACCAAATATGAAACAATTTAAGCAACAACAAAAAAAAAAGTACTGAATTAGAATGTATAGAACTTCCATAAACTGGAAAAAAGGAGAAGTTCCGCACAGCTTCCACACACAAAAGGACAGTTCACACATTAGATGGGCAAGCATGAAAGAGGAAAGAGGACAGTAACCGCAATGCAGCAGTGCAGCAGTGCAGGCGCCAATGCAGCTGAGTGTGGGGCAGCAATCTGTGACCCAGCACTTGGGAAACTGAGGCAGGAGGACAACTCTGAGATCAAGGTAAACCTGAGCAAAACAGCAGGATCTAGACTGACCTGGAGACACACTGAAGCTTGTCTCAAACAATAAATGGAAAATAAAATCACCAATAGATAATAAAATAATGGGTCTAAATTTAAGCTACAGTATAGAAACAGTCTTGACAAAATAATGAAGGTCATCTCAATGGCACACACCTCTGACAGGATGAGGACACTTCACAGATGTCACACATACCTACACCGAGGGAGATCTCCCACCAGGGATGAGCAACACACCTAAGCCCAGCACTCAGAGGAAGCAAAAGGACCATGAATTGAAGATTAGCCTAAACCATGTAGTGAGTTCAGGGCCATCCCGGACCTCAGAGAGACCCAGCCTCAAAAAAAACAAAAGAAAAGGCAGACATCTTACAAACACCCAGAGACCCAGCCTGAAAAAAACAAAAGAAAAGGCAGACATCCTACAAACACCCAGTACTCGTCAAAGGAATGAAGATGAGGAACCCAGACTGTGGAGGCTGAGGACAGGCTGAGAAAGGATACAGAAAAAACAAATCCACCTTTTAGTCAGGAGTGGAAGGTCTTTGTGCCACTTGATATTTTACATTGTATTTTTTTAATTAAAAATATTGCTTTACAATAGGAAAACTTGTTCTATTTTCCTTTGTTGGAGGTGTGGTTTGTTTTAGAAAGTGTCTCACTCTCTCATGTCCCTTTCTACTATATTTATTGGAAAATTCCATCATCAGGCTGGAGATGTCACTCAGTTAAGACAGTGCTTATCCAACCTGCACCAAGTACTGGACTTGATCCTAACCTTGCATAAACCAGGCATCGTGATACACTCTTATATTCCCAGCGCTTGGGAGATAGAAGCAGGAGGATCAGAACTCATGGGTGACCCTAGAGCCCTATCTCAACATAAGTAAATAAACAAAGATAAAAATGTAAAAATAAAAGTATGCTTACTGCCAATGGACAACACATCTTAAAATGGCTAGCTAAGGGGCTGCAGAGATGTCTCAGTAGTTAAGAGCAGGAGCTGCTCCTCCAGAGGCCCAGGTTCCATTCCCAGCTCCAACAGGCAGTTATCAACCATCTCTAACTCCAGTTCCAAGGGATCCCATGACCCCTTCTGGCCTCCATGGGCACCAAGCACGCATATAGTAGATATATATGCAGGCAAAACATCCATACACATAAAGTAAAATAAATAAATCTCATAAATATTCAAGTGGTTATCTGCAGTAGAAAACACCTGTAACCTCAGCCTCAGGAAGCTGATGTGACAAGAGTTCAAAAAAAAATAAAACCTTTAAAATCTAAATTTTATGTTGTTTAATGTAGTATAGCTTTTTAATAGTTGGGAGTAAGGCATACCCCATAGGTATAGCCCATGCATTATCTTACTGCTTGGACCAAATGAACTGAAGGGGTTTGTCCTGCACACACTCTGTGATGAGAAAAACAACCATTATCCTCCACATTCTTCGGCAGTTAAGCCAATGAAGAACAAACCCCACATTTTCCCCTCATTTTATTTGAAATTGTGCATACCCTGAGCTTCTATTTACAGAAGTCTATGATGCTTTGTTTCCTTTAGATCGATGGTCCTTCATCATTATTATAGGTTGTGGGACCATTTCCAGATGGGCCCCTCAAGGATCTCTGGCTGGGCTGAGGACAGGGTGCGATCTGTGGCTGTCCGCGGGCAGCCCAGGATGGGTGGTGAGCAGGCAGGGAGAGTTCGCTGCTGCCCTGCCCCAAACCGCATCTCAGTGCCTTCGAGGCAGCCCTGAGAAGAGAGAAGTGTTACAGCTCGCTGCTGCCCTGCCACCAACCGCGTCTCAGCGCCTCAGCGACAGCGGAGGCTGAAAGGGGAGAAGTATTACAGCTCTTTGAAGTGCACGGGCTGGCCTGCGACTACAGTGGGAAGGATCTCACACACATTTACTTCTGAGCTTGGCCAATATATACAGTTTTTGGGGTGGCAGCAGGTAACCCCTATTGGCTTGGTCTGAGAGCTTGGGAATGCCTCATATGCATGAAGGTGCTACTCCTATGTGATCACTGGCCATGGACCTCTCCATGGGAGGGGTTGTGGGGAGCTGAAGCTAAGAGAGCCAGATGACTTTGGGAAGCTCAAAGTGCTTCCCGTCCTAATGGCCTTCTTCAGACCAAGGTGCTGGGGCTTCTAGAGCTTTCTACCCAGCTTTCTGGCCTTTTCTCATAGCCTACTGCCCCAAAATAGGTAACTTACTAGGTTAGCATAGGTAACTCCAAGAATGCCAACAAGCCGCAAGCCACTGAGTCCTCATCTAAGGTACTGAAGCTACTTCATCAAGCTTGCACGTAAAACGCTTCAACTCTGAGAAAAAAATGAAAAATAAAAAAAACTACAAAGCAGGAACTTGGGCTCACAGGCGACCTAGGCAAGTACAAGATTTGGCCGACCTGCTTCAGAAACATCCCATCTTCTACCCAGGGCCTTGAAACTACTCAGACACTCAAGTCCAAGCTGCTCTCCCGGACGACCCAGCCCACACCACCTCATCCCAAGACTTACCTCATGCTGGGAATGGCATGGTAGCCCAATAGGAAGCGCAGTTGGCTGGATCCAGCAAAATCTGCTATCACCTTTTCCCCCACAGTGTGCATATGTTTGAGAAGTTCAAGGTGTTCACTGGTCACGACCTTCAGACTGGAAATGGAGGCCCACGGTAAGACCAGCCAGTGATGACGGGCCTTGGGGTACTTATCCTTCATCACCACCACCTGGTCATCTTTGTAAACCTAGCAGAGAGCACAAGGGAAGGAAAGAGACATCAGCTGGGGGTTCTGTGCGCGTGCCATCGACTCGTTCAGTCACTTATTTGGAAACATGGTGGAGAAAGTTTTAAGAAGTAGAGCAGACGCAGACACACTAACAGCGTCTTACAGCCATCAGTCGCATCTGTACACAGTGAGGAATCAGGGCTCCAGCCCAAATCCCATATGCTCCAGAGCCCATGTTTTCAAACACCACACTACATAGAATGCAGAGAAGACACACTGTACAAGAGTTCTCAAGAACTCAATGTTAAAATCTCCCCAGCAGACTTCAATCCCAGCTCTCTAACACAGACCTGGAATACATGTGTACAAACTTCAAGGAGGCCTGACTGAAGCAGACCTCAAAGGCTCCTCCAAAGATGACTGATGACTTCTTGCTTTTTTGTGTGTTTGTTTGTTTTTAAATAAATTATTTTATTGATAGTTTACAAGGAAGAGTATACTAACTAGGCAGTGTCAGATTATTTTTTTTCTTTTTTTTTAATTTGCAACTGAAGATTTAGAGTACAATTCTTTTGTAAAGTAAATGCTTTATCTAGTAGAAGGTCCTGCTTATTATTGGACACCTTTATATACACTATGGGTATTTCATATAGTTTGGGAATCATTAGGAATAAGGCTCTAGAGACATAGGGCATAAAGGATGGATATAGAAGTTCCCAGAAGTCATCTCATTGAGGCATCACTTACAAGACCAAGAGTTCGAAATCAGACTGGAAAGCCTATTTACTTTGCACTATATTGTCTTCTTCCCTTTAGCCATCTCTGATTCAGACCAACGTGCCTTATGGTCTGAATGTATTGGCTATTAATTGTTTGTTTTGGGGCAGTGGGCTATGAGAGGCAACTGAGTACCTGGTTGAGAAGGCTTTGAACCCCAGATACCCTCAGGCACGGTAGGAGTTTGACCTTGCTCCCAGGCCCCTGGCTCCTTTCACATAGCTACAGCTCCCCAGAGAGAGGTCTGTGGCCATAGGTCACATAGGACAATGCTCTTACTAGCCCTTCTACATGTAGAGGGTGTGACTACAGGCCACAGAGCCCCAAGACAGATCTTCATATTAATGAGATACCTGAAGGTCAGAGGGCATAGCCAATTAAGCATTCCTGTTTGATACCACAGAAGGCACAGCTAAATGGCTACCAAAAAGATTAATGAAATAAATAGATACCCCCACAAAGCCAGGCCCAACCATAAATAAGATGAATAACAATTGACATCCAGGGAAGAGAAATCTCCCTGAGAATTCCCTTCTTTTCCTTTCCAGGTAAAAATGAATCACCCATGATGTCTGCTGTTAGAAGTTCTAATCCACATGCTGGCCTCCAAACTTATACTATTCAGACCTTTGATGGGCCATTGACAAGAACATCAAACAGTTAGAGATTGACATCACTAATCTGAAGAAATCCCTCGTTTCGCTGTCTAAAGAGACCTCTAAAAATTTCTAAGGACTTTATTGGACTTGATTTACTCTTTTACAATAGAAAAGACTGTGTACAGCTCTTGACTGTGTACAGCCCTTAAATAAGAATGTTGCCTTTACATAGACAAGTCAGGGATAATTAAAGAGAGCATTATAAAGGTCAGAGAAGGCCCTGAGAAAAGACAGAGAAAGAGAAAGATGAGAGCTGGTACAAGAATTGGTTTTCAACCTCTCCATCATGGTTGTCAACCCTATTTCCTCCCATCTTGGGACAATTAATTGGGTTATTTTTGCTTACTTCTTTTCATCCCTGGGCCTTTAATAGGTTGACTAACTTTGTGAAACAACAGATAAATAATTTGGTAGCAAAACCTATTCAGATACACTATCATAAGTTAGTATGGAGGACCACGAGACTCAAGATGAGGTTGTTACTCTATCCAGGGTGTTCCCAAAACCCATCTCCACCCAACCTAAAAGAGGAGACTTCTGCCCCTAGACCTAGCAGAGAGGGGCCACCCAGAACCCCCTCTGACTGGCGATCTGGATTCTTGCATAGGCTGCGAGGCTAAGCACTGCAAGGGAATATAAATAAAAGTTAAAAATATCTCTCTGGGTTCCCTGAGAGACAAGCCTGACTGCATAGGGGTTGGTGTCAAAAGTATACCCTCTCCAGGAAAAAGACATCGAGATGGGTATGGCATGCCTCACTGGACAACAACAGGGGGACCGGAGCCACTACAAAGTCCCCTTCAATTAGTGGAGGTCAGGCCTCTATCTTTGCCAGATTAGAATCGCCACAGACCTTCTATACTTAGAGAAGGGAGGAGATGTCAGGGGCAGCCCTGCTTATACACTGAAGGCCTAAAATCAACCATAGGCCTAAAATCAGCAATAGGCCTGTCATACATGTATACTAACACCAAGTCTTGGGTCTCAGTGGAAAAACATTGAAACAGATGGCTATAAGCTATTGTAAACAGGCAGCTTTTGTGGAAATTTACCAGCCTGAGTAGTCATAGACCTCGTAAATAGGTAGCCTTGGCAGATTATACCAACTTAGATAAGGACAAGTGAATCATAGGCAGTCATAGTGACCTGTCCCTGAACCTTCACCCAGTGGATACCCTATTCTGAAAGATATCTGTATTCCCCCTGAATACCCATGCTCTAGTGTCATCCCTTTCCCCCACATCCTGCCTTTTTGTGTTTATAACCCCTCTGTGAATAAGTAAAAATTATGATTTGATTTAAAAAAAATAAAATAAAAAAATAAAGATCTAGTCCAATTCCAGTTTGATTGGAGGTATGGCTTCATTAGGGAGGGTTAGGCAGAGGTATATAAAGGCTTCCGTGGAGACAGATAAAATATTCAGAGACCTGGAGCCTGGATAGCTGCCTGGTTTGGCTGGGACTCAGAGACCTACCTGCAGTGCTCATGAGTGATGACTTCTGACATGGAGACAGCATTACTACAGTCACCATCTGATGATCCCTTCAAAGGGACCATGCTCAGGTTAGCAAAATTTCTTTTTTTAACATTTATTCTTTATTTGGGGAGACCATAGGACAACTTATGGAGTTCATTCTCTCCTCCTGCCATGTTGATTCCAGGGACTGAACTCAAGTCATCAGCCTTGGCAGCAAGCATCCTTACCCACTAAGCCATCTCGCCAGTCCATAATCTCTCCTAACAGCACCCAGACGGTAAAAAGAAACAAAGCAGACAGCATAGTCATCTCAAGTGTCACTTAGGGTTTAACACTTTCACTATCAATTACATTTACACACTTACTTACAACAAGAGAAGGAAAAGCTATGAGAGCTCAGGCTAGAGACAGCTTACATGCTCTTCTGTGACCCGCAGCCATCAACGATGAACGGATAATGTGCTATATATGCAAAATGGAACAGTATTCAGCCAATCTGGGGCTGGCTGTGGAGGTGTATGATTTTAATCCCAGCACTCAGGATTATCTCTGTGAGTCTCAGGAAAGCCTGGTCTACATTGCATTTCAGGACACCAGGGCTATAGAAAGAGACTCTGTCTCAAAAAAGGAGGGGGGTGGGAGCGCTGGAGAGTTGTACTAGCTGTTTGTTCTTCCAGAGGATCCAGGCTTGATTCCCAATACCCACACGGTGGTCCATAATCATCTGTAATTCCAGTCCCAGGGGATTCTTCTGGCATCCTCAGGTACCAGACACAGACATACATACAGGCAAAACACCCTTCACATTAAAATAAATCAAAATATTTTTCAAATAAAAAGAAAAAGGAAATCACAAAATCTACAGGAAAATGGATGGACTCAGAAAGTATAATACTAAGCAAGGTGATCCAAAATCAGGAAATTTTCATATATATGGCTCCTAGCCTATAATGTATGCATGTATATGTGGAAATGGCTATTAAGTGTGGGTACAGTATAACATTTAATGAGACCAAGAAATGTGGTATTAAGTGATATTGTATAGAAAAGTACAGTAAACAGAATCCCACTAGGAAGAACTAACATCCTTTGGCTTCATATACTTTATTTTTTTAATTTTTTTGTTTGTTTGTTTGTTTGTTTGGTAGGTTGGTTGGGTTTTTTGGTTTTTCTTTTTCTTTTTTTTTTACAGATTTATTTATTTATTTATATTATATGTATCCACCATTGCTCTCTTCAGACACACCAGAAGAGGGCATCAGACCCCATTGCAGATGGTTGTGAGCCACCATGTGGTTGCTGAGAATTGAACTCAGGGCCTCTGGAAGAGCAGCCAGTGCTCTTAACCACTGAGCCTTCTCTCCATTCCCTTTGGCTTCATTTATAATTACGACTTTTGTATCGTGGTCATGTATTACATGACAAACACTAAATTTATAGTTTTATTCTGACCTGCACTTTGGGGTCTTTCATAGACAACTTCAAGCCTTGACTCCAGTGGCCCAGTGATTCCTAAATAAAAAAAAAAAAAAAAAAAAAACATTGTAAATGTGATGCCAATAGTTAAATGGAGTTAATACTACTTATCAGCAAAGTCTAAATACAACACAGAAGTAAGGTCAGTTTTTGAGAATTACACTAGACTTCCTTTACTTCAGTCCATCGCCCTTTAGGACCACAAGCCTCCCCACTGTCTTCTACATTTAGAACTGGGTGTAAGGATGGAGGCCTGCTGTGGAACTTTGTCAATGTGCAAGGATTGCTATTGCAAATAGGAGCAGCTGTGATCCCCTGAATAACACTGTGACCAGACTGGGCCAAATATTCACTCACTGGGGGGGTTAGGAGGGAGGAGACACAAACAGCTTTCAGCTGCTGGAGAGGGGGACTCCTGTCTGACGGGGTAGTCACACTTATGTTGCCCCTGCTCCTGTAACCACCATCAGACTCACTGGTTCACCAACTTAAACTTGGGTGGAATGGTTGGTCTGTCATTAGTGCCATATCTGGGGTGAAGAGACATCTGTTCACATCTCCCCAGTAAAAGTTCCTTAAGGCCAAAACTGCCAGAGTACAAAACAGCCTCCTTGCCTGTTGACACTCCAGCTGCAGCCTAGCCAAGTGTCTCCTTTGACATCAACATGTGAATAACAGTATCTAGGAAGGCTTTAATGTGACATCAACATGTGAATAACAGTATCTAGGAAGGCTTCAGTTTGACATCAACAAGTGAATAACATTATCTATTGAAGGCTTCAGTGTTAACAACCAGACAGACAAGCAAATAACCCATGTTTGTATTAAACATTAATTTCACTATTATGGGAAACAGATGTGTGAGGAGTGGATGAAGTCCTGAATGAGTGTGTGTTGTTGCCATGACCAGTCATGGCAAGGACCTCAGTGCCTACATGGATTCCCCAGATAAGGCCCAGAGGGATGGCAAACCCCTCCTCTGGTCCAAGTGCCAGTGTTTACAAATGACTGGCTAGGCAGTGTATGCAGAAACCACCAACCACAGCTCCTCCTCCAAGATGTTTACAGCCTGAGACTGCTCTCTCACAGAGACCTCCTACCAGTATTAGCTAAACCTGTCTCCTGGTTCAGCTATATACAATAGACCCACCTCCTCAATTCAGATGTATAAAATAATCATGCTGAGTTTCTGGGCTGTTGGTGGTGCTGCATCTCCATTAGAGAGCACAGCCGACCTAATTCCAGCTTTTCTCTTTCTTTTTAATTTGGATATTTTATTTATTTACATTTCAAATGTCATCCCCTTTCCAGTTTCCCCTCAAGAAACCCTCTGTCTCATTCTCCCTTCCCCTGCTTCTGTGAAGGTGCTCACCTAACCACCCATCCCCTCCTGCCTCCCTGCCCTGGCATTCCCCTACACTGGGGCATCAAGCCTTCCCAGGACCAAGGGCCTCTCCTCCCACTGACAACCTACAAGGCCATCCTCTGCTACATATGCAGCTGGAACCACGGGTCCCTCCATGTGGACTCTTTGGCTGGTGGTTTAGCTCCCAGTAGTTTAGCCAGAAACTGGAAACATCCTAGATGTCCCTCAACTGAAGAATGGATTAAGAAGATGTGGTTCATCTACACAATGGAATACTACTCAGCATGAATTTTGCAGGCAAATGTATGGAACTTGAAAATATCATCCTGGTGAGGTAACCCAGACCCAAAAGGACAAGCATGGTATGTGTAACTGCCCATTCTGCTGCTCCAGTCTATGGGTCAGGGCCTAGCAAGAGAGAGAGTGGGGACAGGGATGCGAAGAATAGAGACAAGACAGGGTCTGATCTGGAGACAGAGTCTACTCTGGAGACAGAGTCTGAGTCTGCTGAGTCTGTTCTGGAGACGGAGTCTGCCCTTTTATATCTCTCCTCAAGTCTTGCCTTGAGTCTCGCCTTTAATCTCTCCTTGGGTCTTGCCTTGAGTCTCTCAAGTGCTGGGATTAAAGGCATGTGCTACCACTGCCTGGCCTTGATTGAAAGGATCAAGGTAATTATCAGAGTGTGCTCAGCTGTTGTAGGCTGTTGAAAACAAGTCTCTTGTCGGGGTATATGGCTCAAATGGCTGCAAAGATGATAGCTGCTTTCTGCTCAGAGTCGGCTCCCAACAGGTCCCCCTTTTTAAATTTGTTTTTAAAAGGAAAGGCTGGGAAAACTTATGGAAACCGTGCCTGTCTTAGATTGGAACAAAGGACCCCAGCCTCCCTTTCCCGTCTCTGGATACTCAACAGCCATTGGTTGAGCTCCTGTCTTAGGATGGTGAGGCCTCTCAGTTTGGGGCAAGGGTCTTGAAGTGTTCTCTTACCCATCATTGACTATCTGGCTTAGCGCATAAGTTAGGGGTTAATCTTCGTCAGTCTTGATGACAGAGGTTTTGGAGTCCCCTACTTCCAGCCTGTAATAATGGACCTGTATGGGTTTCATTTGAATAGCGTCTATCTATTGTCGTACAAAAGCCATCAGTTTGTTGAACAGCATGAACCCAAGAGACAAGAGATTTAGCAATGCCTGAATGATTATTGCAAAAGCAACACTCTTTTTAGGGTAACACAAAACTCCCTCTGTTGGAGTAAAAAATATAAGCCTCTTCTATTCTGTAGCACTATTTCAGCTAAGAAGGATAATGAATTTTACAAATGCATTATACCAGATTCCATTCTTTCTAAACCTAAATCTATAGAAGTACAGAACTGATCATAGCTTTGATCTTAACAAAACAAATAAAGAAAATCCCCGTTCCTATCCCAGTCAATCCTAAACCCAAAAAACAGTTATAGTAACTGTGGTAATGGGTTTTCTCCCGAGTCTAAACAATGTACCCCACTAAATCATAAATCAGGGAACCAAAAGTCCAATAGAGCCACCCTGGAGGTGTGGGTGGTGATGTCTTCTTCCACACTGAGAACTTCCCAAGTCTGGTATGCTGGTTGATCCGCTCCTGTTTGAAGACAATTGTGAAGCATCTTCATGTTTCCTGTAAAGAAAAAATACGCTTCTCAGAGGGTTTCTCCTCCCTGGATTTGTTGTTGTTGTCTATTTTGTTTGATCAGTCTCTCTGGCAGCCAGCATGCGGCATCGGCCGTTTGGGAATATATGCAGATAGAACCTCTTCCCCAGATAAGCACTGGATCTGGCTCATTCCAGGTTCCAGTTAATGGGTCTTTCCAGAGGACTGTTGCAAAATTCTTTTTGGTATCAGGATGCCAGAATCTGTCTGCAGCAGATTTTCCTTCAGAATCCAAAGTTAAAAAATTTAAAATAAAGAGCGTGTGATGAAGGATATTTCTGGGGGAATCCCTTAGTAGGGTACCATTCCTCATTTTTAATTTTTTCGAATTGACATTTAATGGTTTGATGTGCCCTTTCTATCATACCTTGGCCCTGTGGATTATATGGAATACCTGTTTTATGTAGTATTCCCAATTTTTCACAAAATTGGTGGAAACTGGAGCTTGTATAACCTGGGCCATTGTCAGTCTCGATCTGTTTTGGCACACCCAATACAGCGATTGTAGCAAGCATATGTTTGATCACATGTTTGCTTGCTTCTCCAGTTTGTAATGTCGCATAAGTGAAACCACTGTTATGTATCTACACATACATGTATATATTTTTGATTTCCAAATTCATTATAATGGGTAACATCCATTTGCCAGAGACTGTTTGGTATCAGTCCCTTTGGATTCACACCTAAATGAGGAACTGGTAAAAGTTTAACACATGATTGACATTGTTTGACAATTTGTCTAGCTTGTTCTCTGGTAATTTTAAACATGACCTTTAAAGTTTGCGAATTAAGGTGATGTAACTCATGAGCCTTTATGGCCTGTTCTAAGTTAGATGACAGATCTGATAAAGTCACTTCGGCTATACGAGTGGCTAGATCTGCCTTGGTGTTTCCTTCAGTGAGAAGACCTGTGTGGGCTCTCAGGTGTCCTATAAAGAATTTATACTTTCTCCTCAAAATTAGTTGTTGGCACTGTAAAAGCAAATCAGCTGCTTCTGAGGAGTGCTTTATTTGCGCAGCAGTTTCTAGCAGAGGAATAGATTGAGCTATATATGAACTATCTGTGTAAATATTAACGGTTTGATTTGGAAATGCTTGAAACACAGCAACAACAGCATGTAATTCAACCAATTGAGCTGACACAGCTGATGTAGCAAAGGAAATTACTTGATCCTTAAAGGCATAAACAGCCGTTCTTGATGAGGACCCATCAGTGAAAACTAGCAATGCTTCCTTTATAGGTGCATGTGCAGTACAAGATGGAAAAACAAATGCATGGTGATTACAAAATTGAACTAATTTGTCTGGTGGATAGTGGTTATCTAGTTGACCACCAAATGAAGCACATGCTTTAGGCCAAACTTTAGAACTCTGCATAAGCCAATTAACCTGATGTCTTGTATATGGTTGTACTATGACATCAGGATCTTTTCCAAAATATTTTCGACTGTTATCTCTGTCTAACATAATCATATCTGCTACAGCTGCATAGTATGGATAAAGAATCTTTTTAGGGGATGAGGGAAGATGAACCCATAATATGGGTGCAGTTTGCCAAAAAACTGCAGTAGGAGTTAGTTTAGTGTTAAAAATAAGAAAATATAAAGGCTTAGAATAATTAATATGAGTTACAAATTGGGATGAAATAGCATTCTCAACCTTCCGTAAGGCTTTTCTACCCTCCTCTGTTAGAGCCCTGCCAGACTTAGGGTCAGAATCTCCTTTGAGAATGTCAAACAAAGGTTTCAACTCTCTTGTCGTAAGTTTCAAATATGATCATAGCCAATTAATGTCTCCCAACAGTTTTTGAAAATCATTAAGTGTCTTAAGGGAATCAGTCCTCAAGGTGGCCTTACTGTTAATAATATGTGGACCATTAATCTGAAATCCTAAATAAGTATATGAATCTTGTAATTGTACCTTTTCTGGTGCTATTTGTAACCCTGCAGTCTATAAAGCTGTTTTAACATCATCAAAGCATGAATTGTGAATTATGAATAATTATGAATTATGAATAATGAATTATGTAGATTTGCTTCCACATGGTTCTAACACCCTCTATGGCAGAAGCCACAAAGTTTGGCACAAGGTAGGACTGTTAGCCATACCCTGAGGCAAGAACTTCCAAAGATATCTTTTCATAGGTTCTCTAAAGTTTATAGCAGGAACACTAAAAGTAAAGCACTTTCTATCGTTAGGATGCAAAGGGATAGTAAAGAAACAGTCTTTTAAATCTATAACTATTTTATAATAGCCTAAAGGTATGGCCACTGGTGTGGGCAGCCCAGGTTGTAAGGCTCCCATCAGAATCATGGTCACGTTAACAGCCCTCAAGTCTTGTAACAATCTCCACTTTTCTGACTTTTTCCTAATGACAAATATTGAGGTATTCTAGGGAGAGTTACTCTCTTCTAAATGTCCTGCCTGTAATTGCTCCTATACTAGCAATTGAACAGCTTGTAATTTTTTGGCGGTTAGGGACCACTGATCCACCCAGATGGGCAAGTCCTCCTTCCAGGTGATGGGATCGGCACAGTGCCCTAGGGGTGCAGCTGAATCAATAGCCCCCATCAAAAATACCCCAAGCCTCTTCTTCCAGAGTTACCATGGACCTCAATAGGATGAGTAATCCCATTTTCACTTTTTCCTAATCCTTTCCCTGGAGAAAATCCAGAGTTTATCATTTGAGCCGTGATTACTTCATTAGGGCTGCACATAATCAATCCCAACTGGGGTAATAGATCTCTGCCCCAGAGATTAACGGGAAGGCCCGGGATGACATAGGGTTGTATATTCCTTGTATTCCCTTCTTTATCTTTCCATGTCAGCACCTTAGAGCTTTGCTGTGGATTTTGACTTTGGCCAATACCCCTTAAATTGGTTAAAGTTGGAGTCAGAGGCCAGGTGGCAGGCCAATCGCTTTGTTTGATAATCGTCACATCAGCTCCTGTATCAACCAAACCTTGGAATGCCTTCCCATCGAGCAATATTGTCATCATAGGTTTTTGTTTAACTATAGGCTGTACCCAGTATGCATCAGAGGAAACAAAGCCTTGATCCCCTCTCTTAGGACTCTTATATTTGTGATTAGTAGGGATCAATGGGCTTAACAATAGTTGAGCTATCCTCCTTCCTGTAGGAATAGTGACTATATTCTCTATTGCCTTGGCCATTACCTTAATCTCACCTTGATAATCATTGTCTATAACTCCAGGAAAAATTTGTAGTCCCTGCATAGTAGCACTGCTTCTTCCCACTATCAGGCCAAACACATTTGGATAGAGTGGTCCAAACACTCCAGTGGGTAAGGCCTGAGGTCTCATTTCTGGGGTTAATACTGTGTGGGTGGCAGAATTGAGGTCTAGTCCTGCGCTTCCTGGAGTTGCTTGACTAAGTTCTGAAAGAGGTTGTTGTTTGCTGGTATGATACTGACTGCCCCATAAGCCTGTTTTGGCTTGTGTTGGCTCGGGGCCTGGGGCTGGCCCCTGTTCCCTTTTCCTGATTATGGGAAAGGGTGTTTCCTTCTGTATCTGTCTTGGACATACATTCACTAGCCCAATGCCTTCCACATTTGCAACGTGGGCATAGGCCAGGCTGTTTTCTAGGCTGTCTCTGGGTTAACTCATTTTCTGCTTTGCAATATTTGTCAAAGTGTCCAGACTTGTCACACTCAAAACAGGCATTTTTGTCTCTACTTGTCAGAAAATCTCTTACCAATTGTCCTTGTATGGTGGCTGGCATAGCTAAGCCCTGTTGGTAAGAGGACCCTATGTCAGAACAGAGTCTGATATACCCAGTAAGGTCTTTCTTTTTCCTATAGGATCTAGTGGCCGCTTGGCAGGCAGGATTTGCATTTTCATATGCAAGCTGTTTCACATAATCTACACCTGCCTCTGCATTACCAAAAATCCTTCCTGCTGTTGTCATTAATCAATGAACAAAATCAGAAAATCGTTCATCAGGCCCTTGTCTGACTGAGGTCAAAGATGCACCAGGGTCTCCCTTTACCGGGAGTTTGCGCCAAGCCTTCATGGCTGCATTTTGAATTTGAGTGAATAAGCCTGGGTCATATTGCTTCTGGTTATCACTAGAAGCAAACTGCCCTTCTCCTACTAAGGCTTCAAAGGACCAACCATTACCTGCCTGAATATTTCTCCTAGCTGTCTCTTTACAATTCTCATAATACTCTGATTTCCAAATAAGATAGTCACCACCATTAAGAACTGCTCTCATTAGAGTATTCCAATCACCAGGAGTCAGCCACTCCTCTGCAACAGATTCTAAGATTGCAAGAGTAAAGGGAGCAGTGGCACCGTATTGTGCCACTGAATTTTTTAATTCTTTAATAGTTTGAAAATTAAACCCTGTGTGATGTCTCCAAGCAACCCCTTGAGTGTCTCTAGTCTCTGATACAGGGAAAACCTCAGCCTCTCCCTCTTCTGGCTGATCTGTACTAAAACCAGAGGACTCTGGGTTGAGGAACTCAAGGACCTGAGTAATTTTCTTTGCCCTCTTGAGACCTCTTCCCTGTCTTTAATTTTTGTAGCTGATTAATTAAGTCCTGATACTTTTTCTAACTCTAATTGTTGTTTAAGCAGAGAAATTTTGTCCTGTAACTCCTTTCTGGGATCTACAACCACCATCTCCATAGCAGGAGCATCTGGAGGTGGAGGAGCAAAGGGAGGGGGCCTATGGGAAGAGGACCTTTCAGGGTCATAATTTTTGGCTGCCTCTTCCTCTAGGTCGGCACAATCTGGCTCTGACAAATCGATTACTTCAACCTTTGGTTGTATTTTGGATTCTATGCTTTTCTTTTTCTTTTGAACATGAAAGACAGCACTTAAACAGCAAAACAGAAGCAAACAATTAACACACATAAGCAGCAAACAACAAAACAAAAACAGAGAGTTGAAATCAGGCTGAGAGTTGAATTCAGGCTGACTTATTTCTTGCCCATTATCATTACTGTGACCTACTGGTCTCCACACGGCAGGTTCCCACAGCAATTACCTCTGTTTCACTTCTGAATTTTCAGTCGACCCTTCTGGTAATGTCACTCACTGGGTCTCTTGTTCTTGCTGCCTCCCATTGAGCG
>NW_021621640.1:0-18724 GCF_004785775.1 Grammomys surdaster
GAGAGAGAGAGAGAGAGAGAGAGAGAGAGAAGTGAACGAATATCCTCCTACCTCCCTGACTTTCTTGGGGAAAATATAAATATGATGAGACTTGTATAGGAATTAGGTTGACTGATCAACATTGAGGCTGGTGTAGTCACAGCAAAGACAGGGAGGAAGAGGCATCAGGGAGAGAGCTTTCCTGCTTTCACTGTAGTTTGCATTATCAGTAGGTAGAGATGTTGTTAATGTTAAATGATTAATAATTATCCAATCTGGAAAACTTAGGGGTCCATAGAACAAGGCAGTCAAGTATCTAGTTAAGGAAATGAATTAATTAGAAAAAATTCGGTATTTACACAAGCTCAACCAACAGAGAAGGTATTGACAAACCAGTGTGGCTGTGTCTAATAGAGATATCAGCATTCCAATTTTAAAGTGTACAGCTGTCCTGTCCACCAGGGCAGTGGACCAGGAATGGGGACCACCTGAAAGAGAGAATGCGGGAAACAGGGGCATGCAAAGAACCATGGCTTGTCTATAGTGTGATCAAACCACTATTTTAATTTTTTCACACAGGGGTTATATACACATAGAGGCAGGATGTGGGGAGGGGGAGACACAGGAGCGTAGGTGTTCTCAGGGGGAGTACAGATATCTTCCAGAACAGAGTGTTGGGTGGGTGAAGAAGCAGGGAACAAGTCACTAAGTTTCATGTCTATAATTCATTTGTTCTTGTCTAAGCTGTTACTTTCCACCAAGGCTACCTATCCACAAGATTTATGATTACTTGTTCTCATCCAGGCTGGTAGTTTTCCACCAAGGCCACCCATCCACAAGATCCACAGCTATCTGTTCTAGGAACAGTGCTTTCCCACAGAGACCAAGACTTTGTGTTAGTAGGCATGTATGGCTGACTTAAGCCTATGGCTGATTTAGGCCTTCAATGTATAAGCAAGGTTACTTCCAACATACAACCAAAGAGAAAAGGTGAGGATCACCTGGTTTGATTTAGTACATATGTCTAGTACGTGGAGAACTTTTGTCCATAAAGCTTCCTTTACCTTTTAAAAAGAATTCTGGAAATTTTAATTAAATCATTTAAGCTCACACTATCTTCCTTTTGCTAAATCTCAAACACTGGGAAAAATTGCTGAAGTCCCTATGTAATAGATCAGCGCAGGCCTGGCTCTCAGCTTTCCCAGAATCCTTCAGTTCGTACTTGTTACAGTATATGACTGGCAAAACCATCCTGGAGCCCAGGGGTAGGGCTGTACATCTCCCATCTGCTCTGTACATCTGCTCTTCCTTATGCAATCCACCCAAATTTGTTACATGGTATTTTCATCTATCATTTACCCACAGCATTTCTTGTTCTGGCTTTCTACTCCTCTCCATCTTCTCTTCACATAGCCCAGGTTCATGTCCACTCTGGACTCTCTCAGATATCCTTTGCTCTAACTCCTCTCCCCTGTATCTACATTAAACTTTCTACTCCACCATATCCAGGAGCAGCCATGTCCCTTGCTTTTTATTTCTTTTTCCTTTCACCTCCTATTAACCACTCCTTGATTTCACATTCATGGCCAGTTCTTGCTTCAATTGTTGTTACTTCTTGAATTTGACTAAAGTTTGGCTGCTGGACAGCCAAAGATTTGAGGTAGAGATGGTGCACTGGACATTGAGTATGTAATGAAATGTCAATGCAAAGGACCCTGTGCCTTGGATGATGAACAGTTAGTTGTCCCTAGAAAGTGAAAGATTCTGAGAAGATTAAAAATTTACAAGACTAGGGTTGTGTTTGCCCCTAGTGTGGAAGGGCAGATCAGGGAAGGCCTGTTTTTTCTGACTCGTGTGAGCTCTAGTCCTCCAGAAGGGAAGGTGAAGTTGGCTTATGTTCAGGCTATGAGGTCACACAAATGAGGGATGCTGGCAGGTCTAGAAGTTAGGAGCACCTGTGGAAGGTAGCTTGCAGGTTCTTTCCTGGATCGTCCTCTGATGCCATTCTAGGAAGCTGTGAGGGAGGCCTTGAGCTGTGCCATGTTGTATGTGGGGAGGGGGTGAAAGGCAACAGGAAGAACAGGATAGCTAAGGTATCAATCAGCTGGGACTGGGGTGGACTGTGAAGCAGACTTTGGCTGTGTTGGCACATGTGATAGCCTGCGTAGAGGCCCTTGGCCTTTGAGCCTCCCTCAATTTGGATTCTGTAGGGAGGGGAAGGTGCTACATCTCTGGGCACAGGAAGCTGTGTTGCTTATAATATCACTGTTCATTTTGCATAACAGGCATTACATTTGTCATGCAGTGGCAAGAGAGATTTGAAAATTGAAGATCTTGTTTCTAGTTTCTAAGATTGCATTCCATGCTTAGTTTTGCATGATAAACTTTACTAAGGATTTGGAAACTGTTAGAAAGAAGGTGATGAGTATCATCCCTCAGCCCCATTTGCTTAGAATCCTTTTACATTTCCTGTACCACCAACCCCCATTGCATGTTTCATTGAAATTAAATTTCAGGGTGCAAAAGTAGTTTTGAGTTGCAGAGGTTTCTCAGGTGTTTTTCAGGTGCTTGACAGGAAGCAGCCCTTAAAATGTTCTTCAGTATTGTTTTGTGTGAGAGAGCTTCAGCCATCTTGTCTACATTACAGGTTGAAATAGAAAACAACAGGAAGAAAGCATAGAATGTTCTTAGATCATTGAGAAGGAAATAACTATTATAGTATACTGTAAAATCCAGAAAGTTGTTTCATTTGGATAGAAACAGAACTTTCTGCCCGTGAATCAGATTGCATGAAAAAGTACAAATGAGGGCTGGAGAGAGATGGGATCTCTGGGAGAGCAGTCAGTGCTCTTAAATGCTGAGCCATTTCTCCAGCCTGATTCTACAGTCTTTCTTATCTGACTCCTACAGGGCCATACTTGTGGATGGCTTTTTAGCCAAACTCTACAGGCTTTTCAGCCTCTCTGGACTTTGGTTCTATTGCATATGATATTCTAGAAACTTGTCTCTTTGGTTTTACTACTCCCCTTCTTTCTGTGTTCTCCTGACCCTCTGCATTTTCTTGGTTTCTTTGTGAAACAGGTATTGTTAAATGCTAAAGATCCAAACCCACGGGATGCGGTCACCCAGAGATACTCACAGACAGGACTCGCTACAGTTTGCATGAGGTTTATTGAAGAATTGATAATGGCTGGTGCACCAGGGCCCCTCTGCTCCCAGGCGAAAGGGAACCTTCATCTGAGGCAAAGGGTGGTCTATATACAGAGTTCACAAAGACAGTTAATTACTTCTCTGGCAATGTTTAAAAAATTTCAAACAGCCATTTCAAGCCTAGTTCCCGTTCCCAGGTTTGGTTCCTAAGAAACTCAAATTTACACCTCTATCTTTATAACCTGGGGGAATTTGTTTGAGTGGCTTCTGTTTATCCAGGTGTATTGTTTTAAGGACTTATTTTCTTTATCTTGGGCCCTTTTCTCTGAAATGTTTGTTCGAGCCTTCCTGGGATGTGTCTGTAGGAGAAGTTAATATTGAGAGTAAATTGAAATTCCAAGGCTAAGAATTCTTCATGCTGTGACCTGAAACTACATTTTGACATTTAATTTTTAAGTTCACGCTGAGATTTGGAATTACATTCTTACAGTAGAAGGTGTGTTCATTCACTGCCACTGGATGTTTGTCTTTCTCTTCACCATCAGAGCAAAGCTTCAGGTGCTAACTCCCATATGAATGCATCTCGCCCCTGAGTTGTATGATGCTCTTAGAGTCGTTACTCATGGACAAAGTGAAATCAAGGGTAGATATGGAGATTTGGGAAGGAAAGGGATGGAAATCTGATCATTAACATAAATTTTCACTTAAGATGCTGGAAAACAAAAGCTGGCTGATAGACCTCAATAATTGACATGCCGGATTTCAAAACACAATTAGGAGGTGTACAATCAATGCAACTTACATTAAATACTGTAGAAGATACAAAAGTATTTTTAACTTGACAATTAAAAGAGCCTTAACACATGTGCTAACAACTGTTTGAAATCCAGATCCTGCCCCAACTTTATCTCTTGCTAACATAACATCATAGAGAACTGCAGATAATTTCCATATATGTCTCTGAAAATGTCCAGAACCAGACTTCCAAATGAAGACTGTTATTTCCAATATTGGATTGATTTCTAGACCAGTCCATACTTGAGTCTGAATAACTGGTCACATTTAATAACAATATGAGAGGCATTATAACTTCTCTTTTTGATTCTCTGTTCCACCAGGTCTAAGAACTTTAGGCAAGGCAGCTTGTCCCACCAGGGGTATAGGTAAGCAATGGTGGGTCTGGAACTTATGTCCAATACAGCTTCCCAGTCACCACTGTCAAGGCACTCAGCAAACTCACAGGACAGCATCATTCTTTGTCCTGGCATCAGCATGTCTCACCCATCATTTTGGTGGCCACCATGCTCCTTCAGCATCCTGCAGAAAAAAACATAAACATGCCCTCTTCCCCATATTTAATACCTGATCGGGATCATGCCTTATGCCATTAAGTGGATCCTTCCCTTTCACCTATGCATAAGTATGCCTAGTTGTAGAGCGCCATAGAAACTCAGCAGAAAGTTCCTTGGCATACAAATTCTTTTTATAAAAAAAATTTAAGGGGCTGGAGAGATGGCTCAGTCCTTAAGAGCACTGACTGCACTTCCAGAGGTCCTGAGTTCAAATTCCAGCAACCACATGGTGGCTCACAAACATCTGTAATGAGATCTGATGGCCTCTTCTGGTGTGTCTGAAGATAGCAACAGTGTATTCATATATAATAAATAAATAAATAAATAAATATTTTAAAAAATTTAAAATAAAAATAAAAAGAACATGATTTAAATAAATTTTTGATGTACAGGAATATATCTCCCCCTTTTTTTATTCTATGAAGATATTGTTTTAAAGTTCCATGGGCCTGTTCCACAGTCTCTTGTCCTTGATAATTATAAGGAATCTCTGCAATATGGATTCATGCCTTAAATTCCTGCCCTGAGTTCCCTGGGGGATAGACTATAAGCTTTAAGAGGAAGCAAGTCCTTTCTTGCCCAGGTTATTTGTGGTGATAATATTTTATTAAAATAGACACCTGAGCTAAGGTACCTTGATATTCACAAAATGTTCAGGACATAGAGTGGGTGGTAAGAATAAGGTGAATGTATCTCTTCCTTGAAGTTCTTTATAGTTAAAACAGTATAGTAATGTTGTCCAGACAGATGTTGAAACAGTGCTGCAGAGCATCTACTGTGTGCTGAGTAAGACTTGCAGTCCAATCGCAGGGTCAATTGGCAGTAGCAGTGAATCTTCCACTGAGGTATCAGCTTAATGCATTAGTGTTCAATGACACAAGTAAATGAGGTCTTCAGCAACAGGGTCCTACTATCAAGTTAGAGACAGTAACCAATAACCTTGGCAATATTCTGTGATGTTTGCTGGAATCCATAGACTCCCCTTTGACAAATGACTCAACAAGATGTAATTCATTCCTAGCACTCAAGGTGACATATTACTTGGTAAAATAAGCCATCTTATTGTGACCTTGCCTCTTCCATTATATGGTGACGTGACTTTATTTAAATTGCTTTCAAAAATGTATAAAATGTAGGATGATACTATGGTATGTACCTGGAACTGTGGGGCCTCAAAGTATCTTCTGCAGGAAGATCTCCTGATTGAAGACTGCCTGAGAGAACAAGGATTGCTGCTGCAGACAAAGCCATCCAATCAGGAACTGCTTTTTAGAAGAGATGATTTCTTAGAAACAGTGGGGTGGGAGTGGAGAGTATGAAAGGAGATTAACAGAGGCACTGAATTACATTTGTTGTGGATTGATACCCCAAAAGAATAGATTTGAAGTTACAAACAGTCTTTAGCATTTACTCTTTCAGAAGCTAAAATACTGTCAAAATAATAATGGTTACAATGTTTAAAATCATATCACACAGAAGAGGATTTTCTGCTCCACCAAAATATAAGCAAGAGAAAAATGATGTTTTTACTCTAGTGGGTGATGAACAATCATTTCTTGGCATATGTACTTATGTATCAAATTAACATTGCTAAAGTAACTTGTAACTTCTAATCTGTTCCATTTTAATTAGCTGACAATTTGCTAGTTGACACTGAAACAGTACTGCATGCGTGGCTTATTTTTCAATACACAATTTAGTGAATTTTTTTGCAGAAAAATAGTTAAGAGTTCATATTATATTTATGATTACCTGGTATGACATTTATGATAGTTCACAAGGACAAAACATTGGTCAGAGGTTTTGTAGAGTCTTCATATGGTTTGAAAAGATATTTTGATTTTTGTTTTTGTATATGCCAGAACAGTAAATTAACTTGGGTATTTACTAAAGGACCTTTTCAAGTATTGCAGTTGCATACATTTTTTTTTTATGTCTTCCATCAGCGAGATTGTAGTGAAGGCTGTCACACATTCTTTATTTGGTTAAGGTTTCTCTACAAAAAGATTTTGAGGTGAGTTTAAAGATTTGCAATACTTTGTACATTCTTTACATTTGTAAAATTTTTCTTTTAGATGGATTTTTTTATATACTGAAGAACATCTGAGACATTCAGCCACATAGACTGAGCCACTACTAGATTATGCAGCTTCTCATTGATACACAGCTACTGTTGGACTAGTTGGCTCACAGCCTGTGAGCAGTCTTATAAATCTAATTATGACATACATAGAGAGATCCTTTATATCACTACTGTTCACCTAAAGAATTTTTCTACTACTCTGTGTTTCTGTTTTTGTTTGGTTTCTTGCACCTCCCAACTGAGGAGGACATGCTGGCTATCAATAGAGTTCCATATCTGTTATCTGGATCACCTACCAGGTGAAAGATAGCTGCAATAACTCTGAAATGAGCAGGAAGACATAAAGGCAAATCTTATTTCTTAAAGTCTCTCTTTAATTGTCAGTCAACCCTTCCACTTTCGGGACAGATGGTTCTCTCCACTGCAGCATTAGTAATATGCTTGATTGTAGATGGAATGAGGGGGAATGCCTCCTGAGTGCAGTGCTGGAAGCACAGGAAAGAAGGGAAGTCCTGACCTTGAGCACAAGGTCACTCCCACAAAAGGGAGGAGCAGGCAGCTAAGCAGAGGTCAGGTGGAGGAGTGCTGGAGCCTCCCAAGGGCTGGCTGGGAAGTCAGATGTGTAGGCTATTGGGAAACGAGAATAATTGCTATGAAAATTCATAGCACTGCAGATGTGGAAAAGGTGTTCATCTTGAATAGAAGCCTGTGCCAGGAACCACTATGGTGAGTCGATTCAGAACTCTAATCCTGAGGGAGGTCCATGTCACTTAAGATTCACGAGGGATATAAAAAGTAACCAAGAAACATGGTTGGTAGAATGGGCTGAGACCAGGGAGACTAGGTGGGCAAACCCTGAGACTTAGGCGACTCCCTGCTGCCCACTAGACCCCTGACCTGGAACATTTACCATGTTCCCAGCCTATGTGACCGGTGGTCATGTAGGCCCAGAAGAGAGATATCCATGCTATTGAGAGGCCCTGAGGGCTTGGCCATTAAGCTAGCCTTCCCAGAAATGCCTTCCTGCAGAAGGTATTTAATCTCAGGTCAGACCCTAAGAAAAGGGTGTGGATCGATTTTCTAGCATAAACAGTCAATAATCAGTTAGAACCATGGACTGTCTCTTTCATCTCTCACCACCATGGAGAATGTGCACAAGGTCTTCTTCCCCTGCAGACCTGCAGCATAGCTCTCCAGTAGAAGTTCCATTCGTGCTTCCAGCCTGCCTCTGCCAAGCTAAGGACCAACTCTGCTGAGCTGAGCTGGAACTCCCTATTCCTCTGGTGCCTGAGGGCCCCCAACTTGGTTCTTGGCTCTTTGGTGACACCCAGTGGTGCCTCCATGTCCAAGAGTGAGTGATCCCCCTGAGGCCCGACCAACTGGCAGGCCCAGGAACCCCCCCGAACTAGCTCTGGGGTCGCCCCTCATCTCGGACTGCTTTTTCCATCTCCAAGCAGTGTCTGGGCATCCCCCTGAAGCCCAGCACCAGCCAAGAGGCAGCATTGGAAACAAAGTCAAGATAAACCCTTGTTCAGTGGCCCAAGAGGCTGTGCCCAGTGTAAGGGAAGATATGTTGTTCTGACACATTCACTGGCCAATCAGAGCCTCCTTGAGGGCCCACCAGTCAGAAGAGGAGGGTTTTTCTGGGAATCTCCTTGCAAGTTCCGTGCACTTGAGCAGGTTTAAATGATTCGGTGTGTTGTTCTTAGACCTCACTGCTGAATATTGAGGGAATTGAGGCAAGCTCTGAAGTTGCAACATGGCTGGGATATGCACACTGCCCACAAAGGTGAGGAGCAGCAGCTGTTGAGGTGGGTGGTACTCAGGGCTGGTTGGGAACCAGCATCTTGATGCAGCCACATGTGATGTCCCTCTTGGTGTTAGCCATTCCTAGATCCATCAGTGTCATCTGACACTCTCTGAGCTGAGTCTGAACAGAGCATTTGGAGCGGGGTCTTGTGTAGAGAATCATCCTTGTCAGGATGCTAATGGAAGACAGGGTTAGGTTCTCTAGTCTACAAGAACTCTTCACAGGAAACATTGTGGTTGTGATTCATTTCGAGATGATTTTGTCTGGGTTGAAAAAGGCATCGCATGTGTTGGGTAACTGAAAGCACATTCTTTCAATATTTCTCTTGTGGTTTTTTTTTGGGGGGGGGTGTTGGTTTTTCGAGACAGGGTTTCTCTGTGTTGCCTTGGCTGTCCTGAAACTGACTCTGTAGACCAGGCTATTTCTCTTGAACTCAGAGATCCGCCTGCCTCTGCCTCCCAAGTGCTGGGATTAAAGGCACCACTGGCTTCTCTTGTGTTTTTTAAGAAACAAAAAAATGTAGAGAGCCGGGAGCCGCAGTGAGCAGTGACAGCATTCGCCATTACAAGATGGCGCTGGCACCCGGCGCTCCGGCAAGTAACAAGCTATGAACGCATGCGCCAGAGCCAAAAGCCCGCCAAGTCGCAAGGGGCAGGGGGGTTTGGAGACAGCGTTTCTCTGTATAGCCCTGGCTGTCCTGGAACTGACTCTGTAGACCAGGTTGGCCTCGAACTCAGAAATCCACCTGCCTCTGCCTCCCAAGTGCTGGGACTAAAGGTGTGTGGCACCACTGCCTGGCAAAACTAGATTCTTATATAGTACAGCAGGGCCACTTTTCTCCTACCTGCACTCCTTCCAATTACCACACCACCTCTTCTCTCCTCCTCTCCCACAGATTCCCTCTCATTCTGTTTTCTCTTTAGAAAAGAGCAGGTTGCAGAGAGAAGAGAGCCAAGCAGAACAAAGCAGACAGAAAGGACACATTGTAAGTCCTCATTTTGAGGCTGGACATGGCAAGCCACTAGGAAGAAAAGAGCATCAAGATCAAGCAAAGGGATCAGAGCCATTCTTCTCCCAGAGCTGGGGTTACCACAAATCCCCAAACTAATTGCCAAAACACTTAAGCAGAGACCTGACTGAGAGGATGGATGCCCCTCTTTTGCCATGTAAGTCTCTGCATGGTTTCTGAAAACCCAGGCAGTGTAAGGATTGGGTTCGCTCTGATGTCCAGCTCCTCAACTTAAACCAAATCCTGATTGGACACTCAAAAATTTCATTATTACTTTGGCTCAAAACATTTTCCAGGCCAGAGAGAGGAGGAGGTTATAGCCAGGATTTTGTTTTCTGTGGCCTGTGGAGTACCATTTCTCCACATAGAGATTTGAACATAGAGTGAAGGCTCCAAGCCTGCACAAATTTGATTTTCACATTTAGTGAGTTGCGTGGAAGTTATTCTAAACAATGAGGCTCTTTGGTAGGGTTGCAGAGTGCAAAATGGTTTTCATGGAATCAGCATGGATTATTTTGAGACCTCCTTGGCTGCCACCTCAATGAAATGTAACCTGTTCCTAACACTGAACCCTTGCTGCCTATTAAAAATGGCCAGTTCAGACTCTGTCGTCCACTAGGAGTGGTCACTAGAGTCACCCTCAGAGTTCCCTGATAGTTCCCAGGGCACTTTGTTCCTTTACTAACCCTCAAATGCCCCCTAATCCCAGGTCTCTCTCCCTGTCCTTTACTCTCTCCCTAAATCCCACCCTCAAAATGATACCTACCACTTCTTTTCCCATTAACCTCAGTCTACCCAGAGCGTCTATTCTATTTCTGCTCTCCAGAAAGATGTCTGTGTCCCCTCTACATCACTTCTCTTTATAAAACCTCTCTGGGTTGGTAGAGTGATAGCTGGATGAAAACTTACCTAGGGGGTAATATCCACTTACCAGGGATTGGGTGACATTTCTGTCATTCTCGGTCTGGGTTACCTCATGTCGGGTGATTTTTCTCTAGTTGTAATCATCAGCCTGTTGTCATGGATTCATTCTATGTTGTGAGATATTTAGCTGTTGAGTGGTTCTCTATTGTATAAACATATTATATCTTTTTAATCCATTCTATAGCTGTAGGACATCTTTGTTTTTATATTCTGGCTAGTACACATAAAGCTGCTATGAACATAGGTGATTATGTGTACTTCTGGGTTGCTGGGTGGAGTACCTTTTTCATGTATGCACAAGACTGATAGAGCTGGGTCTGGAAGAAGACAGATTTCCTAGTTTCCTGAGGAATCATCATATTGATTTTCATATTGGCTATATTAGTTTACACTCCTACAAGTGTAAGACTTTTGGGTCTAAATGTAGGATTTTCGGGTCTCAAGAATCTCACTGTCTCAGGACACATCCCGGGAGGGACACATTCCTTAGTCAGAGGACACTTGCTGGACTAACATTCAGAGGAGGAAGGGAGAGGCTCATTAACATTCCTCAGACCACAGGGGTGGGAACCCACCTTCGGGTGAGGAGAGCCCAGAGCACTTAGATACATTCCAGGAATCAGGAAGCTGAGCCCTTAACTTAACAAACCTAGGCAAAAGAAAGGCACTCCTTGTCATAATCTTAGTCACCTAGAGACCGAACCTGAGACTTTGTGTGGTTTGCCCTCATGAACTATACTGTACCCATAAACACTGTACCCAGCTCTTGTTCGGCACTCTCTTGCCTGCATGTGAGGTCAAACCTCATGTGATTGCAGCAAGTCCTGTCCCCGTGCGTTTCTGTGGGAGCACATCCCCTGGTTTTGGATCTTAGAGTCCAACAAAGGAGTAGTGGGTGGAACACTTGCTTTATATTCTCACTAATATGGAAAAGTCATTTATGTTATTGATCATAACCACTCTGACATGTGTCATATCACAAAGTAGTTTTTATTTGCAATTCCATAATGGCTGAGGACGGTGAACATTTGAGTGTTTCCGAACGTTTGAGTGTTTCCAAGTCATTTCAGATTGTCTGTTGAGAGTGAAGACCTCCGCAGAGGGGAGACCCTCACTTAAGTCTCAGAAAGTCGCGACCACCCAGTAATCTGCTCGAGACACTGTGTACCTGAGCAAAAGGTTTATTCGGGCATGTGATAGCTAGCTGCCTGTCAATTCGTATGCCCACGCACGAGCTGAATTGACTGTGACAGCCAGTTTGAGAGGGGTTTTTAAGGTGAAAAACCACAAACCAAGGAATGGGGAGGGGGATGAGGGGTTGTTAAGGTGGCATAACATAAAAATAGTGGAACATTCCAAAGGAACCCAACCTACATGAGTCAGGAACAGGTGAAAACTCTCTTTATGCTTACCTTTCTCAAGAGTGTGGTCCTGCCCTGTTATTTCGGCCTTGCCCTGTCACTGCAGTTCTCAGCTTGGTTCCCAGCTGGCTAACTTACATTCTAGCCAGTTCCCGTAACTAGCCTGTCCACATTCTTTTTTGTTGTTGTTGTTTTTTCAAGACAAGGTTTCTCTGTGTAGTCCTGGCTGTCCTGGAACTCACTCTGTAGACCAGGCTGGTCTTGAACTCAGAAGGCCTGCCTCTGCCTCCCAAGTGCTGGGATTAAAGGCGTGTGCCCCCACCACCCGGCACCTGTCCACATTCTTAACTTGCTTCATGGCTCTGTTTCTCAGAAAATTTTCCATGTCCTTATAAAGAAAGCCTAAAGAATATTTTGTATGTCTAAAAAGGATTCTATATACCCAGCATCTGTAATTTTTCACTCTACAAGAGTTGGTGGTTTAAAACTGTAGCCTAGTTTTTAATCTGGAATTTTAGCTTTTAGAACATCTAGTTTTGTGGGGTCTGTATTTATTTTTGTATATTACAACTTTATCAGATGTGGATATGGAACAAACACTTTTCTCATTCCTTAGACTGTTTGCTTTACAGAAGCATCACTGTTTCATGAGATCCAACTTACGAATTGTTGATCTTAGCGCCTGCACTATTAGTGTTCTGTTCAGAAGGCAGACTCCTCCTGTGACAGTGAATTCTGGAAGTTCTCCCCTTACTCTTCTCTCAGGTTTACTGTGTCTGGGCTAATCTTAAGCCTTTCATCCACTTGGATATGAGTTTTGTGGAGGGAGAAGAATATAGGTCTATTTGCATTCTTTTCTGTATAGAGTTAGAATTTAACAAGCACCACTTTGCTAAGCCCTGCCCCTGGGACAGCTCTGGCCATAAATAAGCCTTGTTTGTATAGTAATGTACATACTTTCCAGACCCAGTAGCAGTGGAGGACTCTTTCCTTCAGAGGAATGTCCTCCCTTGAATGTTAATGACTCCATGATGGTGAGAAGTAGCAGTAGTCCTGAAGTTGAGGGTGTGGCTATGTCTCTGCAAAGTGGTAAAAACTGGGATTTCAGGACAGCCTTTCAGACTATGGGAAAAGCTCTAACTACATGAGTTTAAAAATATATAATTTCTCAACTATGCAAAAAATACAGATGCAATATAAATTATATGTGGGGCTCTTTAATGAATCTTAAAATAAAATAAAGGGAGATACACTATGAGCTAGTGAATGAGAAAGGCGCAAAGGCAGGGAAATAAAAAGGCAGGCACATTCCTGAGTTCAAGGTCAGTTTGGTATGCAGCAAGTCCAGGCTCAGGAGTGGTAAAATGTTAATTTCAAGGTAGGGTCCCATGCTATTAGATTAGTGTGTGGTTAACAAAGACAGTCACATCTCTGAATTCTTTTGCAATGTTAATAAAAAAAAATCTATGTTTGCTGTCTCTTAAGGATGGAGGGACTTGTTGGGCAGTGGTGGCACACCCCTTTAATCCCAGCATTTGGAAGGCAGAAGCAGGTGGATTTCTGAGTTCAAGGCCAGCCTAGTCTACAGACTGAGTCCCTGAATAGCCAAGATTACACAGAGAAACCCTGTCTCAAAAAACCAAAAAAAAATTTAAAAATTAAAAACTAAAAAGAATGGAGGGACTTGGGTTATAGGATGGTGATTCCTGAGATACTCCAAAGGAAACTTTGAGTAAATTGAGATTGATTGATATGTCAAATAAAGATTGGACCTGTGTTCTATGGGAGATGTGGTATCCAGAAAATGTTATAGGAAAGAGAGAACTACTTGGAGAACACACACACACACACACACACACACACACACAGACCATGGACAGAAAGCTCTTAGAATAACAAGAATGCAGGACATGGACAGAGAGATCTCTTAGTATAGCCAGAAAGGAGAATATACACAGAGAGATCTCCAGGGAGAAAGCAGATCATAGAGGGAAGCAGACTGAAAAAACCGTATCAAGCGGAACACACAGGTCATCAGCTTGAATCCACACTTTGACTTCCAATCATTCTTTTTGCTGTTCCCAGGGACTCCATGTCTCAGAACCTCTTTTAGAGCCATGCCAAGACTGTTCCTTAGCACCACTTGTTTAAGGATGTCCTGTTGTTCTCAGTGTGTCTAGGTGGATTCCTTAGCAAACACCAGGTAGAATGGAATTATATGTGGTTGGAATTATCTCTGGGTGTTCAACTCTATTCCATTGACAAACTTGTGCCTTTGTATGCTAATACCATGCAGCTAATATTATTTTTGTTCCAGATTGCTTTAGCTCTCCTGGGTTTTTGTCCTGGGAGCTGGAGCCTGACACTTCAAGATCTATAAACTCTTTTTTTGGGCATTTTGTCAGGAATTGTTGAATTTGTACATTATTTTTGTGAAGATGGGTATTTTTTACTGCATTAATCCTACCAATTCATGAGCATAAGAGATCTTCCCATCTTCTTATATCTACTTTAATTTCTTCAAATAATTGAAATTATCATAGAAATATTTCATTTGCTTTTCCTCTTTTTTTTTTGTTGTTGTTGTTGTTTGTGTTTGGTTTTTGAGACAGGGTTTCTCTGTATAGCCCTGGCTGTCCTGGAACTCACTCTGTAAACCAGGCTCTCCTCAAACTCAGAAACCTGCCTGCCTCTGCCTCCCAAGTGCTGGGATTAAAGGCATGGGCCGCCACTGCCCAGCTCATTTGCTTTTCTAAAGTGATTTGCTTTTTTAATGTTCCTCTAACATATTTTATTTTTTTGCTATTTATTACATTCTTTCTCTGATCATCTTCGATAGTCTCATTTGTCATTTTGATATAGGAGGCATGCAGGAGGGCTAACGATTTATTTTTCAATTTTCAGTTAATCTTGTCTCCAGCCACGTTCCTGAAAGTGTTGATAAGCTATAGTAGACTTTTTTTTTTTTGAGTCACTAAGGTCATATCATCTCCCAATTGTGATAATTTGAATTTTTACTCTCCAAATTATATCTCCTTGATCTCTTTCAATTGTTTTTTCTTCTAGGTATAATTCAAGCCCCATTTTTGAGTACAGATATGGAGTCTGGTCAGCCTTGTCTTGAATTTCTCTGAGTTTATCTTCATTTAATTTGATGTTGGCTGTATGCTGACAGTAGTATGCTTTATATATATATATATCTCCCTTGTATCCCTAAAGCTTTTCTCAAATTCACAGTGGTCTTCCTTCCTTTGTGTTCCCAGTGCTGAGATTGAAGAAATGCACTAAGATGCCCAGCTTGACCACAAGTTCTATGGTGCTAGTTTATCTCTTTCTCTTTCTCTCTATCTCCCTCCCTCCTTTTCCCTCTTTCTTTCCCTTCCCCTCTCCCTCTCCTTCTCCCTTTTCCTTTCACCCTCTCTCTTTTTTCCTCTCTCTCTCTGTTTCTGTGCCTCCCTCTCTTTCTGCCTCCCTGCCTCTCTCTCTCCTACCAAAAGAATATTAGTCATTATTTTATTTGTAGGAATGTCATGTCTGTATGCATGGTTTTGTACCCTTTTCATGCCTGTGGGTCAGAAAGGCAAGAGGATTGTGTTAAAACCCCTGACACTTTGAGTTGTATGTAGTAATGAGCTGTTTTGTGTACTGGGTCTGAAACATGGATGTTCTTGAAAAAACTTCTCTCTTCTTAGCTTCTGAGGTATGTTCCACTCCAAATTTTCTCTTCTTGATGTTTTCTATCCAAGGTATTCTAGGTCACTTGAGAATCTAATTTTGTTAATACCCTTCAGGTATTGGATAGGGAAGCAAGGAGATCATGAAAACCTCCTGCATATTGACTTGTCTCTCTGGCACAGACATGGGACATCTACTGCCAGCCAATCATTGCCTGTATATTTAAAATGCAGTACAATTTTGGGACATATTTCCAGGAAAGAAGCAGCACAATCAGTCCATTTCTAGGTGTACAGTATGGTTTAAGTTTTGACTACATAGACATCATTTTACAAAGTACACGTGACCACAAAAGTGGGGTCTATTTGTAAAAGACTTAGAATTCAATGTGGTCTCTGACCAATGGCATAGAGGTAATGAAGTACATTGGACAGTTCACCTAAGGATGATTACTACTTTTAGGAAGAAAGAGTGTGGGATAACTAACTAGTCTGCAGAAGGCGGATAAGGACCGCCTCTATAGCTAAAGATAGGTAAGGAAGGTCTGCGTTCAAGTAGCAAACAGTTTAAGAGGTCCTTAAGAAATACAGTCTGAGGCTGGGCGATGGTGGTGCACGCCTTTAATCCCAGCACTTGGGAAGCAGAGGCAGGTGGATTTCTGAGTTAGGGGCCAGCCTGGTCTACAGAGTGAGTTCCAGGACAGCCAGGGCTACACAGAGAAACCCTGTCTCCAAAAACCAAAAAAAAAAAAAAAAGAAAGAAAGAAAGAAAGGAAGGAAGAAAGAAAACAAACACACTCTGAGCATTTTGAATTGAATGAAGTTATTTTATTTCCTTCACTGAGAAGGGTGATGGCATCTGTTGAATGCAAAATCTGTTCTTATTGGCTCCTCTTGAGCATTAACCAGTGCTACATTCACCCTAGTTTTGAAGAATTGTTTCTGTTAATTAATCATCTGATTGTATATGGAGTGATTTCTCATGGGCAAGACATGTGGATCCTAGAACACCTGGGACTTCAGCTTTTTAGCAAAAAAGGTGAAGGTCCAAGCCTGTACCTCCTAGATCTCTCTATATTTAGTGAGGTGTGTGGAAGTTGTTCTCAGCAATGAGGCCCTGCTGTAAGTTTTAATGAATGCTAATTATGTCCTAGTGTCCGCGTGGGTTATCTTAGGAAACTCCACAGGACCACGTTGGCCAACAAATCACATGAATGTAACCCAGTCTCACCAAGGAGCCCTGCAGGTCTACATGGATCGCCACTTCAGATTCCGTATCTTCCATTATTATGAATCTCCGCTAGTGTCATACTAATACATTCTATGAAGTTGCGAGTGTACTAGGTTTCTACATGAATCCCCGGATTCTCTTGAATTCCAGCAGATTCTCCCTGAACTCCTCTCTCCACCTTCAACTGATCCCTCCCATTGCTGTCCCCCTCAATCCAAGTCCAGCCACAGAATCTGTTCTCTTTCTTGTTTCCAGGGAGATCAATGTCATTCCCTCCACAATAATACTTTTTTTAAAAATGTTGTTTATTTTACTGATTTACATTTTAAGTGTTATCCCTCTTTCTAGTTTCCCCTCTGTAACCCCTCTAACCCATACACCGCATACATGCTTCTATGAAGGTGCACCCCACCCATCCACTTCCACCTCACTGCCCTAGCCTTCCCCGATACTGGACCATTGGGCCTCCATAGGACCAAGGTTCTCCCTTCCCATTTATTCCACAAATGTCAGTTCTCTGCTATGTATCCAGCTGGAGCCATGGGACCTTCCATGTGTACTCTTTCTTTGGTTGGTGGTTTCATCCCTGGGAGCTCTTGGAGAGGTCTGATTAGTTGATATTGTTCTTCCTATGGGGTCACAAACCCCTTCAGCTCCTTCATTCCTTCCCCCAACTCCTCCATTGGTATTGACTATGAACATCTACATCTGTATTGGTCAAGCTCTGTTACAACTTCTCTGGGAACAGCTATGTGAGGCTCCTGTCAGAAAGCACTTCTTGGCATGAGCAATAGTGTCTTGGTTTGGTGGTTGCATATGGGATGGATCCCTAGGTGGGGAAGTCTCTGGATGGCATTTCCTTCAATCTCTTCTCCACTCTTTGTCCCTGTAGTTCCTTTAAACAGGAGCAATTCTTGGTTAATATTTTTGAGATTGGTGGGTAGCCCCATTACTCAACCGGGGGCCATGCCTACCACTGGATATGGACTCTAATGGACCAATCTCCCCTTTGTTGGCTATTTGGCTAATGTCATCCCCACTGGGTCCCAGGACCTCTTGCATCCCTGGCGTTTAGGACATTCTAGTGACTATACCCAGTAGCACACCCCACTGCTACACACCTCTCTTGTTCAATTTCCTGCCCCTCTGTACTTCTATCCTATTTCTCCCACACCTAATTCAGCCACCTTTTTTCCCTCCCCTTTCTCTATTCCTCCCGCTCTCTGCATCCAGTGATTATCTTGTTCCTACTTCTGAGTAGGACTGAAGCATCCACACTTTGGTCTTTCTTCTTCCTGGGTTTCATACAGTTTGTGAGTACCATCCTGAGTATTCCCAGCTTTTTGGCTAATTGCTACTTATCAGTGAGTACGGACTATTTGTGTCCTGTGACTGGTTTCCTCTCTCAGGATAATGTTTTATAGTTCCATCCAGTTGCCTAAGAATTTCATGAAGTCATTGTTTTTTATAGCTGAGTAGTAGTAGTTCATTGTGTAAACGTACCACATTTTTTGTATTCATTCCTCTGTTGAGGGACATCTGGGTTCTTTCCAGCTTCTGGCTATTATAAGTAAGGCTGCTGTGAACATAGTGTAGCATGTGTCCTTGTTAGATGTTGAAGCATCTTTTGGATATATGCCCTGAAGTGGTATAGCTGGGTCCTTCAGTAGAACTATTTCCAGTTTTCTGAGGTACCTCCAGACTGATTTCCAGAATGGTTGTAGCAGCTTGTAATCCCACCAGCAATGGAAGAGTGTTCCTCTTATTCTCGGAGCCTCCTAGCCTGGAGAGTGTAGTGGCAGGACTCAGAGTACTACTCTGGTGTGGCTTCAAAGTCTGAGGGTCTCCGGATGTTCTACCTCTCTAACTTTAGGAAAATGCTGATAATAACTTCTTAAAAAGTCCTAAATACTTTCTTGCTCTTTCAGAGGGTAAAGAGTTGCTTACTAAGGAGATTGACACCTGTAGCCTACCCTCGGGGGATTAAGTATTGTGGCCTTTGTTCTATGTCAGCAGGAACTGCACAGCCTTTCTGCCTGCTAGTCAGAAGTCACAGGAAGAAAAGGGGACACTTTGCAAAGTGATTATAGTGTTTATCACTACATTGTAAAAAGTTTCCTATAAAAGCTATCTAAGAAAAGGGGAAAGTGG
>NW_021621641.1:0-26260 GCF_004785775.1 Grammomys surdaster
AAAAAAAAAAAACCCAGTGTGTACAGGTGTGTGGGTTTATGTCAGGGACTTCTAATTCCATTCCATTTGTTGGCTTCTTTGTTTTGTATGCCAGTATCTGCAGTGGAGCTTCAAATCAGGAACAGTGATACCTGAAGATGTTTTTTGTTGTTGTTGTTTTTTGTTTTTTATTGTACACACTTGCTTTTTTGTCTTTCCACATGAAGCTGAGTATTGTTCTTTCAAGTTTGGTAAAGAATTGTGTTCAAATTTTGATGGTTATTGTGTTGAGTGTGTAGAAAAATTTTGGTAAAATCATCAATTTTGCTATGTTAATCATATTGATCCATCAGCATAAGAGATCTTTCCATCTTCTGATATCTTCTTCATTTTTTTCCTCAAAGATTTGAAGCTTTTATCATAGAAGTCTTTCAGTTCTTTAGTTAGAGTTACTCCAAAATGTTTTATGTTATTTGTTGCTACTGTAGAGGGTCCTGTTTCTCTGATTTCTTTCTCAGCCTTTTTGTCATTTGTGTTTACAAAGGGTACTGATCTTTGTTAGTTACTCTTGTATCCAGTCACTTCACTGAAGGTGTTTATCAGATGTAAAAGTTCCCAGGTGAAATGTTTGGGCTCACTTATATGTACTATCATATCATCTGCAAATATAGATACTTGAACTTCCTCCTTTCCAGTGTGACAATTTGTTTCCCCTTTATCTCCTTCAGCTGTGTCATTTCTCTAAATAGTACCTCAAATACTATATTGAATAGATATGGAGTGAGTGGACAACTTGTTTTGTTCCTGAATTTAGTGGAATTACATTCAGTATCTCCTCATTTAGTGTGATGATGGCTATAGGCTTGCTGTAATATGCCTTTCTTGTATTTAGACATGTCCCTTGTACACATAATCTCTCCAAGATTTTGTCATGAAGAAGTGTTAGATATTGTCAAGAGTTTTTTCAATACCCAATGAGATATTTATGTATTTTGTGCCTTTTTTTCTTTCATTTTGTTTATATAGTAGATTTATTTACTGATTTTTTGTAGGTTAAACTATCCCTGCATCTCTTGGGTGAAAACTGATGTATCATGGGGGAAGATATTTTATGTATTTTTGTATTTTAAGAGTATTTTTGTGTATTTTTGTGTTCATGTCCATGCAAGAAACTGGTATAAAATTTTCATTGCTGAAATATTGTATGACTTAGGTATAAAGGAGACTGTGGCTTAATAAAATGAACTTAATCATGACCCTTATGTTTGTATTTTATGGAATAATTTGAGGAGGGCTGGTGTTAATTCACCTTTGAAATTCTGGTTGAATTTAAACCATCACTTGTTTGACTGAGAGTTTTTCAATGACTGGTTCAAATTTTTAGAGGTTGTATGTCTATGTAAATTGTTTAGCGCATCTTGATTTAACTTTGCTAAGTAGTATTTATTGAGAAAATTGTCCATTTCTTTTATAATTTCCGATTTTGTGGACTGTATGTTTTTAAAGTATGACCTTAATGAATGATTAAATCAATGAGGAAATCATTGGATTTCCTCAGTGTCTGTTGTTATGTGTTGTTTCCATTTCTGATTTAGTTAATTTGGATATTTTCTATGTGCCATTAGTTAGTTTGGATAGGGAATTTTATAACTTGTTGATTTTCTCAAAGAACCAACTCTTTGTTGGTTTATCAGTTCTTTGTATTGTTCTCTTTGTTTCTATTTGAATGCTTTTAGATCTTGGATTGCTTTCTGCTCTCTTTCCTCTTTGATGGGCTTGCTTCTTTTTGATTTAGAGCTTCCAAATGTGCTGTTGAGTTTTCCAGGAAATTGTTCCAATTATTTTTTTCTATATCTTCCATGTATTTATTTATTCACTTCTTATCCTGATATCAACTCCCATGCCTCCTCTCTTCCCAAGCAAACCCTAATACGTTTTCCTCCTACCCCATTGTCTCCTCAGAGAAAGGGGTGTCTTCCTTGAGTACTACCCAGCCTGAGGTTGCCAGTTGCAGTAGGCCTAAGACTATCCTCTCCTACTGAGTCCCAACCAGGCAGTGCAGTTTAGGGAAGGGATCCAATGGCAGGCAACAGTGTCAGAAACAGGTTCTATTCCAATTGTCAGGGGACCCACATGAAGACCAAGCTGCACATCTGTTATGAAAGGGTAGAGGACCTAGTTCCAGCCCATGTATACTCCGCTTTCAGTCTAGGTAAGACTCATGGACTCTTCTAGTTGACTCAGTGGCTCTCCTTGTGGTGTACTTCCTCTCTCAAACTAGCTGAATTCTATCTCATACTATTGCACAAAACTCGCCAAGCACAACCTGATGTTTAGCTCGTGTCTCTGCATCTGTTTCCATCCAGTACTGGATGTAACCTGTCAGGAAACAGTTATGCTAGGCTCCTATCTACAAGCATAGCAGAGTACCATTAACATTGTCAGTGATTGACTATCAAATAAGTACCAATAACATTGCCAGTGACTGACTATTAAATGTGGGACGTATATCAAGATGGGCCAATCATCAGCTGGCTACTCCCTCAATCTTTGCTCCACCTTTATACCTGCCAGTCCTGTATGCAGAACTAATTGAGATTGGAGGTTTTGTGAGTGGATTGATGTTCTCTTCTTTTTAAAAGAAGTCCTGCATGGTTTCAGAAGGTGGCCAGTTCAGTCTCCATAACCACTTCTGTTATGAGTCTCAGCTAAAGGCACTGCCATAGACAACCTGGGACTCTTCCTTGTCCAAAGTATCCAGTTACTCCAAAATTTCCCCCATTGTTTACCACCCTCACTCTCAGTCCTCTCCCACACCCTTCTTCCTGTACCTGATCCCCATTCCTGTCCCCATCCTCATTGTATCTCCCACATAGTTCCCTCCTTCTATCCACCTCCAATGACTATTTTGTTTCATTATCTAAGTGAGATTCACTAATCCTCCATTGGGCCATCCCTACTATTTAGTAGCACCTTTTGGTCTGTGGATTGTAGCATGGTTATCCAGTACTTTATGGCTAATGTCCACTTAAAAGTAAGTTCATATCGTGCATGTCTTTTGGGGTTTGGGTTATCTCACTCATAGTGATACATTCTAGTTGCAGACATTTGTGTGCAAATTTCATGATATCCTTGTTTTTAATAGCTAAATAGTATTCTACTGTGTAAATGAACTACATTTTTCTTTTATCCATTTTTAATTTAAGGACATCTAGGTTGTTTCTAGTTACTAGCTATTATGAATAAATCTGTTATGAACACAGCTAAGCAAGTATCTTTGTACAGAGTGGGGCATCTTTTGGGTTTATGCCCAGAAGTATAATAGTTGGGTCTTGGGGTAGAACTATTCTCAATTTTCTATGAAACTACCAAATTGATCTCCAAAGTGGCTGTGCCAGTTTGCAATCCCATCAGTAATGGAGGAATGTTTCCCTTGATCCACAGCCTCACCAGCATGTGCTGTCTCTTGTCATTTTGATCTTAGTCATTCTGAAGGGTGTAAGATGGAATCTCATAGATATTTTGATTTGTATTTCACTGATCAGTATGGATGTTGGACATTTCGTTAAGTGTTTCTTGACCTTTAGAGATTACTATGTTGAGAATTATCTGTATAACACTCTACCCCACTTTTTAATTGGGTTATTTGGCTTATTGATGCCTAAATTCTTGAGTTCTTTATGTATCTTGGATATTAGTCCTTTGTCAGATACACTGTTTATGAAGAGCTTTTCCCATTCTATAGACTATTCTTTTGTCTTACTGATGGTGTACTTAGCATTGCAAAAGCTTTTCAGTGCCATAAGGTTCTATTTATTAGTTGCTGCTCTAAGTGCCTGGGTTATTGGTATTCTGTTCAGGAATTTGTCTTGACTGCCAATGTGTTCAAGGCAGTTGTTTACATATTCTTCTACTAGATTTAGTGTGTCAGATTTTACAGTGAGGTCTTTGATGCACTTGGACTTGCATTTTGTTAGGGTGATAAATATGGATCTGTTAGCATTCTTCTTCATGTAGACTTTCATTTATACCAATTCCAATTGTTGAAGATGTTTTCCTTTCTACACTGTATTGTATGTGCTTCTTTGTCAAAAATGAAGTGTCCATAGGGATGTGAGTTTATTTCTGGGGCTTCAATTCTATACCATTGATGAACCTGTCTGATTACAACCAGTACTATGACTTTTTTTTACTATTGCTCTGTAGCATAGCTTGAAATCAGGGGTGGTATTACCACTAGAAGATCTTCTACTGTGCTTTTATTGTACTTTAGCTGTACTTTTACTGATTGTTTTTAGCTATCCTGGGTTTTTTGTTTTTTCTATATGAAATTTAGAATTGCTCTTTGAAGATCTATTACAAAATGTGTTGAAATTTTGATGGGAATTGCACTGAATCTGTAGCTTATTTTTGGTAAGATGGCCATTTTCACTATGTTAATTCTACCAATCTATGAGCAAGGGAGATCAGTCCATCTTCTGATATCTTCCTCCATTTCTTTCTACAGAGACTTGAATTTCTTCTCGTAAAGGCCTTTCACTTGCTTGGTTAGAGTTACACCAAGATATTTTATATTATTTGTGGCTATTGAGAAGGGTATTGCTTCCCTAATTTTTCTCAGCCCATTCATTGTATAAGGAGGGTTACTTATTTTTTGTAAGTTGATTTTGAACCCAGCCAATTTACTGAAGGTTTTTATCAGCTGTAGATGTTTTCGAGTAGAATTTTTGGAGTAAATTATGTGTACTATCATATCATCTGCCAATAGAGATACTTTGGCTTCTTCCTTTCCGATTTGTGTCCCCATGATCTCCTTTTGTTGTCTTATTGCTGTGGCTGGAACTTTTAAGTATTATGTTTAATAGAAACAGAGAGGGTGGGCAGCCTTGTCTTGTCCCTGATTTAAGGGGAATTGCTTTAAGGCTCTCTACATTTAATTTCATTCTGGCTATTGGTTTGCTCTATGTTGCTATTACTATGCTTAGGTATGCATCTTGTATCCCTGGTCTTTCCAAGACTTTTCTCATTTGTACCTATACCTTGAAAGTTTGATTTATTTCATGGTGGCTATGACACAATACTTTCTAAGCATGCAGTATATGAGATAAACTCTATCCCAGCCCCAACAGCACAGCCTATCCTGATAATACATTATCAACTCCTGTGCACACTAAGAACCATTACTTCACCTAAATGTATTTGGAGGAGGTGACATATTTTAATTGTATCTATTGAGTTGGTAATTTCTAAGTGAAACACAGAAGATACTGTCAAGTAAGTATGGAGAGGACCATGAACGTTTTGGAAGCAGGAAGGATACCATGGGGAATACAAAATTATTTTCTACTTCTTTTAAGTGGGATATTATTGTTGAAACCTTTGTTTTGTTCTCAATGACTGGGATCAGTTAATCCACACAGACAGATATAGAATGGAGAGAATAGCTCACACATGGGAAACCCGGAGCTCAGCTGTTCCTACACTACTGTTTCCCTGGAGTTAGGCAAGTTCACTTTTCCATATGATAGTGTCATTTCTTAATAACCTCAAAGTCAGAACTGCCTTCTTCAGATGACATGATAACTATGGGTCTAGAGGGAGATGAGCTGATGATATTTCTTCCTTATAACTACTTCTGCGAGCCTCATTCTACAAGGATGTTTGTCAAGACCCAGCTGGGTAAGTGTTTCCTTTTTTCTTCATTATAGTGAGAGTTCTAAGTAAGTGGTAGAAGGAAGCAGGATTTTCTGTAACAAATGTTAGAGAATTCTCTGTTTGGAATATTACTTTTGAGCCACTCTGTATAACTAGCACTCAACAGATGCTTGTACACATAAAGGTATCTATGTGATGATTAATAGAAGAACATAGATTTCTCTTAACACGATCTCCGGTTATATAAGTGATACTAGAATGGACTGTTCAGAAAAGGAGCCGGGCTAGCAGGAAGATAGAAAGAGAGAAAGTATAAAAGCATGAAGGTGATCAATTGGTATTCTATGTTCAGTGAATGTATAATGCAGTCAGTCACTTTTTTAAATGAATGTATTTCATATACATGTAAAAAGTTGCTCCAGATTCAACCTTTAGGGAGCACATCTTACATAGGATTCTCCTGAGTCTATTCTTTAATAATTATAACAGTATGGTTTCACATAAGTATTGCCAACTGTGTTAGGTTTCCAACCTGTAACAAGACACTGAAATACCTTAGAGGGTAATAAACAAACAAATACACCTTTTGGTGTGCAGGATTACCTTCATAGTCCTCATTTACTGTAAACTGTATTTTGTATTTTCTCATTTTACGTCTTTTCTCAAGTTAACTGGCTGTATGTGCTCAATAATATGAAACTTAAGCTAGGAATATAAAACGAATATTAACTAATTTAGTGTTTATCAATAATTTTCTTATTTGTTAAGTTTGCATATCTTTAGGAATTCTCAGGAAAGTTTTAACTCATGGCCTAGGAATGCATAAAACACTGTTAACATTATGTAGTAAGGGTTTTTTTTTAACTTTAGAGATATTTATTTATTCTATTACAATGATTTCTTTTTTGGTTGTTTTCATAATTACTTTTGTTTATACTTTATTCTGTTATATGGAAAATAATTCAAGCTAACTAAGAGACTTCTCAGGTCTTGGATCTATGAAATTACTCAAGTAAGCATTAAAATTAGTTATATAATCATATAGCTTCTGGATACATCCATATCTTATGAAGTTTTTACATGTCACAAGCAGATGTTTAAAATAGTGGTGCAATTTTCTTTCTGGCATTTTCACAAGAAGGGTTAGGAACAGATAATCTATCCAGTTGTCTAGAACAATTGATCACTAGGCTCTGGATAACTCCAGCTTCAGTCAACATTTAATATTGAATTACAGAAATGATCACTGAAAGTACAGTTTTAGCATTTAATGAAACCATAAAGTAATACCAGGGTTTTTGGCAAATATATTTATAGTTTTATAGAAATCACTCTTAATTTTCCATTATTATACCCCATTTAAATGTATGACCACCCAAGTATTACTTGCCAGGACACATAGCTTCAGCACCAATTTTTTTCAAATAAAGCCAAACACTTTTCTCAGTGTATGCGTATGTTAACAGCTCTGTATCCATGGTAGCTATGGTCTTTTCTTGTCCACTCTCAAATTCGGTGAACACCAAAGAAAGATGCCACTTGATCAATTAGAAGATGTGTCATTTTCTGTCTAGGATAAACATTTACAAATCAATGGTTATTGAATAGAAATTTTGATACATATATTCTTGGGGAAAACACTTAAAGTACTGTCCTTTGTCATATATTATCATTTCCATATTACTTGTATTACATTATAGTTTAATAAATTATAGATGTATAACTAATAAAATCTTACACATATATGGTTTGGGCATTTGCAATTTTAAAATTCAAAACAGACTATTGTTCTTTCAATTTGGAGAACAAGTCTTAAATTAAGTATCATCCAGGAGCTTTATTTATTTAACATTTAGTTACTTGATTTTACATATATGAGTGTTTTGCTTGCATGTATGTCTGTGTACCACTGGAATGCCATATCATACACGGCAATGGGTACTGCAGAACTAGAGTTACAGATGGTCATGACCCAACATGTCTTTGCTGGGAATCTGACCCAGGCAAGAGTTAAAAGTTAAAAGTTAAAAGTGCTATTAACTACTAATAATGGAGCATTAAAAAACCAGAATGTCACTGTACAGCTACTGTCAATGTAAGTTGATGACAGAAGTAGATATGTGGGTCTGATAATTGGGATGAATCCATTCATTCACTAGACTAAGACTTTTTAGGAACAAAAATCACGTAACTATAAAATGTGTGATTTATCATGTTGTAGTCCTGGAGATATTATAGGATGTGAACATGAAAATATAATTGGGCATTCCTTTTCCCACAAGCTTTGAATCAATGTAGACACTTTCTAATTCTTTATTACCAAGTTGATTTTATAGTATTGAATTAAATCAATCCAATAATAAATTGATCCTGGTAACCAGGCCAAGTAATTTACATAAGCACCAATGGCAAAACTGTTGAGTAAAACTGTAAGTGTCTAAGCACTAGTGATGTGTGATAACAATGGGACTTTGTTTTCCACTACATTAGAAGGAATCTCTTTTAAACAGAAATTGCAAACAGCATCACTATATGGTCATCTTCAGCAAGTTTGAGTTTGTCATAATGTACAGAAAATAGGGTTTGTCTTAGCATCCCATACTTTCTCTCGTTGGAGGCTCCCAGCTCCACATCTTCAGATGGGAATATGTAGTCTGTAGTAACTACAGAAACCAGGAAAGCAAAATGGGACCTTTGTCGGGTTAGGGGTGAGGGTGGGAGCGATGGAGAGCAGAATAGCAGACTACAAGTATCTGATCAGGAAAATGGAAGAGAGGGCTCCTTAGTGGTGACGGGGCAGGTAAGTACAGAAGACATGTGGAGGAAGGGAAAGGGGAGTAGCAGCAGGACACAACTGATCAAAGAGGGAAATGGGAAAGTGGTGGGTTCTTAGATAAGGGGGGGGAGATAAATACAGAAAAAGGAGGGAGCTATGGAAAATAACAACATGAATGGCCGAAAAAGCCATAAGGAAATATCCTAAGTATAAAATGAGCCAGCTTAAATCAACAGGATTGGATTCCTAAGATATCAGACTCAGAACACAAAGTGTTCTGAGTGTAAATATTATGCTACATGCATTTATTTTCCATAATACTCTTTTTATAGGAGATACTTGGAGGGTATATAGGAGTGTACGCTGTATCAAGTATGAAATATCAAAAATAAAATAGATAAGTTACTCAAGAATTAGTAGGAAAAAATAGAACAATTATATATCTATACTGTGAAGTGAATCATAAGTTTGACATAAAATCTATTATTTTTTCAGAAATATGAAATTGACTTCCATTATATTTTTAAGAATATTCTTTCCTTTTATGTCTTCAATCAAGAACGTCCTTTATTTCCAATCTGGACTTGGAGTCCTAGCGAATGTGTTTCTACTGACTTTCTATATTTTCATAATCCTAGGTCACAGATCTAAGCCCATGGACCTCATGTCCTGTCAACTATCCTTCGTTCACATAATCATGTTCCTCACTGCAGGGGATATTTGGTTTTCAGACTTATTTGAGTCACTGAACATCAAAAATGACTTCATATGTAAGGCAACTTTTTACATAAGCAGGGTGATGAGAGGCCTCTCTATCTGCATCACCTGCCTCCTGAGTGTATTCCAAGCTGTCACTATCAGTCCCAGTACATCTTTGCTGGCAAAATTTAAACATAAACTGAAAAAATACATCATCTATGCTTTCTTCTATTTTTGGACTTTCAATTTGTCCTTCAGCAGTAACCAGTTCTTCTCAGTTGGTGCTTATACAAATGTGAGTGAGACCCACCAGATGAAGGTCACTAAATTCTGTTCACACTTTCCCGTGAATAACATCATCAGGGGTTTGATTGTAGCAGTGTCAACTTTAAGAGATTTGTTTCTTGTAGGAGTCATGCTAACCACAAGTGCATACATGGTGACTATCTTGTTCAGACATCAGAGACAATGCAAGCATCTTCATAGCATCAGTCACCTGAGAATATCTCCTGAGAAAAAGGCCACCCAGACCATCTTGCTGCTGGTGGTTTTCTTTGTGGTCATGTACTGGATGGACTTGTTCATCTCATCCAGCTCAGTGCTGCTGTGGAGATATGATCCTGTCATCCTGACTGTTCAGAAGTTTGTGGTGAATGTCTATCCCACAATTACTCCTTTGGTACAAATCAGTTCTGATAACAGAATAATTAATGTGCTGAAAAACTTGTGGCCAAAATACCACCACACTTTTTAAAGGGGGATAATTTTTCTCCTTTCAAAAGAAAATATTTGGGGTGACCTCTTCCTGCATTCTGATGGTTAATTTGGTTCCTGAGATCCGTGTCTCCACCCTGTTGATAGCAAGATGTCATCAGGGAACACAAAAATTGGGCATTGTACTCCCAGCTTCAAACCTACAGCTGTTATGCCAGATGGACAATTCAAAGATATTAGCCTAAGTGATTACACAAGAAAATATGTTGTGTTCTTTTTATCCTCCTGACTTTACTTTTGTGTGTCCCATGGAGATCATTGCTTTCAGTGATAGAACAGAAGAATTTAAGAAACTCAACTTCCAAGTGATTGGAGCGTCTGTGGATTCTTACTTCTGTCATCAGGCATGGATTAACACACCCAAGAAACAAGGAGGATTGAGACCCATGAACATTTCCTTAATATCAGATCTCAAGCCCACCATTGCTCAAGATAATGGAGTCTTAAAGGCTGATGAAGGTATCTCTTTCAGGGGCCTCTTTATTATTAATGATAAAGGTATCCTTCGCCAAATAACAATAAACAATCTTCCTGTTGGCTGCTCTGTGGATGAGATTCTGAGACTAGTCCAGGCCTTCCAGTTCACTGACAAACATGGTGAAATGTGCCCTGCTGGCTGGAAACCTGGCAGTGACACCATCAAGCCCAATGTCAATAAGAGCAAAGAGTGTTTCTCTAGGCAGAAGTGAGCACTGGACCGTTTTTCTGCCAGGCAGCATGGAGCAGCCAGAAGAAAATCTCTGTTACTCTACTCATGCTTAAACACATGTGCTGTGATTCCAGCCAAGCCTTTTCTACAGGGCTGGGCGTGGTGAGCTTTTCTTCCACTATTGGTAATGGTCTTAGCTGTGTTTTGGGCAGACAAGTCCATACATGGTGACTATCTTGTTCAGACATCAGAGGCAATGCAAAAATCTTTACAACATCAGACACCTGAGAGCATCTCCTTAGAAAAAGGCCACTCAGACCATTTTGCTGCTGGTGGTTTTCTTTGTGATCATGTACTGGATGGATCTCATCATCTCATCCACCTCAAACCTGTTGTGGAAGTACGACCCAGTCATCCTGACTATTCAGAAGTTTCTAATGAATGCCTATCCTACAATTACTCCTTTGGTACAAATCAGTTCTGATAATAGAATAATTAATGTGCTGAAAAACTTGTGGCCAAAATACCACCAGACTTTTTTTTTTTTTAATTTCTTTTTTTTTTTGAACATGAAATCCTTTTTTATAGCATGTTTTACAAGGGGAGGGGGTAAGAGGGTCCAGGTGGTGGAAAAGTACAAAATCTTCTTGGCCTGTGCCTTGAAACATGTCATGGTCTATATGGTACACTGCCTTGAATTATGATCTACCTGCAGTTCTTCAGAAGATATGGTACACTGCTTGAGTTATGGTCTCCCTGCTATTCTTAAGAAGACATGGTACTCTGCTTTGAGTCTATCTGCAGTTGCTAAGCAGGATCTTGCAGCTGCCAAGCTTCAGAGGACATTGTGCAGGTGGGGAAAGGTAGGGGGTAAGGGTAAGGGCGAGGGTCCTGGCTTCTGGCCACCAGACTTTTTAAAGAGAGTAATTTTTCTCTTCTTTTAAAAAGAGATTTATTTTATTTTATTTTATTTTATTTTATTTTATTTTATTTTATTTTATTTTATTTATACGAATGAGTGTTCTGTCAGCATGTGGGCATTCCTGGTACTCACAGAGGTCCTACAAGGTCATTAGATTCCTTGGAAATGGACTTAGCAATGCTTGTAAGAAGTTATTTCGGTCTAGTCTCAATTATTTCTTTTTTAATAAAACAGATTAATTTTAAACTATTTAATAGTTCAAGTAGCAGAGCAAGATTTTTATATGATTTAAATAAAATTTGTGGTATTACACATTCTTTTAACATTTCTACTCTATTTTAACTCATATCGTAAATGTTCTTCTGATACTGAGTTTACTCAAAAGAATTTCTTACCTATAGTGACTTTTTAAGTGTTTGTTTTGAAAATATCTTAATTTAATCTAAATCATCAAGAATAGTTTTAAGATCCAATTATAGATTTAATTATGTTTGGTAGTTACTATTATTTTTATTCTCATATAGTACTTCCTGACCTCAGTTCCCTTTCCCTCCGCTCCTTCCAATTTCTCCCCACCAACTTCTACTTCTCCCAAATCCACTCCTTTCCCCATGGAAGAAAAAGAACAGGACTAAAGGATATTAATTGAACATGGCATAGCAGGTTATAGTAAGACTTGGCACAAGCCCTCTGATTAAGGCTAGATGAGGCAATGACCCGAAAAAAAATAAAGCTTCAAGCATAGGCAAAAGTGTCAAAGACACCCACCACTCACACTATTTGAAATCCCATAAGAATACCAAAACTGCACAATTATTATGTATATGTATAGGACCTAGTTCAGACCCATACAGGGTCCATATTTGTTGCTTCAATCTATGCGATCCCTTGTGATCTCTGCTTAGTTGATTCCATGAGCCCTGTTCTATTGGTGTCCTTGAGCCCTCTGGATCCTACAATTTTTTCTCCCTCTTCTCAGCTATGGGTTTTCCCTGGCTCTGCCTAGTCTTTGCCCATGGATTTCTGCATCTGGTCCCATCCCTTGCTGGATGATGCTTCTATGGTAACAATTGGGATAGACACCAGTCTCTGAGTATAGCAAAATATCATTAAGGATCATTTCATTGATTTTATTCCAGTTGTGTTTGGTTCTGTCCTGGGTCTGTTCATTGTCCTCTTTCTGCTTCCTGGTGATGCAGGCAGCATGGTCTCCCTCCAAGTCTCTGGGTATAAAGTTGTACTAGACATTGGTTAGCCACTCCCACAAGTTCAGTGTCACCATTACCTCAGCATATCTTCTAGGCAGGACTGATTGTAGATAGAAAGTTTTGTGGCTGGGTTGATATCCCAGTCCCTCTGCTATGAGCCTTGCTTAGTTATAGAAGATTAGCATGTACTTTGGCCACCAACATGTTGATGTTGTTAAAGGCAAGCTTTAACATAATGAACAGGAATAAAAGTATTCCCAGGACAAAAATGGCTAGCATGATCTAGCTATATGTGCTGTACTTGAAGCTTAAACAAAATAGAAATACTGACCTCAGGCCATGGGTAATTTTATCAGAAGTATCTGCAGCATCACAGATCAGCAGAGTAGCATTCTTTAAATCCACAGTCTCACTGTGCAAAGTAAAAACATCCAGAGAGCTTCCGCCCTGCCTGGTCCTTTGGGCTGGGGCAGACACAGAGTCGGTCTGCTCCTGTCCTGTGGAGATACTGAATCCTGAGTCATCGAGGAGCCACTGCACTCAGAGCAGAAGGATTTCCAGATCCAAGAGGTGGCCTGAGTCCCAGGAGTTCTTCCCCCCAGGAGATTAGGAGCATAAAACCACAGAGACATCTGGACTCTGAGGAGCTCTGCAATAAGCAAGATAACTGGAAATACAGACTCCAATCTTACACAGTGAGGGCAGGTAACACTAGAGTTAACCAGATGGTGAAAGGCAAGCACAAGAACATAAGCAACAGAAACCAAAGTTTCTTGGCATCATCAGTACCCAGTTCTCCCAATATAGCAAGCCCTGAACACCCCATCACACCTGAAAAGCAGGATTCAGAATTAAAATCACTTCTCATGATGATGATAGAGGATTATAAGAAGGAATTAAGTAACTCCCTTAAAGAAATACAGGAGAGTACAAGTAAACAGATAGAAGCCCTTAAAGAGGAATCACAGAAATCCCTTAAAGAAATGCAAGAAAACACAAAGAAGGAATTAAACAAAAACATTCAGGGTCTGAAACTAGAAATAGAAACAATAAAGAAAGTTCAAAGGGAGACAACCATGGAGATAGAAAACCTAAGAAAGAGATCAGGAGTCATAGACGCAAGCATCACCAACCGAATGCAAGAGATAGAAGAGAGAATCTCAAATGCAGAAGATACGGTGAAAAATATTGACACAGTTGTCAAAGAAAATGCAAAATGCAAAAAACTCCTAACTCAAAACATCCAGGAAATCCAGGAGACAATGAGAAGACCAAATCTACGGATAATAGGTATAGATGAGAATGAAGATTCCCAACTTAAAGGGACAGTAAACATCTTCAACAAAATTATTGAGGAAAACTTCCCTAACCTAAAGAACAAGATGCCCATAAACATACAAGAAGCCTACAGAACACCAAATAGACTAGACCAGAAAAGAAATACCTCCCGTCACATAATAATCAAAACATCAGATGCACAAAACAAAGAAAAAATACTAAAAGCAGTAAGGAAAAAAGGTCAAGTAACATACAAAGGCAGACCTATAAGAATTACACCAGACTTCTCACCAGAGACTATAAAAGCCAGAAGAGCCTGGACTGACATCATACAGACCCTAAGAGAACACAATTGCCAGCCCAGATTACTATACCCAGCAAAACTCTCAATCACTATAGATGGTGAAACCAAGATATTCCATGACAAAACCAAATTTGCACAGTATCTTCTCACAAACCCAGCACTTCAAAGGATAATTGATGGATAATGCCAACACAAGGAGGGAAACTACAACCTAGAAAAAGCAAGAAAGTAATCTTCCAACAACCCCAAAAGAAGATAACTATACAAACATAATTCTACCTCTAATAACAAAAATAACAGGAAGCCACAATCATTTTACCTTAATATCTCTTAACATCAATGGTCTCAATTCCCCAATAAAAAGACGCAGACTATCAGACTGGATACACAAACAAGACCCAGAATTTTGCTGCATACAGGAAACACACCTCAGTGACAAAGACAGACACTACCTCAGGATAAAAGGGTGAAAAACAATTTTTCCAAGCCAATGGTCCCAAGAAACAAGCTGGAGTAATATCAAATAAAATCTAATATCAAATAAAATTGACTTTCATCCAAAATTAATCAAAAAAGATAAGGAAGGACACTTCATACTCATCAAAGGAAAAATCTACCAAGGTGAACTCTCAATTCTGAACATCTATGCTCCAAATGCAAGGGCACCTACATACATAAAAGAAACTTTACTAAAGCTCAAAACACACATTACACCTCACACAATAATAGTGGGGGATTTCAACACCCCACTCTCAGCAATGGACAGATCATGGAAACCGAAACTAAACTGAGACACTTTGACATTAACAGAAGTTATGAACCAAATGGACTTAACAGACATCTATAGAACATTTCATCCTAAAACAAAAGAATATACCTTTTTCTCAGCACCTCATGGTACCTTCTCCAAAATAGCCCATATAATTGGTCACAAAACAAGCCTCTACAGATACAAAAAGATTGAAATAATCCCTTGCATCTTATCAGATCACCACGCACTAAGACTGGTCTTTAATAATGACAAAACCAATGGAAAACCCACGTGCACATGGAAACTGAACAACTCTCTACTCAATGATGACTTGGTCAAGGAAGAAATAAAGACAGAAATAAAAGACTTTTTAGAATTCAATGAAAATGAGGACACATCATACCAAAACTTGTGGGACTCCATGAAGGCAGTGCTAAGAGGAAAACTCATAGCTCTAAGTGCCTACAAAAAGAAACTGAAAAGAGCACACACTAACAACTTGACTGCACAGCTAAAAGCTCTAGAACAAAAAGAAGCAAATACACCCAGGAGGAGTAGAAGGCAGGAGATAATCCAACTCAGGGCTGAAATCGACCAAATGGAAACAGAAAGAACAATACAAAATATCAATAAAACCAGGAGCTGGTTCTTTGAGAAAATCAACAAGATAGATAAACCCTTAGGCAGATTAACCAGAGGGCACAGAGACAGTATTGAAATTAATAAAATCAGAACTGAAAAGGGAGACATAACAACAGAAAATGAAGAAATTCAAAAAATCATCAGATCCTACTACAAAGGCCTATACTCAACAAAACTGGAAAACTTGGATGAAATGGACAATTTCCTAGACAGATACCAGGTACCAAAGTTAAACCAGGAGCAGATAAACCATCTAAATAGTCCCATAACCCCTAAGGAAATAGCAGCAGTCATTAAAAGTCTCCCCACTAAAAAAAGCCCAGGACCAGATGGTTTTAGTGCTGAATTCTATCAGACCTTCAAGGAAGACCTAACACCAATTCTCTTCAAACTATTTCACAAAATAGAAACAGAAGGAACACTACCCAGTTCGTTCTATGAAGCTACAATCACACTCATACCCAAACTGCACAAAGACCCGACAAAGGAAGAGAACTTCAGACCAATCTCCCTTATGAACATCGATGCAAAAATACTCAATAAAATTCTAGCAAACTGAATCCAAGAACACATCAAAACAATCATCCATCATGATCAAGTAGGTTTTATCCCAGGAATGAAGGGATGGTTCAGTATTTGGAAATCCATCAATTTAATCCACTATATAAACAAACTCAAAGAAAAAAACCACATGATCATCTCACTAGATGCTGAGAAAGCATTTGACAAAATTCAACATCCCTTCACGATAAAAGTCTTGGAAAGATCAGGAATTCAAGGCCCCTACCTAAACATAGTAAAAGCAATTTACAGCAAACCAGTAGCCAACATCAAGCTAAATGGAGAGAAACTTGAAGCAATCCCACTAAGATCAGGGACTAGACAAGCCTGCCCACTCTCCCCCTACCTATTCAATATAATACTGGAAGTCCTAGCCAGAGCAATTAGACAACAAAAAGAAGTCAAAGGGATACAAATAGGAAAGGAAGAAGTCAAAATATCGCTATTTGCAGATGATATGATAGTGTACTTAAGTGACCCCCAAACTTCCACCAGAGAACTCTTAAGCCTGATAAACAACTTCAGCAAAGTGGCTAGTTATAAAATCAACTCAAACAAATCAGTAGCCTTCCTTTCATGAAAGATAAACAGACTGAAAAAGAAATTAGGGAAATGACACCCTTCACAATAGTTGCAAATAATATAAAATACCTTGGTGTGAATCTAACCAAGCAAGTGAAAGACCTGTATGACAAGAACTTCAAGTCTCTGAAGAAAGAAATTGAAGAAGATCTCAGAAGATGGAAAGATCTCCCATGCTCATGGATTGGCAGGATTAATATAATAAAAATGGCCATCTTGCCAAAAGCAATCTACAGATTCAATGCAATCCCCATTAAAATCCCAACTCAATTCTTCACAGAGTTAGAAAAGGAAATTCTCAAATTCATATGGAATAACAAAAAACCCAGGATAGCGAAAACTATTCTCAACAATAAAAGAACTTCTGGAGGAATTACCATCCCTGACCTCAAGCTGTACTACAGAGCAATAGTGATAAAAACTACCTGGTATTGGTACAGAGACAGGCAGGAAGATCAATGGAATAGAATTGAAGACCCAGAAATGAACCCACACACCTATGGTCACTTGATCATTGACAAAGGAGCTATAACTGTCCAGTGGAAAAAGGACAGCATTTTCAACAAATGGTGCTAGTTCAACTGGAGGACAATATGTAGAAGAATGAAAATTGATCCATTCTTATCCCCTTGTACAAAGCTCAAGTCTAAGTGGATAAAGGACCTCCACATAAAACCAGATACACCGAAACTAATAGAAGAGAAGGTGGGGAAGAGCCTTGAATACTTGGGCACAGGGGAAAAGTTCCTGAACAGAACTCCAATGGCATATGCTCTAAGATCGAGAATTGACAAATGGGACTTCATAAAATTGCAAAGTTTCTGTAAGGCAAAGGACACTGTCAATAGGACAAAATGACAACAAACAAGTAGGTAAAGATCTTTACCAATCCTTCATCTGATAGAGGGCTAATATCCAATATATACAAAGAACTCAAGAAATTAGACTCCAGACAACCAAATTACCCTATTAAAAAATGGGGTATAGAGCTTAACAAAGAATTTTCAACGGAAGAAACTCGAATGGCCGAGAAGCATCTAAAGAAATGTTCAGCATCCTTAGTCGTCAGGGAAATGCAAATCAAAACAACCCTGAGATTCCATCTCACACCAGTCAGAATGGCTAAGATTAAAAACTCAGGTGATAGTAGATGCTGGCGAGGGTGTGGAGAAAGAGGAACACTCCTCCATTGTTGGTGGGACTGCAAGATGGTGCAACCACTTTGGAAATCAGTGTGGCGGTTCCTCAGAAAATTGGACATAGCATTACCTGAGGATCCAGCTATACCACTCTTAGGCATATACCCAGAAGATGCTTGAACATATAACAAGGACATATGCTCAACTATGTTCATAGCAGCCTTATTTATAATAGCCAGGAGCTGGAAAGAATCCAGATGTCCTTCAACTGAGGAATGGATTCAAAAAATGTGGTATATTTACACAATGGAGTATTACTCAGCTATTAAAAACAATGAATTCGAGAGGTTCCTAGGTAAATGGATGGAACTAGAAATCATCATCCTGAGTGAGGTAAGCCAATCACAAAAGAACACACATGGGATTCACTCACTGATTTTTGGAAATTAGCCCAGAACCTTGAAATGCCCAAGATGCAACTCACAGGCCACATGAAGCTCATAAAGAAGGAAGACCAAGTTGGGGTGATTCGGTCCTTCTTAGAAGGAGCAACAAAATACTCAAGGGAGCAAATATGGAGACAAAGTGAGGGACAGAAACTGAAGGAGAGGCCGTCTGAAGACCACTCCACCTGAGTATCTATCCCATGTGCAATCACCAAAGGTAGATGCTGATGTGGAAGTCAGGAAGTGCATGCTGATAAGAGCCTGATATGGATGTCTCCTCAGAGGTCTTCAAGAGTCTGACATATTCAGAGGCAGATGCTCACAACTATCCATTGAACTGATCATGGGGTTCTCAATGGAGGAGTTAGAGTGAAGACTGAAGTAGCTGAAAGGATTTGTGGCCCCATGAGGAGAGCAACAAAACCAACCAACCACAGCTCCCAAGGTCTAAACCACCAGCCTGGGAGCACTTAGGGAGGGATCCAGGGCTTTAGCTGAATATGTAAGAGTGGAGGGCCCTGCTGGGCATAGGTGGAAGAAGAGATCCTTGACCTCATGAAGGCTGGATGCCCCAGGGGGTGGGAATTTTGAGGGTGGGGAGGTGGGAGTGGGGGGGTAGATAGAGGTTACATCCACAGAGAAAAAGGAGGAGGGGTGAGGGGATTGGTGGTTTCTGGTTGGGTGGGGGATGGGTTAAGGGGACAAAATATGAAATGTAAATAAAACATCCAATAAAAAAAATTAAAAAAAAAACATCCAGAGAGGTGTTAGAATTATGTGAAATACCCTGCAAGTGTCTTTAAATTTGTCCTAATTATAATGACTATCATTGTAAATTTTAGAAGTAGCACAAATCCATTAGTATCTGACATCACACTCAAGATGGCTCCTTACTCTTAAACTCTAAACCTCCTTCCAGTAATTTCAATAGAATAAAGAGCATCAATTCATTGTTCCAAACACCTATCTAAATCCTCTTGTATACTCAACACATTAGTAACATTTTTTTGCTAATGATTAACAAAAATAGCTTTCTTAACTTCGTGTGTCAAAGCAATTGCAGAAGCAGTGGTGCTAGCAATTAGTGTATTTAAAGCTGTTATACCAGCAATAATCAAGCCCACTACTCTCTTGCTTCTGCTTAAACCTGTCTCACTTCATCCAGTACTTGCAAGCTTTTTTCAGAATACCAAGGTTCTGTAATACTCAGGGTAATAAAACAAAAGCTGGTTGATAGGCTCCTTTAACAGTCATGCCAGGTTTTGACACAAATAGAATGTGTACATTCAATACAACTTACATTAAATACTGTAGAAGAAACAAAAGTAATTTTAACATGACAATAAAAAGAGCCTTAACAAATACACTAACACTTGTTTGAAACTCAGATCCTGTCCCAACTTTATCTCTTACTAATATAACATTATAGAGAACTTCAGCTAACTTCCAAATATGTCTCTGAAAGTGTCCCAGACAGAGTTATTAATTTAGCAGGCTGACAAGCCAAGGAAGAGTAAGATTCTGCACAGAGCCTTACCAATCTAAGACAGAAGTAAATTGCTTTTGATAACGCATATTCCACGACAGGTAAGAAAGGCACTCTTGTCAGAATGACCTAAGACAGGCTCAGTCTTGTTTATGAAATAAAAGGGGGGAATATGTGGAGAGCTTTGGGGGCTGCTTGACAGAAATCTGACATTGGCCAAGGACAAGCTTCAGGCAGTAATCTGACATTAGGCTAGAACAAAGAAGTAATCTCAGGCAGGAATCTAAATCTTATACTAGAACAAAGAAGTAGATTTCACACATGAAAATAACTTTGGGTTAGGGCAGGGAAGTAGGCTCAGATATTTTGGTCATCCTGATAAGCCCTTAGAAATAGTGATCATGGTAATGATCATGGAACTCTGTTTATTGCCTTGCTTATTCTTTGACTATTTGTGTTTATTGTTTTGCTTGTTCCTTGACTGTTTGCATCTACTGTATTGCTAGCTTCTCCACCTAGAACTGACCTTAATACTTGCATGTAATTAAAATAGTCCAAAAGCAGATTGTGAAAAATAAAGATAAATAAAATAATAAAATAAAGTAAAATAAAATAATAAAATAAAATAAAATAAAATAAAATAAAATAAAATAAAATAAAATAAAATAGCTTACCAGTTCAGGCTCCGAATCCCACATTACTAGGAATCTTCATTAAGGCCACTCACATATATCTTGGGAAGATTCCACTTAATTAGGTTTCTACATCACCCCTCCCAACTGCCCCCCAATTCCAGTCATCTTTCTTAATTCTCTCCCTCTATCCCTTCTACCTTCTGCCTGATCCCTCCTGTTCCATCCCTACTTTTCCCTAAGTCTACCTGCAAATTCTATTCTTTTTTTCCTTTTCAAAGAGATTCATGCCCTCCTTGTTACTTCGCCTCTCTGGGTCTGTAGATTGTAGCATGATCATCTATTATTTTATAGTTAATATCCACTTAGAGAGTACACACCACTTTTGTCTTTTTGAGTCTGGGTTACCATATTCAGGATGATTTTTTTCTAGTTGTATTCATCTGCCTACAAATTACATCACATCATTATCTTTAACAACTGAGTAATTCTCTATTGTGTATATTTACCACATTTTCTTTTATCTATTCATAGACTGAGAGTCATCTATGTTATTTCTAGTTAGTGCCTATTATGAATAAAACTGTTATGCACATAGTTGAATAAGTATTCTTGTGTCAATTGGTTTGCTGTATATTGCTTTTATTATGTTTAGGTATGCATCTTTCTGAGACTTTCAACATGAAGGGGTGTTGGGTTTAGTCAGAGCCCCTTTCAGCATCTAATGAAGTGATCATGTGATTTTTTTTTTCAGTTTGTTTATATGGTGGATTATGTTGATGGGTTTTCATACGTTGAACCATCTTTGCACTCCTCAAATAAAATCTCTTTGATCAAAATGGATGATGTTTTTGATGTGTTCGTGGATTCATTTGCAAGTATTTTATTGATTTTTTTTGCATCCAGGTTTTTAAGGGAAATTGGTCTGAAATTATCTTTCTTTGTTGAGTCTTTGTGTGGTTTAGGTATCAGGGAGGCTCTGGCCTCATAGAATGAGTTTGGAAATGTTTCTTTTGCTTCTATTCTGTTTAATAATTTGCGGAGTATTGGTATTAGCTCTTGTTTGGATATCTGGTAGTATTCTACACTAAAACTTCTGACCCTGGGTTGCTATTGTTGTTGTTGTTGTTGTTGCTGCTGCTGCTGCTGCTGCTGCTGTTGTTGGGAGACTTTTAATGACTACTCTGAACTTCCATCTTTTGGGTATATTGTACATTCATTTTTATTGAACTCTTTCTAGGAAGTATTTAATTGTTTTCTATTTCTGTCTTGACTCAGTAGTCATTCAGTAGAGAGTTGTTAAATCTCCATGAGTTTGTGGGCTTTCCGTTGTTTCTATTTTGTTTGATATTCAGCTTTAACATGTGATGGTCCAGTAGGATGCAGGATCTTATTTCAGCTTTCTAATATCGGTTGAGACTTGCTTTGTAACCAACTATATCATCAATTTTGGAAAAAGTTCCCTGAATTGCTGAGTAGAAGGTACTTTTTTTGTATTTGAGTGAAATGTTCTGTAAATATATGCTTGGTCCACTTGGTTCATAACATCTGTTAGCCCTAGAATTTCTTTGTTTAACTTTTTTCTTGATGACTTGTGTGTTGGTAAGAGTAGGGTTTTGATCTCTGCCATTATCAATGTGTGGTTTAAGCTTTAGTAGTGTTTCCTTTACAAACATGGTGCTCTTACATTTGGGGCACAGATGTTGAAAACGGAAAGATCCAGCAGGCTGCCTCCACTAGAATTGGGGACTAGATATGGTAATGAGGTGGGAAGGATGGTTATGGTATTCTGGCTGGGCACTGAGTGAGTATGGGTAGTCAGTGGTCAGTGAACTTACCTGAGCTTCTAGGTGCCTGTGTGGCCCTTGTGGAGCAAGGGCTTCCTCCAGAGTTTTGTGCCAAGATCTGATGGGGGGGGCATGTTTCCTAATTATAATTTTTCTTCATCCATAATAATAGTATGAATTTAAATTGTCCATTCTTTATACCATCATTACTTAAGTCCTATATGAAAATTTCATGTGCTTGTGTATTTGTACTTTATAAACAGTTATTAAAATATTATTTGTATATAAAATTGTTTTTATACGCACATCTGTTGCAAAAATGTCTTTGTATATCTATATATGCATGTGTTTGTGCACAGATGAAGGTTGTGTGTGCATGTGTACATGCACATGAAGGTCTGAAGACAACCTTGGCAATATTCTTCAGAAGCCATTTACCTTGGGTTTTAAGAGTATCTCTCACTGTTACTTTGGGCTTACCAAATAGAGCAAGATGATTCTTCCAGGGATTCTTTGCTTATTCAGCTCTGGTATTTCAAGTGTCCACCACTCTACCCTGCTTTAATTTTTTTCTTATATTGAAATTAGAATTTTTTGAAACGATATATTCTGATTAGAATTTCCCTTTCCTAACTCCTCCCAGTTCCTCCTCATGTTTCTACCATCTAGATCCAAAGCCTTTCTTTCTCTTCTTAGAATACAAATAGGCAACTACATAGCAATAATAAATAATAAAATAAAACAAACTACAATAAGGTAAAATAAAACAAATCATTTGTATTAAGACAAAACAAACAAGAAAAAAAGGCCAAAGAAAAAGCACAGGAAACACATAAATATGTAGAGACACACAAGTTCACACACTCCGGAATCTCAAAAATAAAAATAAAAATAAAAATAAAAAATCACAAAAGTGCTAGCCAAATACATTCACACAAACACACACACACACACACTTATGAACCTTCTACTACATTAAGTTCCCATAATGCCCCTCTAATGTTAGTTTCCACTGTCCTTCCCTACATTCATTTGTTTGTCCCCTCTTCCATATCCCATCCCTGTTTAATCCACCCATTTCACCCCACACCCAGTCTATTCTTAAGTCTCTATTGTAGTTCCCCTTCCTAAGGAAATTCATTTGTATCCCTTAGATGCTTACTCTATATCTAACTTTGTAGTTATATGAATTGTAGATTGTTTATCAGTGACTTAACAAATAAAATCTACATATAAGTAAACATATACCATGTTTGTCTGTCTGGGTATGGATTACCTCACTTCAGACGATGTTTTTTCAAGTTTCATCCTATTTACCTATGAATTTCATTATTTTATTATTTTTAATGATTGAGTAATATATCATTGGATAAATGTACCACACATATTCTTCATTTACTCATCTCTTGATGAGCATCTAGTTTGTTATTTATTTCTGGCTATCATTAATAGAATAGTAATGAACATGCTTGAGAAAGCTTTGTGCTCCCAGTAATAGAATGAACCATCTTTTGGGTATATGCTCAGGTGTGGTATAGCTAGATCTTGAGGTAGATAGTTTCCCAGTCTCCTGAGGAACTACCACACTGATTTCCCTAGTGAATACACAAGTTTGAACTCCCACCAGCAAGGGATGAGTGTTCCCCTTATGGACCATCATAACCAGAATAATCTATCATTGTATTTTTTTCATCATATCCATTCTAACATGTAACAGAAAATCTCAAAGTAGCTTTAACTTGTATCACCCTGATGACTAAGGGTGATAAACAGTTCACTGATTAATTCTCTGCCGTCTAAGTTTCCACTTTTGAAAATTCTCTGATTTATATCTGTATCTCACGTTTTGGTTGTTTGTTTCCTGAATGTCCATAAAAGGTTTTAATTTTTAATATATTTCCAATATTATCAGACTTGTAGTTGGTAGAAGTCTTTCCCCATTCTGTAGCACTCTGCTTTGTTTAAATGATGTCATCTTTTGCCATGCAGAGTATTTTCAGTTTCATGAGATTCTTTTTATTAATTGCTGTTCCTAATGCCCATGTTACCAATGTTCTGTTCAGAAAGTCTTTTCCTGTACCTATGACTTTAAAGCTATTCTTCTACGTTCTCTTCTATCAGATTCTGTGTATGTGGCCTTATGTTGAGTTCTCTTTGGTCCATTGGTTTGAGTTTTGTGCAGTGTAACAAGCATGAGTCTACTTACCTTCATCTACATGCAGCCCTCCAGTTTGACCAGCACCATTTGATGAAGATGTTCTTTTTCCTACTATGTATTTCTGGATTCTCCACCAAAACAAAGGTGTCCATAGGTGTGTAGACTTATGTCTGGGTCTTCAATTTGATTCCACTAATAAACATGTCGTTTATGTGTTGATACTATGCTTTATTTATTAGTATCACTTTTTAAATAAAATGTGAGATTGCTTCAAGCATTTCTTTTATCATAAAGGAATGTTTAGTTATCCAGAAATGTTTGTGTTTACATATGAAGCTAAAAATCATGTTTTCAACTTCTGTGAAGAATTGTGGTGGAATTTTGATAGAGATTGAATTTAATGTGTAGTTTGTGTTTTATAGGATGGCTTTTTTATTATATTAATCTTAGTGATCTATGAGCCTGGGAAATCTTTCCAGTTCTTGATATCTACTGCAATTTCCATCTTCAGTGTCTTAAAGTTTTTATTATACAATGAAACCTTTTTTTTTACTTGCTTGCTTAGAGTTACCCCAGGATAGTTTATATTTTGTGAGGCTCCTGTGAAAGTGCTGTGTCCCTTCTTTATTATTTCTCAGCCTATTTGTATATAGGAGAGTTACTGGGGTGTGTGTTTAATTTTGTAGCCTGCTATTTTGTTGAAAGTGTTTATTAGCTATTGGAGTTTCCTGGTAGAACTTTAGTGTATGTACACTATGAATGTACACTGTCATGTAATCTGCAAAAAAAGATATTTTTTTGCTTTTTTCCTATTTGTATTCCCCTAATGTTCTTCAGTTTTCATATTGTTCTAGTTAAGAATTAAAGTACAAGGAGATAAGAATGGATCGATTTGCATTCTTGTACATGTTGTCCTACAGTTGAACCAGCACCATTTGTTGAAGATGCTATCCTTTTTCCACTGGACACTGGATCCTTTGTTAAAGATCCAGTGACCATAAGTATGTGTGTTCATTTCTGTATCTTCAATTCTATTCTATTGATCTTCCTGCCTGTTTCTGTACCAATACCAGGTAGTTTTTATCACTATTGCTCTGTAGTACAGCTTGAGGTCAGGGATGGTGATTCCTCCCGAAGTTCTTTTATTGTTGAGAATAGTTTTCACTATCCTGGGTTTTTTGTTATTCCATATGAATTTGAGAATTTCCTTTTCTAACTCTGTGAAGAATTGAGTTGAGATTTTAATGGGGATTGAATTGAATGTGTAGGTTGCTTTTGGCAAGATGTTCATTTTTACTATATTAATCCTGCCAATCCATGAGCATGGGAGATCTTTCCATCTTCTGAGATCTTCTTCGATTTATTTCTTCAGAGATTTGAAGTTCTTGTCATACACATCTGTCACTTGCTTGGTTAGATTCATACCAAGGTATTTTGTATTATTTGTGACTGTTGTGGAGGGTGTCATTTCCTTAATTTTTTTCTCAGCCTGTTTATCTTTCAAGTAGAGGAAGGTTACTGATTTGTTTGAGTTTATTTTATATTCACCCACTTTGCTGAGGTTGTTTATCAGGTTTAGGAGTTCTCTGGTGGAAAAAGCTCAAGTCCAAGTGGATAAAAGATCTTCACATAAAACCAGATACACTGAGCATGGGAGATCTTTCCATCTTCTGAGATCTTCTTCAATTTCTTTCTTCAGAGACTTGAAGTTCTTGTCATACAGGTCTTTCACTTGCTTGGTTAGATTCACACCAAGGTATTTTATATTATTTGCAACTATTGTGAAGGGTGTCATTTCCCTAATTTCTTTTTCAGTCTGTTTATCTTTCATG
>NW_021621642.1:0-5413 GCF_004785775.1 Grammomys surdaster
ATAAGTTGCATTATTGAAACTTTAATAGTATTAAATTTTGGATGATATTCAACATATCTTTTCCTTTGTCTTAGCAAAAGTAGTACTTAATCATATAAAAATTTTAAGTGATATACAGATTTGAACTTACATACAGGACTGCGCTGTCCATTTTCATAGCAATTACTACACTTAGTGGAAAATGATTTCATTCATAAGTACACAAACCTGAAGACATTGAGAACCAGGAGTCTCAATTGAGGAAGGGCTACTATCATTTTGACCTGTAGTTTTGTGTGTAAGCCATGTACTTAATTAATGATTAATAAAAGATGATCCTACTGACTGTGGACAGTGCCAGCTCTATACAAGTTGTTCTTGGAGTTATAAGAAAGAGGACTGCAGAGGACATGGACATGAAGCCAGTAATCATCATTATTCAATTTGTTTTCACGGAGTGCCTACATCCAATTTCATGCCTTGGCTTCGTTCAATATACTGTGACCAAGGATTATAAATAAATAAACACCTTTCTTACAAGTTTCTTTGGTCATAGTGTTTGTTACAGTGATAGAAACTAAAAGTCACCTAAATAGTGAATTGCCTGTATTGAGATTTGGAATATCATAGACTCCTGATTCAATGAAAGGCACTGATTTGAAAAGGGACACAAGAGTGAATGTTAGCAGAGTGTGAAGCACAGTGACAGTAATGCATATTTATGATGATCATCACAAAAGTGCTGGATTTTGAAATATCTTTACAAAGAACTAAGAACATGTTTAGAATATCAGATAACATACTAAGAAGGGAACATAGTATGAAAAGGACAAGGGGGTTCAGATTATGTGTGCAATATAAGACTCTAACTTTAGGTAAAAACACACAATTTCATTATAAAATGATTGTGTTTCCTTAAATGAGGAAAACCACTAATGGAAATATTCCACACAAGGTCTTTACCACAATAAGGTCAGTGAAGTATATACACATATAAATCCCTCTAGGTGAAGAGTCTCATCATTAACTTTATCAAAATATGAGTACTAAAGATTATCTGGGTTTCATATTAAACACACAAACATGCACACACACACACACACACACACACATTATTTCTTTACATCAGGTGCAGCAGGTCAGTGTCAGGTTTCCCTCAAAGTTCTGTTTGCTGCTCTACTTTTAAAATATTATCTGGTAGGGTTTTTTTGACATTGTAATTTAACTGCTTTATATTTCCTATCTTCAAACACTCTTTGTGCCCCTCCCTTCACTCCTAAAATGTACATGCCCTCTTATTTCATCAATTCTTACTGAATGTCATCAATTCTTACTGAATCTGTGTGTATTTGTATATTCATATCTTTTTGAAATATAAATTGTAGAGACCACGTAAAGTTGCAGATATTTATCGTCTGATGGCTCGTTATTGGTAGTATATCTCCAGTATTTGTTTTCTGATTGTCCCTGAGGATGACAACCTCTGCCATTCCCAGGTCTATAGTTTCCTGTAAATGGTTATGTAGATAATACATTGCCAGCTTTCTTCCTTCCAAGCTGTCATGCACACTGTGACCATTTTTCTCATTATGTTTTGGAGGTCATATTGGTAAGACTTCATGGTGTACTTTCTGCCAATCCCAGAAGGTATATGTTCACATCTTGCTTTCTTATCCTTTGACTCTCAAGATCTTTTCTACGATCTTCACTTTTCGCTGAGCCTTAGATGAGGGACCATTTTGTAAGAGGGTACATTGCTTGTTTTAAATGAACATTTGAAGAGGAGGAATTTTTATGTAGTAGGACCCACTTGGTCTTTATTCCCTTTACCTTTTCCTCTGGTAGCATGTTGGTGTACTTTCTAGCAATTTGAATTCCAATCACCAGTGGTAAACATTCTAGTTAGGAACCAGCTCAAATTCTCCATATTTGATGATATAAGTAAGGTTTGTCTTCAGGACTATATCCTTACCACCAGTTAATATAGAACAACCACAACACTCAGGTATCAGAGATCTATGTGGAAAAGCAGATCAATAAGTATAAGGGACAGAGGTATTGGGTGACTTCAGTAAAACAGTATCACTAAGAAAAAAGGACTGATTATCATATGAACTCACAGAGATTTCCCAGCATTCATAAGACTCACACAAGATCAAGCCCTACAGTGTCCCAATATTGACAAAGAGACGTGGACAACTGTAAACACATGATAAATTTAGAATATGTGGCCATATCTGTCTAGAAACATTATTATCTTGATGCTACTCTATAGTGATATCCTATCCCCTGATAACGAAACTCAGAAAAGAAACAAAAGTATCTACATAAATACATTATACATAAAATAAAACAAAAGCACACGTAAGTGAATACTCTTTCCTACAATTGGTCATGTAGTACCTTGGAAGGCAGCCGGTTTCTGGTGGAGCACAGGCTGGAAACCCCGGTGACTCCAGGTGATCCCAAAGGATGGCAAGAGTTTTGCCATGCCCCTAGAAACCAGGCTCCTGACACGAGGCCTCCATAGATTTGTGTCCTTCAGTCATGTAAGGGCAAGTCCCTAGCCCCTCCACAGGTAGAGGACATGACCACAAGTCACATAGCATCAATACAGATCTCTATTTTAATAAGGTACCTATAGCCCAGAAGGGTGTATCCAATTAAGCTTTCCTTCCCACATAATTCTTCCCTCAAAATATATTTAACCTCAGGCAAGCCCTGAGAAAAGGAGGTATGGTTTTTACTCATCACCACTCTCCATCGTGACTTAAAGAAATGCTTTAAAACCATGGACTGTCTCTTTTCATCAGCATCTGCTTTGGGTAGCATTGGAGAAGGCCTTCGCCTACAGAGCCACCCTATAATCTCCTGCAGAAGACCTTCTTGCTCGCCCCACCACCGAGATTAAAAACCCAAGCCAGCCAGCAACAACAAGCCAAGAACTCTCAACCCCACACCCAGAGCCATTGTGGGGTGTGCTAAGTCAAACTTCCCAAGTCCTGCTTCCCCAAGCGGCCCTAGACCCATGGTGGCCAGACACAGGACACTACTGAACCCAACAAGAAAACACAAATGTCTACATAAATGCATTCTAAGTTAAATAATACAAAACCACAAATGGGAGAATTCTCTTTTCTACTATTGGTCATGTGGCCTTAGCTGACGTTCATAAGTAATTCCTGTTTTATCCATTTTACATTTTCTCCACCTTCCTCTACCAGCACCTCAGCAAGTTGTGACACTTTCCAAAGGTAGTGATGCCTACCAGTATTTCTGATGTCTCTGTATCCTTTGTCATTCTGATTGGAATAGGCTGTTTTATTTTCCAATTTATTTTAATCAAAGACTTGCTAGCACCAGGAAACACAATAAAGGATCTACTGCACTTCAGGTATAAGATGTGTAATCTCCAGTTTGGGCTCATGGTCACAGTTTCCTGGACATGAAGTAAGTTTGTTAGTCTGGTACAATATTGTATCAAATACATTTTTGGATAATTAAACATTCTGAAATCCTATGTAAGACATTCAGTAAGACTAAGGTTTTGAGAGAAGCATGCATACAGGAACGACAACTCCATAGGCAGAAGAGTGTCAATCAGGTAAGAACAAAGCATTGTCCTTTTTAGAGAGGAAAGAGTTCAATGTAGTCATCCTTCAACCACATTATTGGCAGGTAACCCTAAAGAATGATGTCATGTCTGTGGCTCAATGTTGGTCTCTTCTATTGGTAGACATAGCACTCAACAGCAACTGGAGCCAGGGGAGCCTTGTGTAACATCCATCATTTCCATCATGATCAGACTTTTATGGGCTCACTGGACAATGATAGGAATGACTGGAGAAAGAGATTGACAATACACAAAACAGGTTATCCTATCTACTTGATTACTGAGCAAATCTTCAGCCAAGGTCAACTTTTGATCACCATTAATGGGAGGAACAACTGCTTAAAATTCTTCTACCATTTGTTGAGTTCTGTCCACACATTCTTCCCCAGATGTCTTTTTCAACAATGTTCTTTTTTTCCATTTAATTTAATTTAATTTATTTTTTACCTTTATATTTTTTCTTTATGAATTTCACGTCATGTACCTCAGAGATTAATTTGATAAGGCATATGCTAACCATTGTGCATTAGTTTTTTTTTCCAACTTGATATAAACTAGAGTCACTTGAGAGGAGACAATATGAACATGACTTTAGGGCATTTCCTTTATTAATGATCAGTGTGACAGCACCCAACCCAACGTGGGCAATACTATCCTTAGCTATACTGGACTGTGCAGTAGAGAAAAGCAGGCTGAGCAAGCCAGTGATTTGTATTCCACCATGGTCTGCTTCAGTTCCTCCCTAGGTTTCTTCTATGCAAGACTATAAACAGGAACCCAAATGAACCCCATAATTCTTCATGTTGCTTTGCTCATTGATTTATCACAGCAACAATAATCAAATTGTAATTTATTGTCAATTTTGATGCAAATCAAGGACTGTGTCTTAAGTACAAAACAATTAGACTGAGGCAAGAATGGATTATGAGGCTTTGTCACACACACACACACACACAAAACCATAGTCAGCTCTGTGGTCCTAGATCTCATCTGGCATTTTTAGCATCTGTTCCTTTGAAATGAATATGTATTTTTCAAATGTTCTCTGTTTGGGTCTGGAGAGATAGTTTGGTAATTAACTGATTTTGCTTCTCAGGCTCAAAATTGGTAATTAACTGATTTTGCTTCTCAGGATCACAACTGCCTATGAATCCACCTCCTTGGTTTTCAGTGCTCTCTTCTGTCCTCATGCCCTCATGGACTTATGAATCTCTCCTGAACATATACATGATTTAAAATAAATGGGGAAATAAAACAACAACAATAATATTTTTAAAAAGTTCTCAGTTTTACTTTTTTTCCTCCTAAGAGAAGGTCTTCTATCCTATTTTTACACACAAATTCAAGAACTCATACTAGTCTTGAACATTCACTTCTCCTGCCTAAGCATCCCTAGAGATTGGCATTATGACATGCAACTGCACACATCTCAGACATACTTGTGAACAAGCAATCCTACATTTAAACTACATAACAAGAAAAACAAAACCATCCACAAATACTTAAATGTTCTTTGGTAAGCTAGGGGGAGCTGTAGCCAAATGCCTGTAATCCCTGCCAGAAGGAGGCTTCCCATTTGCCTCAGAAAGGGTGCTCACTACCGGCATTTAAATAGAATTGAAGACCCAGAAATGAACCCACACTCCTACGGTCACTTGATCTTTGACAAAGGAGCTAAAACGGTCGAGTGGAAAAAGGACAGCATTTTCAACAAATGGTGCTGGTTCAACTGGAGGACAACATGTAGAAGAATGAAAATTGATCCATTCTTATCCCCTTGTGCAAAGCTCAAGTCTAAGTGGATAAAGGACCTCCACATAA
>NW_021621643.1:0-6927 GCF_004785775.1 Grammomys surdaster
AAAAAAACCTTGCATAAGTAAGAATTCATCTCTAAATATTTTTATGGATTGGTCTGATTAAAAGTTTATATAGGTAGATGTTAAGCATTCCAAAATATGACATAAAAGAGAGAAATAAAAATAAAAAATTAAAAAGAAAACAGGCTTGTGATTCTTTAAGGTCAGTCATATGGGCAGCTGTGGAAGATTTTGACTCAGTGCATCACTTCCTTTTGTGACCACTTAACTGTTTTAGTTGATGAAACAAATTTGTTTAATATTTGGCTTCCTCTCTCCTTTTTGGTGGTCCTTGCCTAGCAACCACAAGGTGTGGTTTGTGTGCAGAGATGACTGTAACTAGCCCTTCATGAATAGGTACAGTAGACAAGTTTCCACTGGCTGGTCCTAGCCTCTTGCACCTTTAGATGTCTGTTCATGGGTGGAAGTTGCCTATCAGAGTGTAATGCTCTGCACCATAGTAGACTGCTTTGTGTTTCTGACTTTTCATGCCATAGCTTCTACATGGTGGAGGGGAAAGAGCAGCTCAATTCTCTTTTCAATGCTACTATTTCTATTCACACACTAAAATGTGTGTGTGTGTGTGTGTGTGTGTGTGTGTGTGTGTGTGTGTGTTGAGGCTCTTTTTTCTTTATTTGTTGTATATTAGCCCCTGCCTTCTGTTGTACACTCCAGATGTCATGTGTTAAATGGTATTTCCTCTTCTGCTCTCTAAAACCTTTAAAAATAAGGCTGTTTGTTGCCTATTGCAACTCCAATGCTCTCCCAACGTTATCTGCCCTGAAGGGTGACTTTTCTCAGCTTTCAGCTTTATTCCTTGGAGATGCTAGTGACTGGTTGTGCTAATAGCCCACTATCTTCCTGAAGCCATGATTTATCCTTAACAACAATGTTTCCATTGACAGACATTGTTTCCCTGTACATTGAGACTATCATCTCTTATCTAGATAGAGGTAGTTTGACATCTTTTTAGATTCTCTTGCCTCACTTTCATTTATTTCATGTCTGTTTTGTTGACACATACAATAATGATACAGTAGCAACAGTAGGTGTTTCACTAGTGCTGTGATAAAGCACCATGGCCAATGGGACTTAGAGAAGGAAGAGCTTATTTGGAGTTTACAGTCAATTCCAGAGGGATAAGAGTCTATCATCATCACAGTAGTAAAGCATGGCAGCAGGCAGGCAGTCATGGCCACTGGAGTAGCAGCTGAGAGCTCACCTCATTCACAAACAGGAAGCAGAGACTTCACTGGACAAGTTGAAAGATTCTTGAAGCCTACCAAGGGGACCCCCATCCCCACTGTGCGTGACATACCACCTCCAACAAGGTTATATCTCCTCATCCTTCCCTCACACTTCCACCAACTCGGGATCAACTATTCAAACCTATCAACCTATAGGGCCATTCTTATTCAAACCACCACAGTAGGCATCACTTCTATACTTGATATTGGCAATGATTTATTCAGTGCCACTCCCCTTTCCAATGTATATATATATATTACAATTGAGTATTTTAGTTGGAAATTATTATTGAGTTTTCCTAAATGGCTTCTTGCATCTATGGAGATCATTGTAAGGTATCTTTTGTACTAACAAAGCTTACTTTGAAAGACAAAATTAAGTAGCATCTGTGACTTTTACACTCCAATGATTGGAATACTAAATCTTCCCTGAGATAATAAACATCTTTAACTTAGTGAGAACAACTAAACCACAGTGTAAGAAGGAAATGGGGGAGCAGTTAACTATCTCAAAAGTTCATGCAGCTGTGATACTTCTTTGCTGGTGCTTGTGTTGGGGCTAGCAAGCATGGAGCTACTATCAATTATCAGTGTCTCCATGTGAACCATGAGTAGATTCTGGTATACATTATAAGCATTTTGATTGAATTTTAAGTACATAAGTACATAGTTAGGTTCTTGATTCTGGGTCTCTTGTTGCCTTGTTTTTCTTTGAGCGGGCTGTAGATATGGAATATTTTATGACTATTTTCATCTCAGCTGCTAAGTGTTCATGACTGTGACAGGCATGCCATGTCTAGGAGACAGTATCATGATGCACTCCTCAGACTTTTGCTCTTATGTTCTTTCCGCCCCATCTTCCAAGATGTTCCCTGAGCATTGACGGTGACGTTAGCATAGATGTTTGGTTTGGAGCTGAGAATTCTGTCTCTTCTCCCTAGCACTTTGATCAGTTATTTATTCCATATGAACTGTTCTCCACTGGAAAAAGAAGCCTCTCTGACAAGGGCTAAGAGCACTCCTGGTCTGTGTGCAAAAGCACACATATTTAGAATATAATTTGACAATATGACCATTTGACCACTGTGATGGAATTCAAAGTTGGCTTCACCAAGCTTCAAAGAGACAGCAGAATCCTTCTATGTAGAAAACATGAGGCATTTTAAAAAACATAATTCTGAGGCCAAAGAAAATACTGTCCTGAGTATAGTCAATTACATTTCTTCTTGTGGACTACAAGCTCTACCATATCCCTCTGTTTGTAGAAGCCCCATAGAACTTGGCAAGGAATAGTTTAGAATCTTGTACAGCTTTTAGAATATTTTAATCATCATTCATTATTCATCATACTTCAAAAATTGATGATTTTCTCTTCTCTTCTTTGAACATGAATGCAAAATATATCTTGACATCAAACCTGCCAGCAAGATTTCTCTCTCTCTTTGTAAATTGAATACATATTCTAGTCATAGCACATTTCTTCTGGGAGTTAGGGTACCCATTTTGAAATATAGATGGTGTTAAAGACTTTGGAAATTGCCACTAAACCATGAACACGTTTTTAAAGGAATGATAATAATAATAATAATAATAATAATAATAATTTCTTGGTAATACTATTGATTAGCTTAAGTCATAACTGCAATCGCCAAACTGTAGCAGATCATGACACCAAGGGTCAAGAAACAAAAACCTCTGCCAAGCTGTACTTGGAGAGATGGGGAAAAGGAAGAAGAGGGAGGAGGAAGAGGAGAAGAAAGAGGAGAAGGATGAAAAGGAGGAGGAGGAGGAGGAGGAGGAGAAGAAGAAGAAGACGAACAACAACAACAACAACAAGAAGCAAGAACAAGAAGAAGAAAAGAAGAAAGCAACAAACTTTTTGGGAAAAAAATTTGTCTAAACTGCTGTGCTTGTTAGTTTTGTATGAACTTGACATAAACAGAAGTCACCTAAGAAAGGGACTCTCAATAGAGGCATTGACTATCAGACTGGTGTGTGGGCATGTTTCTGATGAGCTTTCTGACTGTTAAGAACACACTGTAAGCTGTGTAAGGCGAACTCAGAATCTAGGAGTTACACAGAGAGCACAGTAGTGGAAGGAAGGCAGTTTATCGTCCCACTTTGCAAAGCCAGGCATCAGCTGAGAATGGCAGACGCAGGGCTTGAGTTCAGAGCCAGTTTAGAATCCTAAATCAGGCAGCCTCCCCAACCCTCTTCCTCTTTGGCTGACTAATCAGGAGAGTGCTTTCAGTCATCTAGGTTTTATCATTTCCTCTGCCAATTATGTTTCTCTTTTTCATAACACAACCATAAGAAGGTTAAACTGTGTTTTACATTGCTTGTTGTAACGCTTATTAGGTAGGTACACGATCTTGCAGGCAAATTTCCTTTGGCACCTTTCTATTATAAACGTTTATTTTTTGAGGGGGGTGGTGGTGTAGAAGGATTTGGGTGGGAACTGCTAATTTAGCAGGCTGCCAGCCCAAGAGACTCAGTATTTCCTGTTCATTTGTAGTTAGACATATGCTGACTCAAGCGCGTTTTATTTTGAAAGTGAACCGCCAGATTTTATTTCTTACCTTGTGGATTGAGAAAACAGCAAGGTGTGATCTTTGCTTCCCAAGTGTGAAAGGCGAGCCCCAAACATGCTAGGTGAATGAATCAGACACATTCAATTGGATTTTACTAAGTCAAATCCATGGCTGTAGTAGTTAATTTATTTCAGACTTCCCAATGCTATACTCTGTGCTTGCTAAAGATTACACTTGATGAGAAAAGTACAAACTCTACAGGCAAGGAAGGGGGAGAGGTACAGGGTTTTCCTGAAATCAACTGCAGTGTATACCGGTTGAGGTCAGCAGAACCACTATCACCTTTAAAGGAAACCTAGGTCCTTAGTTCCATTCCCAGCAACCACATGGTGTCTCAGTCTGCAATGGGACCCGATGACCTCTTCTGGTGTGTCTGAAGACAGCTACCGTGTACTCACACACATGAAATAAATAAGAATAATGAAGAAGGAAAGCTAACCAAAGCGCGCGCGCGCTACACACACACACACACACACACACACACACACACGCAAATCATAACGATCCTAGATTCTGAGTTCACCTTTCTGTCTACCGACCTGGCTTGCATAATTCTAGGGAGCCTTTGGTATTGCCGGAAGAAGCAGAAGCAGCCCGGGAGCCTGGGTGAGAGGAAAGCCCCTTCCAATCCCCTAGAGGACTTCCTCATAGATGCTAACAGGGCTTCAGCCTTTGGCTGCACACTCCTCACCCCAACGCCCGGTCCTGAGGCGGAAGTGCCTGCTGAAACAGCGGCGGGAGAGAGGTCAGAGCTGGCGTCTGGCGGGCGACCCAAAGAGGAGGAAAAAAAAAAAACCCAAAAAACCAAAACAACCCGAGTAGAAAAGGCGTGGTGGAGCGTAGCCTCGGAGGAAGCCCGCGGAGGCGGGGCGGGGGCGGGGCGGGGGCGGGGAGAGAGGAGCGGTGTCGCAGCAGGGTGTGCACTCAGGGGTCTGTTGTTAGCAAGTAATCCCTCAGATATTCATTTCAGTTCAAGTATCTGCTCAAGAGTCTTCTTTGCCCAGATGTCCGGGTCTGGCTCAGGAAGATTGATCCATGCGACCCGGAGTGGGGAGAAGCCATTGCAGAGGCCTCACAGATGCTTCCTGCCTGGGATTGGGAACAGAGCAGCTTCTGCTTTTGAGGAATAAACAGCATTCTTTCCGTCAAGTTTCTGTTTGAGATGGGCAGTAATATTTGGTAGTTGGAAACAGACCAGTAATTATCTTGGATTTAGGTCTGGTAGGCTGAGGCAGAGGGTACCTGGATGCCCAGTTTAGTTGCTTCCCTGGTGGCAACGACGCTGTAATGAAATAGGAGCTGGGCTTTCAGCTGCTCCAGTTTCCATTGCGTACTCCTTCCTCTTTTCTGTGTTTAGCTCAGGGATACAACTTGTGCGGAATACAACACGGCAGGCACTTACACCATGAAGGGTACTAGCTTCTATTAGCTAAAGCTCATGCTCCTGGGGTCTTGCCGGCCCTGTAGACATCATATGTGAGACAGACAAAAGTCTCATAGACAGTTTAACCAGAAGTTACAATCGGGTAAGATATTCCCTTTTACATAGACAAATAGTTTCCTAGAGAGACTAGTTCTTCGTAACTTGGTTGATTCAGAGTCACTTTGCAAAAAGACTCAGGAATTATCTCTGTATTCAGGTGTTTAGAATCCATCACTTTCATTCGATGATGTATGTTCCATCTTCTGAGCCAAAATGATGAGTTCCTGCTCAGGAATCCTCCATTGATGTTGCAAGGGAGCAAAAACAATCCTTAAGTGCCTCTGTTCGGTCCTTGATCCTCAGGACCACACTGCTCCGTGAGAATCATCCTCCCTGTGTTACAGAAGAGGAGGCAGGCTTTCACAGATTAAGAAAACTATCCGGGAGGTGACTTGAACCTGCTAGCTACTGCCTACCTGAGTAGAAGTTTATTTATGAACTTTTGTGTATTGCAGTGTATGAATTTGCTCGTGTGAAGACTGGCTATAAGCTGAAAAGTATGTTATTCATTACAAAACAAATCACATGTTCAACTCACACTTTTTCAAGGTTCCTATGATGAATATCAAGTCTGTCCGTTTCAAACTTACAAGAACATTTGATGTTCTAGTTGTACAAAGCAGTTCACTTGTGCATATGATGACCCACATAACCATTTTTTTAGTCTTAAAGCTGCAGCCGTAGTCCTCAGAAAGGAAGCTCCAGGACATTTCATGACTACAATGCATGCACTATTTATATAGACTGACCTGGCTTTAAAGGATGGAGCCCGGCAAGTTCCTCACATAATCAATGTATCCACCCATCCTTCATCTTTATAGCCTTAAAAAAACCAAAATTCTATAACTTTTGCAGTTTTAAGAAATATATAAGATCTGAAAGACTTTTAAAGCTGTAGGAACAGACTGTGCAATTAATGGCTCCTGAGTCTACACTGCCCTGGTGTGTTAGAAATTAAAATATACTTTGATTCAAAATAAGCCTGAAACTATGAATTGACTTCCTGCATTAAAAACAACTATTGGGAACTTCCTTAGTAACAATGGCTAGTCCTGTTAGTCTCTAAACGATCTAATGATAACCTATATTTCCCTTATTTACAAATACAGCAATTGCAATCCAGATGCACCCTTAAAGTGGGGCACTTACATTGGGCTCCAAGACTCACAGTTAAGTGGGACCTAAAATTCTACTCTGTATCCACTGGTAATAGCTACTTTAGTTCCAGGCCAACAGAATACATTAGACTAATGGTATGAAAACACTAGTGGACCTTTGTTAAAGAAAAATACCTGGACATACACACACACCTAAAAGCTTATGGACTACCAAACTGTATTTGTAAGGATATAAAAATTCATAGAGAAGCTTGAGGCCCCATCATCTGAATTAAGGTTGGCTGGTTTACAGGCCTAGGTTCCAGGAACTAGCTGGCCACCTGAAGAATTAGCCAGGGGGCAAGTCAGCCAGGTCGTTCTGACAAAGAATAGCAGAACTACAAATACAGGTTGGTCAAGTCACCCCAGGGAGTGACTGACCACAATGGGCTAGGTTAAGGTCACATTCCTGAGAAAAATGTGTACAGGATGTTTCCCACTCCCCACCCCAG
>NW_021621643.1:6937-7751 GCF_004785775.1 Grammomys surdaster
GTGGTGGTGCACATCTTTAATCCCAGCACTTGGGAGGCAGAGGCAGGTGGAACTCTGTGAGTTCAAGGCCAGCCTGGTCTACAGAGATGAGTTCCAAGACAACCAGAACTACACAGAGAAACCCTGTCTTGAAACTCCCCACCCCACCCCCCACCCCCGAAAAAACTTGAAACTTAAGTAGAAATTTTCGATGTATCTAGTTGTCTCTGACCAAATGATACATTCGTGTTATAAATACTAAAATTCTTTTCAGTTTATAGTCAGGCATCTTATGATATACTACTTGCAAGGAAAATAAGAACATGTTCTCTTTAGTTTATGGTGTCCACTGAGCAATCTCAAAAACATAAAGGCAGTCTGATACAGTACCAGCTTGACAGTGAGTACACACTGCCTGAATGTGTTAGCATACTTAAAAAAAAATCCCGTTATCCAACTACTAGGTATCTATGATTTATTTTTAAAGAGAGATAACCACCACTGTAGCCTCTTGAATTTGTAAGAAGAAAGAAATGCATCTTTATCCAACATTTCAGATAGATTTTAAATGGATGATGTTAGCTTTAAAAAACGTGCTATGATAATGTACTTGTTAGCACGACACACTTTGTACAAAGAAAAGCAAGCAAGAAATGTAGGGAAAGGGGAAGCTTCCTTTGTGTGCTTTTACACTGAGTTGTGTTCTGAACCATGGAGATAATTTTTGGCATATTTATAAGACCACTGTATATTCTATGTAAATAAAAATGCTGGTGTGAAATGGCAAAAAAAAGAAAGAAAAAAGAAAACTATTAAAAGCTGGGGGTGCCAGTGT
>NW_021621643.1:7761-10178 GCF_004785775.1 Grammomys surdaster
TTTCTTTCTCTAAAGCATCTAGGTGAAGAAACTGCTTCATTGTTGTGGTGCTTGCTGTATGGTGCTTGCTTAATAGTGCATTGTGGCTTTCATTTAAATATGCAGATGGCTGTGCCCTTTTGGAGTATCACTCAGTTATTCCAGTTTGGGCTGCTTATTTCCTCCTGGCACCTTTTGGGATTCAGGGAAGGTAAGAAGCTTAGAAAAGCTTAGAAAAGCTTGTTCGACAAGGAGGCGAGGGTTACAGCCTCTCAGTCTGAGAACCAATGTCGGCACTTTCTCAGTGTTCCTGAAGTGACTCTAAGAGGCAGTGTTCTCCATGTGCATGCAGAATCAGAGGGAGGATGTGTGAAGCAGAGCCAGATGGGAAAAATATCTGACTTCGTCTGGAACTCTTACAGCAGGGACATCAAACATTTGGTTGTCGGAAGGAAGCTTTATTTCTGCATTTTCTGGATGGAATCTCCATGACTGCATGCAGCAGTGAGAATTCAGGGATGTGGATTCAGGCTAAAATTACTCTTGGAAATAGGACAGAACCTGGTGTGTCTTTTTCATTCATCTGACACTGGAGAGCTGATTTATGCGGAAGAGTTTGCATGTAAGCACAGCCCAATTCTTTGTTCTCTAAGTTGACAGACAGATACTTGCAGGAGTTGGAGTAAAGGCTGGGGAAGTAGAAACTTATGGTTTCTTTGGAAGGTCAGTTGTGTTGGATGGTGTTTTGCTGGAACAAACACGTGAAGGAGTGTTTTCCTGAAGTGGACACAGGTGAAAGGATGTTTTGCTACAGCAAGCATATGAAAGGAAAATTGATAAAGGATTCTTTGATGACGACAGGCATGTATTGGTTTGCCTTACATTGTGCAGCTGAGCTCTATTTGTTGTGACCCCATAGAGAGAAAGGCATCAAAAAACTTATGGTAGTGTTCTGGCGGCATCTTGCTGCTTCTGCAGACTCAAGCTGATTGGCAGATACAGACTCACATGCTAAGACAGTCTCAGGTGGTGAGGCAAGACCTGTGGAGGACACGTGATGTTTGGAGGGAGTGCCAATAGGACTCAGTGGACAGTGATGGTGCTTGCACAGCTAGCTTTGCAATGCTTCGTGGTCTCATGTCATTGTCTTCACTGATCTTCACTGTGAGTGTACAGCAGAGAACGTCTCCTGGCATCCCAGCTGGTCCTAATTGCTCCTACTGGCTTGTGCTGATTTGGCTGAGGCCTGGCTGTTTCTGCTAGGTCGTGCCACTGCTGCTGATTTGTGTCTGCTATCCTGGCACTACTGAACAGGACTGCTGGCATACCTGTGAAATGTTTGTGAGTGGATTGAGCTGCTGCTAACCTGTGTACTGAACTGCTGATTTCCTGACAATGCAGATGGGATTTGCTCCAAAGAACCATTTCCAAACAGGTCCACTTCCCCCATATCCTAATAAACTTTCTTTTCCACTACCTCTGGTGGATAGTGGGCTAGAAGGGATGTTAAAGCGTTTAAGAACTGCTATAAAATCAGGGCTGAGAGAAGTTAAGTCACAGGCTGATAACCAATGAAAAGCTTATTAAAATTCTAGAAACTTCTGAAACTCTACATAGGGACCGGTTAGCTAATAGTTTGCACCCTAAATATCTCCCAAGGGCTCATATTCAAGGCTTAGTCCTTAATTGATGGGATTATTGAGAGATGGTAGAAGTTTGGGGGCTCTAGTGGATCTACTGGGAATATTAGGGACGCTGGCTTTTTTACGTCAACTTTATACAAGCTAGAATGATTTGTGAAAAAAAAAACACTCATCAGATTGACCTGTGGGCAAGCCTATGGTGCATTTTCTTGATGACTGGTGATTCATGAAGCTTGTGATCCTGAGTGTTATAAGAAAAGTCAGAAAGCAGTGGCCACACTCCTAAACAAAAGTGACTTTACGTCCCACAATAGCCATCAACTGTCAATAGATTCTCCACTAGGAGTGGGACTTAGAAACCCCTCTCCCACTGGATAGATCTTGAGGACGATATACCGACAGCAAAGACGATATCTATGAATTGGGTATTATATGTTGTTATACAGAGTTTCAAAATGTGTGTGTGTAGGTGTGTATGTGTGTAGTTGTGTATGTGTGTAGGTGTGTATGTGTCTGGTGTGTGGTATGTAGTGTTTGTATATGTGCTGTAGTGTACATATAGAGAGCAGAGAATAGCTCTTGGGCAGTCAGTTCAATCATGACAAATTATGGGGATCTAGCTCAGGATGTCAGGCCTACCCAGACCAGTTCTCTGGCTTTGTGTCACCTTTGTGAATCCAAGAAAGGGCTCCTGAATTTTATCTGTTCTGAACTAGCTTCCAACTACCTCTTTTTTCTTTGTTTCTAGAGACTTTCTTTTCTCCACAATTTTGACTGTCAAAATTATGTTCTGTT
>NW_021621644.1:0-9617 GCF_004785775.1 Grammomys surdaster
GTGTTACCTGAGGACCCAACTATACCACTCCTGGGCATATACCCAAAAGATGTTTCAACATACAACTGGGACACATGCACCACCATGTTCATAGCAGCCTTATTATAATAGCCAGAAGTTGGAAAGAACCCAGATGCCCTTCAACAGAAAAAGGGATGCAGAAAATGTGGTACATTTATACAATGGAGTACTACTCAGCTATTAAAAACAATGAGTTCATGAAATTCTTAGGCAAATGGATGTAGCTGGAAAATATCACCTTGAGTGAGGTGACCCATTCTCAAAAGAGCATACATGGTATGCATTCACTGATATGTCGATATTAGCCCAAAAGCTCACAATACCTATGACACAACATATAGATCACATGAACCTCAAGAAGAAGGAAGACCAAAGTGTGGATGCTTCAGTTCTTTCTAGAAGGAGTATCAAAAGTTACAACCAGAGATCCCAAAGTCTAAACCTTCAGCCTCCAGCACAAAGGGAGTGACTCATGTCTCCACCTGTATATGTAATTGAGGGTGACCTTGTTAGACTTCAGTGAAAGTGGAGGGACATGGTCCCTAAATGTTTGGAACCCCTACTGTGTGGGAATTCGAGGGCAGGGAGATGGGACTGGGAGGATGTTTGGAGCACACCTTCACAAAAATTAGGAGGGGGTATGGGATAAGGGGTTTCGAGGGAGAATCGGAAAGTAGATAATATTGAAAGGTAAATATGTATAATATCCAACAAAAAAACACACAGATAAAGGGTCTAAAAATAAAAAAGAGAGAGGGAGAGAGTTTATTTATTTTAAACAATTTTCAAAAGTTTCTAGGAGTTGCTATTTGGCAAAGATCCTATTTTAAGCTCTCCACAAAAGAATTTAAGTCTCTGTTCAATATTCTCAAGAGAGATGTAAATCCTAATTTTCCTCAACAATTAATTGACAAAAGAGAGGTAATCTCACAAAAAGTAGAAGAAGCTATTACTAATTGATATATTATATAATCTGATTAGTTGTTGGCGGTGCTATAACAGTCTTTTGACAAAAGATTATTAATATAGATTTATATATCCTTAAATAGGGTCTTCATGACTCTCTGAGTGTGGAAGCAGTGACTGTTGGGGCTTCTGCCCTGATTTTACAAGAACTCTGAAAAATTGGCTTTAAAAACAGAAGAGGGGTAACGGTACCCCCTCAGAAGGAGTCCCCCTGAAATACTCTCCATGATGCCTTGTTCACTTTTATCTGTCTAAAGCTGAAAGCTCATGGCAAATCTGATGCTGACTGCCTCTGGCACCACTGAGACCAACAAAGTTTGCCAGAGATATGGGGAAGGACCCTATTACCCTTAAAGGGAATGGCCCAGACCCAGTTCCCTTATGGGATCAAGGATTAATATGCCTCTCTGATACCACAGAAGGCACAGCTAACTGGCTACCAAAAAGATTAATAAAAAAAAAATAGATACCACCACAAAGACAGGCCCAACCATAAATATGATGAGTGACAATTTACATCCAGGGAAGAGAAATCCCCTGAGAATTCCCTTCTCTTTCCTTTCTAGGTAAAAATGAATCACCCGTGATGTCTGCTGTTAGAAGTTCTAATCCAGATGCTTGCCTTTGAACTTACAAGACTCAGACCTTTGAAGGGCCACTGACAAGAACATCAAACAGCTAGAGATTCACATCACTAATGTGAAGAAATCCCTCGTTTCACTCTCTGAAGAGACCTCTTAAAACCTCAAAGATTCTTATTGAACTTGGTTTACAGCTCTTGACTGTGTTCAGCTTTTAAAGAATAAGGTTGCCTTTACATGGACAAGACAAGGAGGGTTAAAGAGAGCATGAAACAGGTAGTGAAGGCCCTAAGAAAAATCAGATTGAGAAAGAGACAGATGAAGCCTGGTACAAGAATTGGTTTTCAGCTTCTCCAAGGTTGTCAACCCTATTTCCTCTCATCTTGGGACCATTATTTGGGTTCTTTTTGCTTTTTCTGCTGGTCCCAGGCTCTTAAATAGGCAGACTAACTCTGTGATACAACAGATAATTTGGTAGCAAAACCTACTCAGATACATTATCATAACTTAGCTATGGAGGACCACAAGACCCAAGATGAGGTTTTTTATACAGAGTGTTCCCAAAACCCATCTCCACCCAACCTAAAACGGGGGACTTCAGCTCCTAAACCAAGCAGAGAGGGGCCACCCAGAACCCCCTCTGTCAGGCGATCTGAATTCTTGCTTAGGCTGCGAGGCTAAGCACTACAAGGGAATATCAATAAAAGATAAAAATATCTCTCTGTTTTCCCTGAGGGACAAGCCTGATTGCATAGGGGTTGATGTCAAAAGTATCCCCTCTCCAGGAAAAAGACATTGAGAAGGGTTTGGCCCTCATGCCTCACTAGACAATGACAGGGGGACTGGAGCCAGTACAAGGTCCCCTTCAAATACTGGAGGTCAGGCCTCTATCCCTGCCTTTGCAAGTTTAGAATTGCCACAGCCCTTATATACTTAGAGAAGGGAGGAGATGTCAGGGGCAGCCCTGCTTATACACTGAAGGCCTAAAATCAGCCATAGGCCTAAAATCAGCAATAGGCCTGTCATACATGTATACTAACACCAAGTCTTGGGTCTCAGTGAAAAAAACATTGAAACAGATGGCTATAAGCTAATATAAACAGGCAGCTTTTGTGGAAATTTACAAGCCTCAGTAGTCATAGACCTTGTAAATCGGTAGCCTTGGCAGACAATACCAATTTAAATAAGGACAAGTGAGTCATAGGCAGAGTCTTAGTGACTTGTCCCCTGAACCTTCACCCAGCCAATACCTGGTTCTGATGATATCTGTTTTCCCCTTGAACACCCACACTCCAGTGTCATTCCCTTCCCTGCATCCTGCCTTCCTTTGTGAATGAATTACGATTTGAGAAAAAGTAAACTAAAACAATAACAACAACAACAAAAACAAGGTGCTAAAAACATTAAGACTATAGAATGTTCTGCCCTAAAGTGATCATTATATCCCACTCCCTCCTCCCAAGGCTCAGTGATTATTGAAGAAGAGGAAATGAAATAATTGTAAGAGCCATAGCTGTCTATAAGAAAATCATGTTTTCCAAGCACAGAAGAGAAGTGGTATATATAAAGCCAACCTGATTGTTACTGAATGTCTAAGAACTATAGATATAAAAGCCAAACAGAATCCCAGCATAGAGAGGGAAGGTAGGAATGACATCAAATATTTCCTGAGGATCTATTGGAAATTGATAGATGCTAGGAGAGAGAGAATTGGCTTTCTTTAAGGGTGTAGGCCTTAATAGATGAACCACAATCCACTGGAAGGCCTCAACTAAAGTATATGGATAACACCAGCTGTTTTTGATGTGTGTTCTGAAAGAAAAAAAGGAAAACAAGGTTCAATGGATAGGAAAGGGAAAGCAGACATGAGAGGGTTTAGAGGAGGGGTAAATATTATTAAAACACAATGAAGGCAATACTCACAAAACTAAGAAAAAATGAAGAAAATTGCAAACTTATGATTCAGACATTACACTACAGATGCTTGGCCTTTTCATTTCACTCTATTTTTTATTTTTCAAATCAGTGTGTGTCTACATGTTTAAAAAATATCCTGTGTTCACTCCAGGCTTTCTTTTATTTTCCTTGCATTTAATGAAGTCATACTAGAAAATATAACACTGTCATTTATAACATCACCAGGGATTTTATTTTTAACTTTTCATATTGCTGTTGTTGACTCACGTTTTGAGACTGGATACTCTGTTGCCCTTGAACTATATAGGCAGCCAAGGATGGTCTTAATACTCCTAAATCTACTGCCTTCTTCATGTTTTACTGATTGATCCTGTACTTAATTTTTTCCACTAACTCTCATTGTATTAACCATTCCTTTTTTTTGCCATAATGTTGTTATTAATTTTTCAGGGTCTTGTAAACTTAGTTAATATTTTGATTGAAAATCAAAGAAATACCTTTGTTCAGTCCTTCATTCCTTAAGACAGGATTTCAAATTGTGTTTCATTTGACCAATGTCCTTAGGGTATCATCCAAATGTCAGCAGAGGTGTTCCCAGATGAGCAAAAGAATATAAGTGAAGGGATTTAGTTTGTTTTGACTTGGTTTGGTTGGTTTGGTTGGTTTGGTATGGTTTGGTTTGGTTTGGTTTGGTTTGAACAATGGCTTGTAAGCTCACATTAATCATTTTGCTACAATCTTCATTGTATTTTCTATAATCAGAAAATGATAACATATTGAATCTACATTTTTTTTTACAGAGAAAAAAATGTTAGAGCTAGTCATTAGATCTCATAACCCAAGATAAAAAAGACAAAGTTATATAGTTGCTTATAAAAGTTACTTTTATACTTACTTAACCAAAATATCTGTGAACAACTTAAAAAGAGATATTGCTTATTCTGTTTATGTATGTATACATGTTCATTTGTGTGTACAGTTTTGTGCTACAGGGAAAATGTGCATATGTTTATATGTGTATAGAGACTGGAATTTGATGTCAGGTTTCTTCCTCCCTCACTCTGTCCAATTTATTTTTATTTTTTTATTATTTATTTATTTATACATGTATTTTTATTTTTGAGACTTGTCCCCTCAATGAACCTCAACCTTGCCAACTCAACTAGACCATAGCCTGTCTAGACTGTGAAAACACTGGGGTTATAGGTGTATACAGCTATACCAGGCATTTCCTGTGGATGCTAGAGAACTAGGTGTTCATGATTGCATAACAAACACTTTACCAATCAACAGATATCCCCAGGCCTAGATTTAGTTCATGGTTGTTTTCCCAAGCTCATGAAGAACATCATAATTGTGAAAGTGTATGGACAAAACAAAACCACTATTGTCTTCAAGGTAGAGTAAGATAGAAAGAACAGGATGAGAGGTATCCAAATCAGGAAAGCATCTGTCCTGAGAGACCTGCTTCCTCTACTTGCCCTCCTAAGTCTCCAGGACTCCTGAAACAGTGGTATGAAATTTGACGAAGCACTGAAATTACAGCCCATGTTAGGTTTACAAATTTAAACATCAGTTTCCATTCTGTTTTCATGGCTCCAAGGATTGACTTCCTTGTTTGTATCAATAATCTAAAGTCACAGAGCCAAACCTTGCATGGCTTCTCTATTATGGCTAAAAGAGGAGCACTATGAATCAGGAGTTGAAAATAAAGGAATGCTCGCATTGATTTAGATGCTTTGCTCTTGCTTCTGTTTGGTTTTATCTACCTGAAGCTAGTTTCTAGCAGATGTCCTCCTCACAAGGATGCCACGTCTGCTTTGAAAAATACTTATTTTCTCTGAGAATCCAGTGGCAGGATTTCAATTCAAAATATTTTTAGATTAATTAGCATTTTCAGCTTTATTGAAGTATAGGTAAGAATATCAGATGTCTTCAGGATATAGATGATATTTTCATATATGTCACTGTGAAACGACTAACACAGCTAATTCAGTTAGCATACACATCATTTCATAGACTACTGCTTTGGTGGTGAGGCTATTGAAGATCTCCATCAATACATTTCTAATTAGAGACATGTTATATTGAATTGTTATTTTTACATTATTACTTAGGTATTCAAATCTTACTCAACATAAAACTCAAAAGTTTGTGTTTTGTTTTTCTAACATTTCATTGTTTCCCTCACATCCAACCTCTTCTAGCATGGCATACACTCAATTATCCTGAACCCAACTTTACTGCATATCAATGAGATTACTCAGGATTTGTCTATTTGTGTTCTACTTTCACTTAGTATAATATATGCTGGTTTCCCTTGTATTTTACATAGCAAAAATCCCTTATTTTTACATTTTAGGGTTGGATTTCACTCATGTAGGAAGGTCATGTATGTTACATTTTCTTGTGCATTTGGGGCATTTCCAGTATCAAATTATTGTTACCATTATTTAAAATAGTTGGTATATAGGCTTATTTAGAAAAAAAATTATCTTAATCAAATATAGCAGTGCCTTCATAAGTTGCCTTATAGAATTCTGAAGAAACTACTTTATTTTGATTAGTTAGTAATACTTTATTACTAAACTAGTTGATGATATCTAAAGAAAGAATACTGAAATATAGGTATAACGTTTAACTTTAAAACAAAAATTGATTTAATAGCCAGATAATTATAGACTTGTAGAAACAACTTAGATTACTTGTTTATATTTCAAAGAAGGAAACATGTAGATTTTCAAGCCTTATAAAAGAACAGGCAACTAAGGTTTATTTCCTGCAAAACAAAAACAAACAAACAAAAAACCCAAAACAAATACAAAAGTAGTGTGTGGTTAATATAAACAAACATTGTTATTCTCCATACTGACTCTAGTTTAACGTGCTTTAATCAATAATGTATTTTCCCACTCTGAAGCAAAACAAGGCTGTGCTACAGCTCTACCCCAAGCAATACTGTCTTTCTTATATGAAAACTGTCACAGTGGTTTCCATGACAATACACATCACTGCATATAAGGAAACAACCAGACTCATGAAAAGTTATCCTTTTACTCACAACTTTTTGAGCCAGGTATATTCACTGTGAATTGGCCTTTATGAAGAGAAAACACACTAGAAATATTCTCAATAAGAAAATATGCATACCAAGATTAAAATCCTCTGTATATTTTTGAAATATATCCCAAGCTAAGCAATCACAAACAAAAAAATAAGAAACAGTTCCACAATTACAGTTCGAAAAATAAGAAATGAAAATTAACTAAGATTTTCTATTAGAAGTTCACAAGTAAGATAAGAACATTATGTAGCTCCTTAGTAAAGTGCTAATTTTGAATCTCGAATCCCAAAAGCAAATGAAATGAAATAACACATAAAATCAAAATAAAATATCTTATACCTACTAAACAGGCCAAAATTCTTTAAAAATTTGATATTGCTAAATTTAAGACTGTTGTAGGAAACTAAATTTTTTATTTATTGTTGACATATATTTTTTGGTGTGATGGTGAGTAACTGATCAAAATAAACATACTCTTGGCATATTACTCCATGAATTTACTCTTTGATAGTTAAAAAAAAAGTTGAAAACTTGTATTCATAAAAACATACATTCAAATGCTTTCCTGTAGGTGAGTGGATAAATACACTATAATGAGACAGATAGTAAAATACTGTGTAACTCTAAAACAAATGAATTATCAAACTACATATACTATTAAATAAATTATATCTTTATTACATAAATTATCAAATTACATATATTATTAAATATATTATTAATTGAAACCCCCACAAAAGCTGTAAACTCTAAGGTCTCAAATATATGACATTTAAAGAAACAGTCAAACTCAGAAAGATAGTAAAAGATTGGTGTTTTCAAAACTTGGGGTGGGGACAGTATGGATAGGCTAGAATGGAGGTTTTCAGAGTATGTTCAGAATTCGATATCGTATTTAAATTGTGAATATATATAATTTTCCAGAAGAGCAAATCACCAGGATACAAAAATTACATAAAATCATTAACGCACAGACTTTGCACGATCATGATGTGCCATATTAGTTTACCAGTTCTGGTTAGCATGTGCCTCTCATGTAGATGATGAAGAGTGAAACCACCAGTATCTGTAGAGATGGGGCCAATGGAAAACCTCGCCAAAGTCTACTCAAAATGGCTCTAAATTTTGAAATGAAATAATTTCTACTTAGAAATATATGCATAATCTTCAACTGTGATGCCTATTCCTTTATCAGGCATTTGTACTGGCTGTTTTTATATGTCAACTTGACACAAGCTGGAGTTATCACAGAGAAAGGAGTCTCCCTTGAGGAAATGCCTCCATGAGATCCAGCTGATAAAGGAATGTACTCACTCTTCATCATTATATCCTGTTGATTTACCCATCTGTAAACTCTCCAATGTCTGGGATCCACTCAAGGTATTTTCCCTCTTGAAGGAAGGAAGTATTTTAGTGGAAACAACAGTTAAGAGACTTTGAATTTTAAAAGAGATTGGATATTTTAACAGGATTGAAACTTTAATATGTAAGAGTTTGTAAATACTGTGGTACTCTTCAAATTATTTAAATCTTGGGGATACATAAGACAGTAAGAGATGAGGCTTAACAGTGATGTGTCTGTGTGTCAACATGACACAAGCTGGAGTTATCACAGAGAAAGGAGTCTCGCTTGATGACATGCCTCCATGAGATTCAGCTGTAAGCATTTTCTCAATTAGTGACCAAGAGGGGAGGGCCCCTTGTGGGTGATTCTATCCCTGGGACAGGAGTCTTGGGTTTTATAAGAAATCAAGCTGAGCAAGCCAGGGGAAGCAACCCAGTAAGTATCATCCTTCCATGGCCTCTGCATCCTGCTTCCTAACTTGCTTGATTTCCAATCCTGCCTTCCTTTGGTGATGAACAGTCATGTGGAAATGTAAGCTGAAGAAACACTTTCCTCCCCAACTTCCTTCTTGATCATGATGTTTGTGGAAGTATAGAAATCTTGACTAAGACAGCAATTAAGGCTTTATTGTTCTCCAAATGGTAAAATGACCTGGAACTTTGAGGGGAACTGCGATTCTATAATCTGGAAATAATATGAAAGTAAATGATATTTTGTGATAAACTTTGTTGAAGAAAAAAGGTTTACATATAATATACTCTATAAGGTTATGAAAGATATGATAAATTGATAGTAATTGCCTTCAAAATATAATTTATCTTCCTTAAATCCCTATGTAATGATCTTTCTCCAATATATAAATATCAAATTTAACACTTAAATGAACAGATAGTGTTTATCTTAAAGCATAGTTCAACACACAGTTCAAACATTGCAGACTCAGGGTGACATTGGAAAGGGAAAAGGAAAGTGAATTACAATGACTAACATTTATCTTACTAGAGAAGAAGCTTAGGCATAAAATATTTGCTTATAATCTCACTAGGAATTACACTGTCCAGAATTCATAGGCAATTGATTCACTTCCCTTGTGTTTCAATTGCAGAAACTGTACATATATAAATAATGGAAAGCCTATCAATAGTGTGACATGTAACAGTCAATAACTTCTTAAGACTGAATATGGATTTCTACTACTCAAATACTATAAAATACTGATACAAAATAATAGAGAAAATGGGAGCAAGTATCTACTTGAGCCCCATTATTTACCTCCAGCAAACAACATTTCTTATACAAGAAATCCAATCTGACTCTTCAGAGGTTGTAATTTCATGGTCAAAATGCCATAAAATCCAAGAACTGTGATCTGTTGACATTCTCTGTTGCATCTTCATCATTGGGTCCACAAGAAACAACTGGAAAACATCACCAAGTTTGAGTTCAAATCAAGGACATAATGAGAAGAGAAAATGCCATGAAAATTATTTCACTGTTTCTGAACCAAGTAAAGAAAAATCAAGGGGACTTAATATCATAGAAACAAGATACATTTTCTCTCCTTGATTTTCTGATTTTTATGTTTTAGTTTCCTGAGAATATAGAGCTAAATTGAGTTTTGAGTACATATTTCATGTTCAAAGGAGTGACAGCCATTTGTACATTAATAAGTAGGAATAGGATTGAATAGAAGAAAACCTTGAGAACCAAGCAGATCCTGTTC
>NW_021621645.1:0-341 GCF_004785775.1 Grammomys surdaster
ATCTGTCTCCTTAAAACTCTCCTAGTAAAACTGCCTCCTTCTTCCTCGCTGGGTTGCTTTGTTCTCTCTCTCACATCTACAGTTCTCCATGAATTCTATTGTATTCCTGTACTGTAGTATCTTCTTCCTGTACCGTCTGTCTCTCTCTTAAGTAGCTTTACTTCTTTATCTTCTCATGAGAGAGTTAGACATATGCTATTCTATTAAATCTTTCACGGATTCATCACATTTTCTGCTACTCACACATTTTCAAATATGGGTACTTCCTTAATTGATTGGAAATAAAGGCGACTGTGAATATTTATGTATTCCTGTTCCAGTGATTAAATGTGCTAAGAGCT
>NW_021621645.1:441-22463 GCF_004785775.1 Grammomys surdaster
TCTCTCTCACATCTACAGTTCTCCATGAATTCTATTGTATTCCTGTACTGTAGTATCTTCTTCCTGTACCGTCTGTCTCTCTCTTAAGTAGCTTTACTTCTTTATCTTCTCATGAGAGAGTTAGACATATGCTATTCTATTAAATCTTTCACGGATTCATCACATTTTCTGCTACTCACACATTTTCAAATATGGGTACTTCCTTAATTGATTGGAAATAAAGGCGACTAAGAATATTTATGTATTCCTGTTCCAGTGATTAAATGTGCTAAGAGCTAAGCCACACTCTAACTTTTGAAACAGGTTCTAATATCCTGTAACAGCTAAAGACTCATGATTACTGAATATGCCTTGAATATTCTCTGAAGGTGAAGATCAACAGTGTCCTGAAGAATACAGCAGGAAAAAGTCTAAGGAGCAGTGAACTCTCATTCCCTGCCTCAACATCACTCCCCTCCAGCTCAACATCACTCCCCTCTAGTTCCTCATTTTTAAAATAATAAACAAAAAGAGGAATACTAGCTGGTAGTTCTACCAGCCTGCCCTCAGAGACCTAGTAACACCAGCATATATCATTACTAGTTGCCAAGATGTGATTCATTTCCACTGTCACCATGAGTCATGGATTGTGCCAATTACATGCACTATACCACTTAGAAAATTCCAGTGACTCCTTTCCTTCTTCTTCTTTTTCTTCTACCCATATTCAGAGGCAGCCTCTGCATATCCCATTCCCCCAATAAACCTCCAACATCAGATCTTCACATGTGACACATGCTGCTTAAATCACAACACCTTCAATTACAGAAACAGCTTATAAAATAATGTTTAAAATGGGATACATTCCTGAAAAAATCTTGGAAAATTTATCAACAAAAATCGCAGGCTATACATTTTGTTCAGCAGCAGAAAAAAAAAAAAGTAATTGGCTATTAAAATGTAGCATAGGGGCCATCATTCATATACCAACATTTAAACCAATTAAAGCTTTAAAATGGTTAACTTGTAACCCTGTTTGGGTAGACCGATGGCTCTTAACTAATAAGACATTATATATGCTTGAATAACTAGTAAAAGAACAGTTAGAATCTAAACATTTTAAGGAAATTACTAGTCCTTTCACTTCTCTTGAATTTGTATTAAAAAAGAAATCTGAAAAATGGAGACTGTTCATTGATTTGAGAGCTGTAAACAAAGAAATTCAATCAATTGGGTCGTTATAGCAGGGGATCCCTTTACATTCTGCATCATCTAAAGATTGGCCTAATATGGTTATTGACTTGTGATTGTTTTTTAAGTAACAAGATATAGAGAAATTTGCTTTTACAATGCCTAAATATAGTTATGCCCAGTCTGTAAAACAATGCCAATGGAAATTTCTCTCTCAGGGAATATTAAATAGTCCAAGTTTTTATGTCAGTATTTATGTATCAACCACTGGAAGTAGTTTGTAAACAAATTTTCTCAATCCATTACTTATCAATATATAGATATTTTATTGTCTGGATCTAATACAGACACCTGAAGAAAGAACGTTTAGTTGTCCACAGAGGCTCTTGTATCTAGAGTGAGGATGCATAACTTTCAATATAGATAGAATCCTCAACATAATTAAGCATAGCTTAAACAAAAGGGGGAAATGTAGCAGAATTTTAGCTGTCATTATATGTGGCCTGAATTCCAGAGTGATGGCACATAGGCTTTGACATAGCCCTTTTCAGTGATTGATATTTGAGATTTTATGGCGTTGTTCCTTTGAAGGGTCCTAAGAGCCTTTTTATAACTTATTTCAGAGGCATACCTGACAAACCAGGAAATATCATATGCCTTAGAATTGTGTAGGTAATGAATTCCTTCAAGAAAACCTCTAGATCAGATAAGAGGATTTGTCATGTGGAAACTGACTTGGTATAAATGTCTTTTGTGTAATAAGAAACAGTGCTTCAGATTTTGACAGGGTAATCCCCCTGCTGCTTGCAAAAGCATAGCCTCATCCTCTAGTGTTGTACTTTCTTCCACCCTACCACATAAGATAGAATACCAATACGTGGCCACGTACTTAGAGAGAGCTGGCAAGTCCCAAGAGATACAAGAATGTTGAAATTATTTTCTGTATTCTACCAGACCACCAGTGATTAAAGCTAGATACAAAACCCAATAACAACAGAGAGCTTAAAATTTATGGAAATTGAAGTATTCTCTTCTGAATGAAAAGTGGGTCAGCATGAGAAGAAAGATTTCTAAGATTAAGGAAAAATTAAACATTTCTAGATTTCAAGGAAAATGCATGAATAGCATTCCCAAACTTGTGAGACACAATGAAAAGAATGCAAAGAGGAAAGTTTATAGCACTAAGTGCCTTCATAAGTAAATAGAAAATATTTGATACTAGAAATTTAACAGCACACAAGAAGTCTTTAGAAGAAAAGAAGTGGCATCTAAGAGGGAGAGACTAAGAAATAAGCACTTTTAGGGATGAAATCTGAAGGAGATGCAAAAGAACAAACCAAAAATCAAGAAGATAAAAAAAAACATTCTTTCCCTTTGGGGTTACCATCCCCTTCAGCTCCTTCAATCATTCTCCTAACTCTTCCATGGGGCCCCCGATCTCATTCTAGTTGTTGGCTGTATCTGCCTCTGTCTCAGTCAGCTGCTGGTAGAGCCTATCAGAGGACAGCCATGTTACTGTCTGCAAGACAACATAGCATCAGTAATAGTGTCAGAGTTTGGTGCCTGCCCATCGGATCATTTCCAAGTGGGGCCAGTGACTGGTGGATATCCAAGTGGATAAAGGACCTGGATATAAAACTAGAAAGACAGAAACTAATAGAAGAGAAGGTGGGGAAGACCCTCCAACACCTAGGCACAGGGGAAAAGGTCCAGAACACAACACCAGTGGCTTATGCTCAAAGATCAAGAGTTGACAAATGGGACCTGATAAAATTGCATAGCTTCTGTAAGGCAAAGGACACTGTCAATAGGACAAAATGACAACCAACAGATTGGAAAAAGATCTTTACCAATCCTACATCTGATAGTGAGCTAATATCCAAAATATATACAAAGAACTCAAGAAATTATACTCCAGACAACCTAATAACCCTATTAAAACATGGGGTCCAGAGCTAAACAAAGAATTCTCAACTGAGGAAACGCGAATGGCCGAGAAGCACCTAAAGATTTGTTCAATATCCTTAGTCATCAGGGAAATGCAAATCAAAACAACCCTGAGATTCTACCTCACACCAGTCAGAATCGCCAAAATAAAAAATTCAGATGATCACAGATGCTGATGAGGATGTGCAGAAAGAGGAACACTCCTTCATTGTTGGTGGGATTGCAAGGTGGTAAAGCACTCTGGAAATCATTTTGGTGGTTCCTCAGAAAATTGGACATAGCATTACCGGAGGAACCAGCTATACCACTTCTGGGTATATATGCAGAAGATGCTCCAACCTATAAGAAGGGCACATACTCCACTATGTTCATAGCAGCCTTATTTATAATAGCCAGAAGCTGGAAAGAACCCAGATGTCCTTCAACAGAGGAATGGATACACAAAATGTGGTACATTTACACAATAGAATATTACTCAGCTATTAAAAACAACAAATTTGAGAAATTCTTAGGTTAATGGCTATAACTAAAAGATATCATACTGAGTGAGGTAACCTAATCACAAAAGAACACACATGGTATGTACTCATTGATAATTGGATATTAGCCCAAAAGCTCGCAATATCCAAGATACAACTCACAGACCACATGAAGCTCATGAACAAGGGAGACCAAAGTGTGGGTGCTTTGGCCCTTCTTAGAATGGGTAACAAAATATTCACGGGAGCAAATATAGAGACATGTGTCAGACAGAAACTGAAGGAGGGGCCGTCCAGAGACTGCTCTACCTGGGTATCTATCACTTGTGCATTCACCAGATGTCAATGCCAGGAAGCGCATGCTTACAGGAGCCTCATATATCTTTCTTAGAGGTCTGCCAGAGACCGAAATATACAGAGGCGGAAGTTCACAGCTCACCATTGAGTTGGTCATGGGGTTCCCAATGGAGGAGTGAGAGAGAAGATAGAAGGAGCTGAAAGGGTTTGCGATCCCATGAAGAGAGCAACAATACTAACCAACCGAGGCCCGAGGGTCTAAACCACCAGTCTGGGAGCACATAGGGAGAGGCTCAAGGCTCCAGCTGCAAATGTAGGGGAGGATGACAGTGTTAGGCATAGGTGGGTGAGGAATCCTTGGCCCAGTGAAGGCTGGATGGAAATCTGGGTGGGGAGGTGAGAGTGGGAGGGTGGATGAGGGCATATCCTCATAGAAACAGGAGGATGGGGGATGGGATAGTGGGATCATGGGTTGGGGGGGTACTTCTGAAATGTAAATAAAGTATCCAATAAAAAAATTTAAAAAAACAAAAATAATTCTGAAATTATTCCACAAAATTAAAACAAAAGGAACATTTCCAAATTGACATTATGGGGCCATTATCACCTCAATACTCCAAAACAACAAAGATTCAACATAGGCGATTATAGACAAATTTTCCTCCTTGATATTGCTGCAAAAATACTCAATAAAATACTCATAAAACAAAACTAAGAGCCCATCAAAAAGATCATCCACTATGATCAAGCTGACTTCATCCCAGAGATGTAGGGATGGTTCAACATACAAATATATCACTGTACACATGATACAAACAATCTGAAATGAAAAGAATACAAGTGATAATCTCATTATATGATGATTTTGATGCAATATAATACATAAAGTCTTGTAAGAACAATAAGAAAACTAAAGGAGATTAAGGGTATACAAACTGAAAAGGAAGGAGTTAACGTATTCTTACTTGAAGGTGATATGATAGGATATACAAGTGACCCCAACAATTTTACCAGGGAATTCCTACAGTTGACAATCAGCTTCAATGCCATGACTGGATGCAAAATTAACTAAGAAGAAGAAGGAGGAGGAGGAGGAGGAAGAGGAGGAGGAGGGAAAACAAAAACAAAAAAACAAAAAAAACAAAGAATAATAACAACAAATAAAGAACAACACAGTAACTCTCCTATACACAACCAATACCCAGGTTTATGTGGGGTTGTGGGCTGTGAGAGTCAGCTGGGTAGCTGGTGGAGCACAGGCCTTGAAACCTCAGTGACCCTAAAGGGATGACCTTGCTCCTGGGCCCTGGTTCCTTTCACTTAGCATCAGTCATCCACAGCCTCTCCCAAAGAAAGGTTTGTGGCCTTAGGTCACATAGCACAGGTAGAGGGAATGACTCGAGGCTGCAGAGCCTCAAGAGGTCTCCATATTATTGAGATACCTATAGGCCAGAGGGCATGGGTAAGTTCCTAAATCCTTGCGGCCATCTTGTCCAGCTTAGCTGTCTACTCAACCTGTATTCCAGGTCTTGCACATGAAGGAGAAAAGTCGCTGGCTGTTCTTGTCTAAGGGAATGTTAAAGAAGGTGCCATTTAAGTCCAAGTGTTTGTAAATTTGTCTGTTGGGCAGTAAGAAACTCAGAATTGTATATGGATTCAGAACTGTTGAGTCAATGTCTCTCACTATTCGCTTTCTGCAGGTCTTTCATTGATCTACAGTCTTTTATTCCAGCCTTTTAAACTAGTGACAAGATTGTAATCCAGTAAGAGTGACATGGAATGAGGATACTATACTCTGGAAGTCAATTAATATATGGCTTGATATCCTGAATGACTTCTTGTGATCGAAGGTACTGTCTTATTCTTATAGGGCTAGAAGTAATGTTCTGATCTACCACAACTGGTAGTAAGTGAGAAGCTAAGTCAGAGGGTTATTTTTAGCCATACATCTGGGCAATATATTCTTCTAAGAGGGATTGTAAATGGCTATGTTTCTTTTTCTTTGGATTCATTCTTCAAAGAAAGACACAGTGGGTTCTCCTGGACCACTCTTTTGCCTCCAGGATAGAAGTGACTTTGAACTCCCATTTTAGTCAGTAGGTCTCTCACTAACAGGAGATAAGGCCATTCAGGAATCACTAAGAAAAAAGCGGGAAATAGCCTTTTTGCTCAAGTCTATATACCATTTGGTAGTCTACGCATAGAGCTTGGTGCCCATAGCATGTCAAACTAGGGTAGTTTGGGTCATTATGGCTCACAGAGACCACTGGAGGACAAGGTGGTGAGCCACAGTATACAACAGAAAGTCAATTGAGAACCACCCCCTTCTAAGTTTACCCTGGACTCTGGAGGGGACTCCAAGTCCCTATTCTTTCAGCCAGAGAGTTAAGGGTGGGCTTCAGCTCCTAGAATTTCCTAGGATTCTGGAGGCATTGACCCTTTCAGTATCCCATTTGCTTGCAGTATCCACACTAGTCTGTAAGGAGCCTCAAATGAGGTGGATGACCAGGCTTATTTTTGCTGAACTTGAGCCAGTGGAAGACTTTCCTCATCCTCCCAGTTGTCCCTGCATTGCCACCAAAATCTTTGCCAATTTCTTAGCTTATTTGTCCACTGGACATTCCCAATTGTTGAAGTCCTTTGAGCAATATTCCATGATTTCAGACAAATTCATACTTTCAAATCCTTCAATCTTCTGAATCTTCTTGTGGGTATCTGGAAATGACTGACCCCCTAATTTCAAGATTGATAAGCTGTTGACTCTATGGCATATCTGGGTCGATCAGTGTGTAAGTTCTGTAGGAATCCAGGAGCCACTCCAGGAAAGTGGCTGGAGGCTCTGTTCTATTTCACTCACTTTGGATAAATTTGTAGTGTGCCTGCCTGCCACCTGGAGAACTCTCATAAGAATCTAGTGAAAACTTATCTTATGAAGTGTGTATCTTCAGCTGAGTTTGTGTCCCAGTCAGGAATAGTCTTGGGGAAGGCAGCATCAATATATGCTCAGTTCCTGGAATGTCTGCTTTCCTTTCCTGGGACCAACTTGTGGGCCTCTGACCCAGTGTGATTCTGTTCCTCTGAAGCAAACAGAATCTGAGGGATTTGTTAGATGTCTTCCCTAGAGGGTGGTGAAAGTATGAAGAAGAGAAATCAAACCTGAGGTTTCTCAGAACAAGTGGGATTATCAGTTTTCCAGTTATAAATATCACAGGTGGAGAAGGATTGGTAGACCATAAAACGTCTCTCATCTGCAGCAGAGGGAGGTCCTATGATGTGCAGGGAAGGTGTTTCCATGAAATGATGGAAGGAAGTGCCTGACCTCTTAAGGAAGGGACTAGACTCGTGGGGAAGGGAAGGGAGAGCTGAGGCAACAGGAATGGCCTAGTGGAGGAGTGAAGCTTCCTAGAGCACTCAGTAGGAAGGACAAAGGGAATCCTTGACATCCTATAGGATTAGGATGGCAGAACCTCATTTGCTGTAGTCTTGGATAGCTCCTTAACATCATGATAATCGCCATTGTCTGTCAGATATGGTCCTGAAATTTTCCAGAAATGGTAGATGCCTTCTTCTCCTCTGTGGGCTAGTGGGGGAGAAGGAACATGACTCTTCAAACATTAAGGAGGGTCGAAGAGAAGAAAATGCTAGGCCATAACATCAGTGACCTGGTTGTGGTGTCCCTGTGTGGTGGAGAACTAGAGCTTATATGAGAAGGAGAAGAGCAGAGTCAATAAAAGTCCTCTGGAAAATATAACCAGCTCAATTGAGGGCCATTTGAGCTCATAGAGAATATGGAGCCTCCCAGAAAAACTTGGGTATCTAAAACAGCAGTGAAACTTTTTAAATGGCCCACAAAAGCTTCAAAAGGGGTGTCAGGACTAGAGGAAGACTGGCTCATAATGGGGAGTGAAGAAGAAGACAGGATGAAGAATGGGATTTTTCAAAAATAAAGTTAAGATTAACAGGGCTAAGAAAAAATGGGAAAGCAAGACAGAAGTTGTGGCATAAATGGGAGTTAAAGTAAAGTTCCTGGATGGGAGTTCTTCCCAAGTCCAAAAATGTTGATAGAGGTCTGTGCCCTTTGGCCAAATGGAGAATCCCTTGTCTGGTGGCTTGAAGAGCAATGTTGCTTTCAGTTTCTCTTCTTTGAGCCACCAAAATGTCTAGACCATAAGAAGAACAAAGCCAATCCCCTCTCTAAGCCCAAAAACCACTTATCTAGGTTCAGAATGGACAGTTGGCTTGGTGTTGCTCACTGATACTGACTGAGGGGTAGTAGATGGTCTGGTGCTTTCCTGGACAACACATCAAATGCTGAGGCTCAGCATTAGCCTCACAAACCACCCAGACACTGATCTCAGTCAGATATGTTTGGTATATTAAACACATATGCAAGACAGATTAATCAGTGGCACAGCCAGGGGTAGGGAACCAAACTACAACCCTTAGCAGTTAGTTCTCAGAGCCAGTTTTTACATGGGAAAAATCACATCAGGTACATTTGCAACATTTAATCTATCTAAACAAAGTAGTGCTATCTGACATTTAAGCTGATTGGCTGGGTCTAGACGCAGGCAGGTTAAGCAGTTTCCAGAGTCCACCAGACTCTGACAAAGCACAACATTATGACTATGGTCAGGGCAAGAAACATTAGCACAGGTTAAGGTCATTAGCTATAAGATTAAGGTTAAGGAAACATGTCAGAACTATTGTCACATATTAACATTTAACACAATATGTGTTCACAGAACATTTATCCCGAACACAAAAGTATATAACCTCTTCTCTGTAATTCATAGTTATTTCTCTAAACTTGATCACATACTCTTGACTCAAGGCAAGAACCAATAGACACAAGAACATTAAAATAACCCCATGCAACACTGGATCACCATAGATTAAAGCTAGACACAAACAACAACAGAATCAACAGAGAGCTTAAAAACTCATGAAAACACAACATCTCGTTACTGAATGAAAAAAAAAACATGTCAAGACAGGAAGAAAGAAGTCATAGATTTATTGGAATTCAAGAAAAAAGAATAAATAGCATTGCCAAATTTGTGAGACACAAATAAAACATTGTTAAATGGAAAGTTAATAGTAATGAGGGACTACATAAACAAAATGGGGAGAACTATCACGTGTATTCTAACAACAAATCTGAAATCGGTAGGCTTAGATTTCTTAAAGCCTACGTCAACAATTCAATCTGCCTTCTAGCACATCAAAGAAGTAGGTGAAAAGAACAGTTAATAGGAAACCAGTTATGGACCTCATTAGAAATAATTTTGGCAGGCAATTCCAATCTTGGTTGTCTGCAGTCCAATTTACTTGACAAACACCAAACACAAATAAATAGCAGCAGCTTGATCCAGAAGAAACTGTGAGGCTCAGACAATCGGCATGAGTCCACATAAGCAGCATGAAGCAGCCAAAGATCCACCAGAAGTTCTTTGGTGCATTTCTCTCTACAAAGTAACAAGTGAAAATCAGCCAAGAAAGCAAGGTGAACCAATGTAAGAGCACTATCAGTGAAGACCAGTGTTATCAAAGCCCAGTGATAACCAACAATGAATTTCAATGTGAACCAAGCCAAGAGCTTCATCCTGTGTCTCTTGGGCTATACCCTCAGTCTTTCCAAACATCATGCTCCTCTCAGACATCCGCTGAAGGAAAAAAAAATATTCCATTTCACCAGGCAACTTCTAGAAACGCACAATGTTTCTGTTCTTATCAAAACATTCTTTCATGTATCTGTTTCAGCAAAACATTCTCCCATAAGACAATTTCCAGAAACACATCAGAAGAAACAACTGAGTTTTCAATGAAACCAGAAATTCCCACTTCAGAAAGCTCTAGAACAAAGAGAAATAATAATACTAAAATGGTATATTCTGTAATAAATAATCATGTTTAGGGCTGAAGTCAATGATAGATAGCCAATAAGAACAAAACAAGTATAAATGAAGCAAATAGTTGGTTTTCTGAGGAAATCAGTAAGAGAGAAAAACCCTTATGCAAACTAACTAAAAAGCAGGGAGAAAATATCCTAATTCACAAAATGAGAAACAAAAATGAGGACACAAAAGGACAACAGGGAAATTCAGAGTATTATAAGGATATCCTTTAAAAACTTTTACTTCACCAAATTGGAAAATGTTAGAGAAATGGATAATTTTCAGGACAGATTCCACTTGAGTATGTCAAATCAAGAGCAGATAAACAAAGGAAATAAACCTATAACTCCTGGTGTAATAGACTCAGTCATTAAAATCTACTAACCAAAATGAAAGCCCAGGGACAGATGCTTTTAGCAAAGAGTTCTACCAGATCTTTAAGGAAGCGTTAATGCCAATACTCAATTTATTGCAGAAGCAAAATGAACATTGCCCAATTCAATATATGAGGTCAGTGTTATCTGGATACCCAAACACAAGAATACTCGATAAAGAGAGGAAATTACATAGTAACTTTTCTTAGGGAAACAGATGCTAAAATATATAAGAAAATACATATAAAATGAATAAATACCCACATAAAACAATATCCACTACCATTGAGAATACTTCATTTTAGAGATGCAGAGATGATTCAATATATGAAAATCAGGAAATGTAATTCACAATATTAACAAATTTCAAGAAATATTAACTAACCACAGGAACATTTCATAAGATGCAGAAAAGGCCTTTGACAAAATTCAACACCTTTCATGACAAAAAAAGAAATCTCTCCTAGAGAAACTAGGGATATGAGGGATATAACTCAACATAACAAAGGTAAGTTACAGCAAGTCTGTTGCTGATATTCCAGTAAATGGAGAGAAATACAACATGCCTTCAATAACATCTGGAAGAATACAATTTTCATGCTCCCTTCATATCTATTCAAAATAGAAATTGAAATTTAGGTTGAACAAAAAGACAACTGAAGGACATCAAGAGGATACAACCAGGAAAGAAAGGAGTCAAACTATTTTGTGCAGACCATTTGATATTATCTCTAAAGGAGACTAACATTTCCACCAATGATAAGTGGACAGAGACAGAAATGGGGAAACAACTATCACTGTAACATTGTATACTGGGAAATAACTCAGAGTAACACCAGTCCAGCAAGTGAAAGACTTGTTTGATAAAAGCTTCAAGTGTGTGAAGAAGATACCATGGGATAGAAAAATCTCCATAACCATGGAACAAAAATATCAGCACAGGAATTTGGTTCATCCTAGATTTATGGCGATCTTTAGCAAAATTTGTTACAGAGCTTGAAATGAGAATTCTCATCTTCATATGATCACACACAATAAACACACACACACACACATACACACACACACACACACACACACACTAAACTTAAAAATGTGTGACATTCAGGAAGTCTTACAGTATCCTATTTTAATTGGTACTATAGAGCTACAGTAATGAAACATGAATGATATTGGCATAAAATAAATACATTGATCAACAGAATTGTATTAAGATCCAGACACAAATTTTCACACATATAGGGTATCTGACTTTGATAAAGAAGCCAGAAACATACACACTGGGGGAAAACATATTCAACAAATTATGATGGCGAAACTGGATGTATGAATGTATAAGAATGCAAATATAGCAAAAATGGGAGACACAACACAGGAAAAAATGAAGAAACACAAAAGAGTTATTTATGTGTCAAAATAAGGCCAGGTTAATTCTTGTGTGTGAAGATACACTGAGATGATGAAAAAGTTGGTTATTTATTCACAAATAAAACAAAATACCTACATTCCTCTTTTTAAAAAAAATGTAACCCAGCTCTGTGTACAAACACCTTCTTTTGTTCCCCACCTGTTCCACTGTCTCTGCTTTAGCCAGATCTCAGATCAAAGCACGGCAGAGAATGCTAGAAGCCCAAGATTCTACAGAGTCTGTTGCAAAGTGGAAGAAGTTACTGTAATTGCTACTCTCCTCTCTATTGAGGACAAAGGGAGAAGAAACATAGACTAGGTAACTAACAGCCATGATTCTACAAACAGTTAACCATGGACAAAATGAATGTTCCTGAGTCTGAGAGGCCAGAGGGAGATACACACAGTGAATTCCAAAACAACATGTCTTACAGAGAAAAACCTACCTCTGGAAAATGAAGGAAGTGGTGAGAAAATATGCAGAGGAAGCAGAGTGTGGGCAGGGCAACAGCAGCAAATGCTGAAAGAGGGAACACATATGCAGCCAGCCTCAACCTCAGTCATTCTGTTGTTTGCTGATAAGTGCAGAACCCACTTTACATGCATCTGTCAGATAAAATCAAGACCACTGTTTCTGGAAGTTTACTGTGCTACCATCCTTTTGTGTAAGGATGCAGGATCAAGCTGGTCCAAGGAACAAAGCCTACTAATCAGGAATTCAAAGGAGAGAACAGGGATCTGAGTCTAATCAGGGCCAGAACAATGAAATAAAGAAAAAAAGGAAACCTGGACAAGAAACCCAAAAAGAACAGTCTTGGGTTTCCCAGTCTCCTACAAAGCATTCATCCATGCCCTTCAACACAGTCACAAAGGAGTCCTTTGATCTCTTCCTTTGTTCATAGACAGATGCAGACAACTCACAACTCAAAAGGGTTTCTCAACTTAGTTGCCTCAACCTAGGTGACTCTCTTCTTCTTGCCCAAGGCTATTGTCCCTGTGTACAGTGTGTGCTGATGGGATACATTCTGTTGGAATGTGACACATCATATTCACATTATTAATAACAGTTCATGAATCTGATAAGAAACACTGTCATGATCTCCTAAGCTAAAAGAAAGGCAAAAGCAACAACCATCTGAAATTACATCCTTTCACCAGCACACACTTCAGCCTTCAGGGCTGCTGTTTCTCTCACTCCTGTCTTGCGGCTCAGAATCTGTCCTTCCTATTGGCTACTGACTGACTTATGACATCATTCTCCCTCCTAGCCTACCAGCACCTGGTAGAATCCTGGGGTTTCCATGGTGCTGCCTGTAAACAAATTTGGATCACTACTGGTATCCTGTGACCAGTGACCAGTGGGCTCTGTCTGATACTGGACACACTCGCTAGTTTGGTCAGCATATTGGACAAAGACTAACATTTATCTGGCTCAATTGTATGGTGGAGTACTGTTACTCCTCCTACTAAGCCCTCCTGATCATGTCCGGTAAGGAAAGAAACTTTCAAACATTTTTATCACATCTTTCCTTATTTTTTAGTATATGTTTAAATCTTTCAAATACTAGGGACTACACAGCTATAGATATCTCATATTGAAAGTCATGTTTAGCTTTTGTTCTTACTAAGAATATGACTTTGGACACACAATTTACTCTCAACTGATTCTTTATCCACCTCAGGGAGATTACAGTGCTACTATGGTCTAGGCTCTGTGCTGTTGAATCTGACAAGTGAATGTAAAGAGCCAAAGAGGGGACAGGACTCTGGAAGGTAGTTCTTATAGGGAAAGAATTATTGAGGCTGTTACATGAAAGACCGACCCACAAGAACTGGGGGAAAAAAACATTCCAACTATAAAGTTGAAAGGCTAGAAAACAGAGAAATCAAAGGAGCCAAACCTGCAGACGTGATAATGTTGCACAGAACCACCCATTTTAAATCAAAGGGCTCAGGGTATTGTCATTTCCCAAGCTTTGTTTAGGTAACCATATTAGGATTCGTTTGGGTGCAAGTTCACTGTCATATACAGAGGATATTATGCCACTCTTGTCCCTGACTCTTGAAATCTATCACATCTTGTACAGAGTTCTCTGATTCTTGTATGTACTGGCTGTATTCGAAATTATCAGTTGGGACTGGGAACTCCATAGTCAGTTGTTCTCTGTACAACAATAACTGACACAGGTGGGAAACGCTCACAAGGATTCCCCTCTTAAAGAGTTACAGACAATTAACAGGAACAGAGGAAGAGTAAATCTTATTCAGGGATCAGCCTTCCAATAGGTGAGCAAATCCCAGTAGGTCAGCCCTAAACCAATGTATACATCATGAAATGTTATTAGTGGGTTGTATACATAAAGTCATAAACACATAGGTGTTTAAGGGTTATCTTTATATAAGATCATCATTTATAGAAGGAGTGGCAGGGACAAAGGAGTAGTTAGCAAGAAAAATGAAGTCAATATAATACTAATATACAAAATCCCTGATATGTAATTTTTAAAAACAAAAACAGCCACAGAGTATAGACTAGCTTGGTGGTCCTGGGACTCACCTATAAGGCAGCACTTAAGATCCAGAGGCAGGTTGGTTTCTGTGATCTCAAGCCCAGCCTATTCTATGTAAAGAGGTCATTTTACATAGATATATGAAGGACAGAGAAAAGGCAGAAACTTGAGAACCTAAGGCTCTCCTACCTCTAAACACTTCTACTCAAGGACACAGTTTATTTAGAAGCAGTGTCAAAGCAGGTATAAGAGCAAGACAAAGCAGGGCAAAGAAGGAATGTGTCTAGGTTGGAGCCAAGGCTGTAACAGTTCAACCAGGATTTCCAGGCCCACTGAGGATGGTGAGGCAGCTCATCCAATGAGAGTCATTACTATTTGTGGTAAGAATCAATCTGAGCATTTGCAATAGTGATGTTGGAGGAAATTCAGTCTTAGCTGATCCAATCCAGTACAAACTGCAGATAGAACTGCTCCCCACAGGAACCTAGAAAGTATCAACCTCAGCATTTTCCCACTGTCTTCTTCCTCCCTACAGAAAATTTCCAAAGTTCACCTTTCATTGGGGAAGAAAGAGCTCTGAAGCCTTCTCTGCCTGTGCTGAGCAATTCCACACACTCAGGAAGGGAGTGCAACATCTCCAGAGTCTCCACCCCAGATGTGAGTTCAACATGGCTTCTGCCTTCAGCATCCAGCAGTTCTCTCCAGCAACTCATGGGTAATGCCTACCTTAACCCACATGCTGGCACAACCATGCTGTCAGTGATGACTGAGCAAGGCCAGATCTCCACCTCAGCACCTTCCTATCCAGGTGTTCTCAAGTGGGATTTCACAGGAAGCATGGATGGGAGGAAAGATGCACTCCAGGGATTCAATGTGAAGATCATTGACCAGGACACTACACTCTCCACTCTGGCTGTGACAAACCAGTGTGATAAAATTTTAGATCCCAATGCCATGGTTCCTTTCTATCCAACACTGTCTGCCAGCTTTGTCCAGGCCACACCACCGCAGATGCCAAATCAGAGATACTGCCTGGCACCTTCCTACCAGGAGAGTAGCCAGGTCTATTACTATGAGCACAACAGCCTGGGCCCTCTGATAGCTGAAGAATTTAGGCAGTGTTTGCCAGCCCATTGCTCTGTGTCTTACCCTGGGAGTCAGACCTGTGCGCTTCAATCAGAGATGGTGATGGTGCTAAAGGAGATTCAGCCAAGGAATGTCCAGATACCACTGTTTACCTCTCCCTTTGCCTATTCCACATCTGCTCAATCCATGCCAGACAACAGTCTTCCTGGTGAGTACAGATCTAGGAGGGAAAGAGTGGGATCAGCACTCCAAGTAGACTGACCTCTACCTTTTATAGTGGACATTGCACATAAGGGGAGAAGGAGTATCATGACAGGTCTTGATTTCCACTTACACCATCAGACTCTATCCAAAGAGAGAATGCAAGGCCACAGTGAGTGACATCCATCCTGTATTAAGTGATATCCATGGAGCACACCACAGTCACACATGTAGCTAACTACCCAAGATTACCACTCCCATCCCCCAATATACTCCTTCCTGACCTATTGATCTTGTGTTTCCTGACCTATTGATCTTGTGTCTTGAACACACTGAGGAATTTTTTTTTTTTTTTTTTTGGTTTTGGTAACATGGGTTTTTCCATGAGTTACATCCTTCAGAGTAATGTAGCTCAGAATCTGTCCTGGAGGAAAAATTCCTCCCAGATTCTCAGCACTTGTCCTGGAATTTTCTTACACTTAAACTTGTAAAGAGAGTACGGTATAGTCAACGTACCATTTCTAAGTTGTCGAAAGCTGCTCCTTTTTTTTTCATTTGCTGTGATACTTCAGAGGTAACTAACTCATGTTCAAGAATATAAAATCATGTAGCCGTGTTCTGTACTACTGAGTCACACTCAAGCCCAACAATTTCAAACTCTCATACCATTTTCCATTCCACTTATAAGATTGTGAAACATGGGGCAGGAGGAAATTTTGGTTGTTTAAATGCTTGCATTTTAGGAGTGCCTAAGTGGGTTTGAACACATAAACCCACATAAAAAACCAAGCTTCTACCATTGTCTGTGTGGTAACATTTTGAAAGAAATTGTCAGGTTCAGGTGTTTGGAAATTATGGACCAGACAACTTGCCTAATAGCAAAGTTCCATGAAAATGAAAGGCACTCTTAATAAAGACAAAAAGGAAGGAAACTGAGGAGCACACGTCCAGGGAATTCAGGAAATGCCCCACTAAGGGTTTTCCTCTACAAACCACAAACACAGGAAGGAAAAAAATATCTGAGAAAACATGACATGCAATGGTCTGCAGAAACAGAGGAGTCACCATGTGTCTGCCATAGAGGTACCATCCAAGCTCCTCAACAAGAGCTTCTAGGAATGCCCTCCCACTGCTGCTAGGGCCCAATGCTGTAGTCCTATGAAATATGGGTGGAGGTGGGGAGCATTTCTTTACCACTGGCACTCATTTGTCCCTTCACTCTTTTCCAGTAGTTCAAAGGGAGACATCCCTGGGATTGCCACCTTCAGGTCAGACATACTGTCAGCTGCAGAGTCCTGAACTCTTCAAAACCTCTGGCCAGGCTTCCCAGAAAAGACCACCAGCTGTCAATGGGGACAGGGCATTAACAGCCACTATCCACAGTCCTTCAGAATTTCTAGCCTTGCCTCCAGCTCCAAACCAGGAAGAAACTAAGAACAAAACCATGAAAGAGATCAAAGATGAATTTTTAAAGAGTCTGGATGCCTATGAAGGCACAAAAGAAAACCAAGACACACCAATCGTGACTTTAGTACACCCTGACTTTCAGCAGCATCTGCACTGCACTGATACTGAGAGCCTAAGGCAGAAGTCTGCTTCTGACGATATGCATGTGGGGGACATCAGCATGTGTCCAAAAGAGCTTGGGGGCATCCAGAATGAGATAGGTTCCAGCTTTGACTTTAAAGACATCACTACACTTGAGGCAGACATTCAACTTCCCCAACTCCTCAACACCCTCACAGATATAGACCAGTATCAGTCCTGTGAAAACTGGAACATCATCAATGAGGCCCCTGGCCAGGTGAGGAAGAATAAACATAAGTCATCTGAGCTGCTTGAGGAAGCTCCTCAGGCCAAAATCCAGCACCAAGACCTGGTGTTGGGAGAGGGGAATGTGTATGTGCCTGGGTCCAGTGACAGTATTGAAAACACGGCAAAGAACCAGAAGGGTAAAGCTCCCAAGGTTACCCCCAGCAAGAACAGAAGAGTTAGAAAACAGGGGCAGGAAAGACCAAGTCGACCAGAGAAAATCTCTAAGAAAACAGAGGAGCTTAAGCAGTCAAGGAACAGAGTCAAAGGAGAAGAGAAGCCCACCATCTCCAAGACAAAGAGGAAGAGGAATCCACCTGAGTTCAGTCAAAACAGCTTCAAGAAGCCTCGAACCAACCTTGGTATGCGCATGCTGGAGTCTGTGCAGGTCTTTCACCCACTGGGAAAGAGGAATGAAAAGAAAACTGGCATTTCCTCCTTTGCGGGTCTGCGGACCCTCACCAGCAACAAAGATCCAGGCCTAGCCTCTGTTACTACAGCAATGGTAAACATGCCATGTGAGGACAAGGGTCCTCCAAAAAGTCCTGGGAAGATTCAGACAGTAAACAGCACTGCCAACAAATACTGTCTATCTCCATCCAAGTATGAGCTGCCCCCAGCTGGGAAGGTCAGGTTAGTACCTCTGCCTTTTCTAACCCAGGAGAAGCCTCAAGCCAGAGCTGTTTCTAAAAAGGCTCTTTCCCTGGCTTTACCAAGACCCACTGCAGCTTACCCTCTGCAGCCTCACTGCCAGTCAGCTCAACTTACCACACTCAGGCCAACCAAACCAGCTCCTGTCAGCACATCTTTGATGGCCTCTGCCAAGCCAGCTCCTCCAGTTTCCTTCAGAGCCACACAACCTAATGTAACCAACACCATCCAGTCTAGTACTGCACCCCAGTTGACCACCTCGAGGCCTGCACCCTACAGAGCATCATCTCACACTTCATTCCAGAGAGAGCATGTTTCTGCTGCCAGGAACAAGGTGCCATCACCTCCCAAACCTCAATCTCAATACCTACTGCAAGACTTCAGCCGCCAACCAATTCCATGGAAGAAAGTAGACATTCTGGGACCAGTTGTCTCACAGCCCATCACAAAAGAGCAGAGGCCAGAGAGGGAGGCCATGAAGAGGCAGGCTCAACAGGAGCGAGAGAATGCTGTCAGGAACACCTCTCATGGGAAACTGCAGATTTTCCTTCAGAGGGAGAAGGACATGGAAATTTCTCAGTATTATGGCTATGCAATGTAAGAGCTGGCCATTTCCCTGTAACTAAGTTCTTTTCAACATTGATAGAAGAGATATATTCAGTGACACAGAGGTAGAAAAGAACAGAGAAACAAATGTAAATATGTATATACGTAGATATATGTGCAGGAATATAGAAGACAAGTAGATATAGATGGATAGAAAAAAACATACCCACATGAATTTGAATAGTCAGTAAAATTGCCTATAGTATGTTAAGTTAGTTATTTCTCTTAATTGTGAAGATTTAGGTTTTACTATATTCTATATGAAATTAATGAATGAATTAGCCAGTGACAGGGCTATTGAAAACATGGCAAAGAACCAGAAGGGCAAAGCTCCCAAAGTGGCCTCCAGCAAGCAAGAACAGAAGAGTTAAAAAACAGGGGCAGGAAAGACCAAGTCGACCAGAGAAAAACTCTAAGAAGGAACAGAGTCAAAGGAGAAGAGAAGCCCACCATCCCCAAGACCAAGAGGAAGAGAAATCCATCTGAGGTCAGTCAAAACAGCTTCACGAAGCATCGAACCAATTTTGGCATATATGTGCTGGAGTCTGTGCAGGTCTTTCACCCACTGGGAAATAAGAATAAACGGAAAACTGGCATTTCCTCCTTTGGGAGTCTGCAAACCTTCACCAGCAACAAAGATCCAGGCCCCACCTCTGTTACTACAGCAGTGCTAAAGATGCCATGTGAGGGCCAGGGTATTCCCAAAAGTCCAGGGAATATTCATAGAGTAGAGAGCATTGCTGACAAAGATTGTCTATCTTGATCTTGTCATCTTAGAGGCTCTACCAGTAGCGGACTGAGACAGATCCAGATACTTATAGGAAACCACTGGACTGAGGCCTGGGACCCCTGTAGAAGAGTTCGGGGAAATGTTGAAGGATCAGAAGAGGCTTCCAAACACATAAGAAGACCAACAGTGTCAACTAACCTGGACCCCTGAGAGTTCACAGGGACTAAGTCACCCACCAAAGAGCATACATGGGCTGGTCCAAGGCCCCTGGAACATATGTTTCAGAAGACTGACTGCCCTATTGGCCCCAGTAGCAGCAACTGCACCTAAGCTTGTAGAGAATGATGCTCCAGAGAAGGATGATGTCCCACTTTTGCAAGGATGATGGTATGAGGGTTCCACCTCAGAGGTAAAGTGGAGGGGGAATGGGGGTGAAGTATTCTGAGGATGAGGGGGCAATATTTGGGATGTAAATAAATTAATTAATTAAAGAGGAATTTTTCTAGCAGCTATCCAAAAAGGCTGTCTATAGAAGTCTGTTGGAATATCTTCTGGCCTATAGATTTTGCTTTGAAAATCCAAGAATTACTTTTCGAATTTTTTTTTTAAAGAAATTCTGACTTGGTTGGAAGATCCAAGAAATTGTTATAGCAATGTTTCTGACTTTGGTCAAAAAAATTGCTGAGCTCTCCACATAGCTTTTAGAATTTTTACTAGCAGAGAGAACTGTCATTTCCAGAAAGATTTTAGAATAGCAAAAGGTGCCTAGAGAATAGCAGAATACCCCCCCCACACACACACACAGAGAGAGAGAGACAGAGAGAGAGAAAGAGGGAGCAGGAGTGAGTGTAGTAGGAGGAGGAGGAGGAGAGGAGGGAAACAGAGAGGGAGAGGGAGAGGAGAAAATGGCTGAGAGACAGAAGGAAGGCCACTTAACACAAAGAGACCCTGCTGGGCACCAGCCAGAAATACTACATGGTCAATAAATGCAATGCAATGTGGAGGTCCATGCACCTCCACATTACTGGACCTAGGAGGCTGAGGCAGGAGGAAGCTGGATTGCCAGGTCAGCCTCAGCTTCACAGGGGAGACTGGAGGACATCCCAGAGTACATCAGACACTTACTCAAATGGAAAAGGCCAGAAGGATGTGATCTTAGCAGTGCACAGAGATAAGCAGCATGCTTGTCCACTATTGTGTGTGTGTATGTGTGTGGGGTACAGCCATGAGTGTGAGTGGAGACAGGGACAATCTCACGTTCCCTCAGTCTACCATGTGATTCCTGCAGATGGAACTGAGGAACTCAAGCTTCACAGAAGGTGTCTTTGCCAGGTGAGACATCCCATTCATGGTCTTTTAAAAGTTGTTTTGATGAGACAGTATCTCTCTATGTAGCTCCAAAGTTCCTGAAAATTGCTATGTAGCTCAGGCTTGCCTCAAACTCAGAAATCTCATACCTCTGCCTCCAGAGCACTGGCCTTAAAAGTATGCATCACAGTACCTAGGCCTTATCTTTCTGCAACTTACTGAATTTTCTACAAAAAGCACTATTCTATATAACCATCACTCTGCTCCAATTCCAGAACATTCCATGATCCTCAAGGCAGCAGTTGCTCCTGCTCCCTTTCCTTTTTTTTTTTTTTTTTTTTGCTTTCTGGCTATGTAGAGTTTTTGATTCTCTATACTTTCACATGTGGGGCGACACAGTTTGTGGGCCTGGGGACTCCCCATTTCTTTATCTTGTGACCTAGATGGAGGATGTTCTTAGAAACAGTTTTCCTAAATGTTCCAGGCTAATCCAGACCTCAAAATTTCTGTCTCAGCCTCCATATATGGTCACTACACTGCACTCAGGAAAAACTGTTCTGCTCTGCTTTTTGCTGCAGGGCCTTGGTATATGGGATCATAGAAAACAGACCCCTGTTGATTTAGGCTGTCAGGCCTGGGGACTTCACCAAAGTCCACATGGCACTGGAGAAGTCCCTGATGTCCCTGGTGGAGATCTTGAGTCTCCCTGGTGTAACTTCCCAGAGTTCTATGCCAGTCTGGGCTATGGTGAGAAACAAACAACACAAAAACCAATATTAAGTTTCTGAGCATGTGTGGAACACAGATGATGTGAGTACTCGAGGAGGGGGCTGAGTCAGAAGGACTACTGGAGTTCAGGAGCTCTAGACTAGTCTGGGTTTCTTGTAGGATCCACAGGGAGGCTAGGGAAATTGCTTAGTTGACAAAATGCTTGCTGAGTGAGTGTGACGACCTGTGTCCCAATCCCCAGCACCTATGGGAAAGCCACGGCAAGAACTCAGCTCTGTACTCTGCCATCAGAGGGCAGAGGCAGGCTCCAGGACAGGCAGTCAGGCCAAAATAAGCAAGCTCTGGGGTTAAAGGCAATGTCTCAAAACTGTAAAGGGAGGTCTAGGGAAGTGGCATTAGGGGTAAGAACACTGGCTTTACAAGAATGAGGACTTGAGTTCGAATCATAGGACACACATAAAAATCTAGGTGTTCAGGTGTAAACCCAGTGCTAAGAATGAGAGACACAGGAAGAGGGCTTGGGCTTGGTAACCATTAACTGTAGCATCCCAAGCTGCTGCTACAGTCTGAGGGTCAAGATATCCCCTCTTCTTTCCCCTTCTCCTAAATCTACTCATCTTCCATTTCCCTTCAACAACAACACCACCAACAAAAAAACAACAAGAGGACGTAGAAGGGGAAAGATAATTGAGCAGATATAGTACTCATATATCAAATCCCTGATTCATTATGTTTTTAAGGCTCAGAGTAAAATTAAGCCTGGTGGTATTCGCAGACATCTATGATACCACCATTCTAGAGACAGAGGCAGGCCAAGG
>NW_021621646.1:0-5910 GCF_004785775.1 Grammomys surdaster
GATGTCTGTTGTGCAAAGCATGCCAGTCTTGTGCAAGGCTTTCCAGGAGCTTGTATGCTTTGGGCATTTCTTTTCCTCTCGGAACTCTCTCTTCTGAAACAAAGACTTTTTTTTTTCAAATAAAATATTGGTAATCCCAGCACTTGGGAGGCAGAGGCAGCGGATTTCTGAGTTCGAGGAACCACCTTGATAGAGTCAAGATTTAAGCTTGAAACTGGATTGGATCAGGTGCCAGTATCACCAGAGAATGGAAAATTGTTCATATGGGAAGAAAGTGTTTCTTATTTCCATTTATATCCCAAACCCCAAATCCTACCTCTGGAGCACAGCATTTTCTGGACTTTGAAGCAATCTCACTCAGGCCTCAGGCACTTGTGAATCACAAACTTTCCTGATGCCTACTTTTATGTTCCTATGAATATATTGGGTTTGTTTTACACCACTTCATTTTCCCATTATAAAAAACCCTGCTTTCAATGTTAAATAAACTGCTCACAGGAGTTGAGAATCTTCCTTCAAAACTTACTCTTCTTCCCACTACACATGGCACAGTGCATGACCTAGAAAGAATGTCACTAAGGCTTTGGTACCGGGCTTTCCATCTACACACAGGCATGCAAGCAGCTTCTTCCACTCGGGAGTTAAAAAGAAGACACCTGAACAATTTTATCCTTTCCATCAGCATAGACATGATTTGGATTCCCTTTCCTATACCTGACATTCTTAAGACTAACTACTAGGTCTACAAGGTGAAAGATGAACAGGGAAACTTCTAGGGAGTTTCAGTTATGTTATGATAATCCTTTTAAGTGTGACAGAGTTTGTTCTCATTTTATTACCAAGCAAATAACTGCCCTTCTTCCTGACTCAAGTTTATGCAGGTATCAACCCACCTGGTATCAGAAGCTGCTCTTTCAGTTGTCCTGGATATCTTTTTGCTTGTCATGAGGGATTTCATCTCTTTCATGGGCCTCTCCATCGTCTGTTTAAAATTAGTTTGTCACTACTCAACTTTAGCACAAAAGGCCCTTCAAACTTTTTCTTCTTTTCTGACTTTTTTTTTCTTCCTTTTTTATCTTAAGACAGTGCCTAGACATAGCCTCTGGCTCTTCTGTCCCACCCTGCTGCTGGGATTACAGGTGTGCACCACCTCTTCTTTGTGGCCACACCCAGCCCTTTAACATTAACTGCAGTCAATTTAAATCCAGTTTGTGGAGACTCCTTTGTCACCTACAAGTTACTGAAATGCACCTAATTAGAAAGCTGGACAGCAGGACAGAGAGCATGTTGTGATGAAGGAAATCCAGTCATGCTAATTGGTTATAAAAATTAACCAGATTGTAGGTGGAGAGAGGTTCACTTCATCACACATGGATTTTCAGCTCTTCCTCCTCACGTTTGAGAACTGTCATGATAAAATGCAAAGACAGGGTTGGGGAAATGTCTGAGTTGGTAAAGAGTCTGCTGTTCAAGCCTGAGGACCTGAGTGTGGATCTCTAGCAGTCAGGTAGATGGCAACAGATTGTAGTGTGTGTCTGTTGCAAACTCTTCTAGTCTGCCAACTGGGGAATTTCCAACTCAGTGAGACCCTTTCTCAAAATTCAAATAGTGATTGAGCCAGGACACTCAATGTCACCCTCTTGCCGCCACATGAACATTGTAATGGGTATGTGCATGTACACATGCACATCAGTGTACATATTCACACACCACACCACACAGATCTTTTAACAAATGGAAAGAAGTGAGAACCATGCACAGGCTTTGGTTGGAGCTTGCCATGCAGCCAGCCTAGCTAAATTTGTGAGCTCCAAGCAGAGAGGCTTTGTTTCAAAAACGAAGGTGACTTCTGGCCAGCTTTAATAGTGCCACAGAAGCCACTGGGGGTGGAATACGGGAATTAATGATGTTATCCAAGTGCTGGACCCTGCACACCACAATCCTGACCTGTCCTGCAGGGTCAACCCACTGGTGCACCTGGGACAGTGCTGTCATGGGGCTGACCTGCTGCTTTGGGGTCAGATCCCTAGCTGCTCTGATACATCTCCTATGGAGAGAATCAGCTATACTGGGCTAAACCCAAGGGCTTTTTTAGCCATCTATCTTTACATCTAGAATGTTCTCCCAAATAGCCACATGGTTTACTTCCAGGTCTTTGTACTAATATTGGCTTCTACAATTAAGGCCTCTTCTGACAAGACTTTCCTTCTGCAATTTTTATATCCCTTTTGTTTTGTTTTTCTTTATCCATTGTTATAGATTATATGATTGACTTCATTTGCTTTGTTGTTGTTGTTGTTTTGGAGACAGGATCTTGCTATATAGCCCTGAATGTCTTCAAACATTCCATCCTCCTGCCTCAGCCTCCTCAGTTCTGGGATCAGAAGTATACTACCAAGTGAATTACTCTCGTATTAAAGATTTCTTTTAGGGGCCAGGCAGTGGTGGTGCACGCCTTTAATCCCAGCATTTGAGAAATCCTAGGCAGGTGGATTTCTGAGTTCAAAGCCAGCCTGGTCTAGACAGTGAGTTCCAGGACAGCCAGAGCTACAGAGAAAGCCTGTCTCCAAAAACCACAAAAAAAAAAAAAAAAAAAGAAGAAGAAGAAGATTTCTTTTAGACATGTATACCTTCATTTTGGGGGCGTTCCATTCTACATTATTTCTTTTTTGTTGCTTTGTTTTGTTTTTCGAGACAGGGTTTCTCTGTGGAGCCCTGGCTGTCCTGGAACTCAGTCTGTAGACCAGGCTAGCCTCCAACTCAGAAATCCGCCTGCCTCTGCCTCCCAAGTGCTGGGATTAAAGGCTTGCACCACCACTGCCCGGCCTACATTATTTCTAAAATAACTCAATATTTCTTGTAAATATAAACTACTTTTTTATGCTGTAAAATACCCTCCCATATACATGCTCAGTGCACAAAGACCTTTTAAAATGATATACTTTGTCATAAAGTAAATTCCACAATGGAAATTTTCATACCTTTTTCCACATAGGTTTTTTGTTTTTTTTTTTTTGTTGTTTTTTGGTCTTTTCGAGACAGGGTTTCTCTGTGGCTGTCCTGGAACTCACTCTGTAGACCAGGCTGGCCTCAAACTCAGAAATCCACCTGCTTCTGCCTCCCAAGTGCTGGGATTAAAGGCGTGCGCCGCCACCACCACCCGACCCACATAGGTTTTCATACCAGCTCTCTTACCTCTGGCTTTCTTGGTCATTTCTCCAAGTTTCTCTTCATGTTTCTCCTTTTCCACTTCAGCTGTCTTTGCCTCCATTTGGACTTGCTTTTTCACATGTTTTTGATGCTGTTTAGTAAAGGGAAACGTTTAGTGGAACTCACAATGGGCTACATAATTACAGTAATCTTCAAACTCCTTACTAAACCTGCCTGTAAAGGCATCTGCACACACACAAAGTTTGTTACTGCTAAAAAGACTATATCACTTTGGAAGGCTGGACTTTTATTTCCAGAAAAAGGTTGTTTAAATGGTATAAACACAGCAAGCTCAGGTGATTTTGATATGTACATCACTAATGCTTTGGCTGAGCAGTACAGTGGGCACCCAGCACAAAGAGGATCATCAGAGTCCACCAGTTCAAAACCAGACTGGAATGCGCTGGGCATGGTGGTATATGGCATTAATCCAAGCACTTGGAAGGCACAGGAGCTGAGTCTGAGTGTGTTTGTTCCAAGACAGTCAGGGCTATGAGGAGAGATCATGTCTTAAAAACAAAACAAAGGAAACCAGATTAAACCATCGTGAGACCCAGCCCCAAAATGTAAGTAAATAGCTAAATAAATGTCGCTGGACATGGTAGTGCATACCTGCAATCTAAAAATCAGGAGCCCGAGGCAGAAGGATTGCAATGGGTTCCAGCATAGCCTGAGCTTGAAACTCAAATCCTATCTCAAAAACCAATCCACCAAAATTTAAGTATGACTTTACCTTAAAACAAAATCTTTGCCTACATCTGAAAGGCTTTAGTATAGAAAAAATAAAAAAATACTCCAGTAATTTGTATGTGCATATCAACACAGCACTAAATCTGTAATGTCAATAGCCAATACCATCAATGCTATTTTGTGAACTAAATCACAATGTTTACTTACCAGTCCCAACACTGTCCTTTTGGAGCTACATCTACATCTAAAACAGTACCTACTAATCTTCAGAGATCTCTGAGATCTTGCCCTTTCATTAGTTCTTCCCGACATAGCCGAGAAGTCCCAGGTAAAGAGCTACAGGAAATCAAAGTCAGAATTTAGTTATCACAATTCAGCTACAATATTCCTTTGCTCAGCACATAGACTTTTTAATGATTTCTAGAAGCATTCACTATATATTATATTCTAATCTGTGGAAAGAAATAAATTACTCAGAGACAAACAGTAAAAATCCCTTGACTACTACAGGAGCAAATGCTTGTCCAGACTTAAAAACTAACAGGTATTTTTGAACACAGCTGATAAGCTGCAGGTTTCTGTGTCTTTCTATACTTTATATAGAAGCCAACCTCCAACGCATGGTTTCCTAAGAATCCGGCCTAATTTTTGTTTGCCAATGTCTAATTAGGTAGCCCAGACTAGTCTTAAACTTGCACCCTCTAACCTCAGCCACTTGAGTAATGAGATTATAGATGAATTTAACACTATGTCTTTGTGCTTTCCTATTTTTTTCCTTTTTGTCTGGAGACAGGGACTCACTCTTTAGATCCAGCTGCTACCCCAGTTCTGGGATTAAAGCTCTCTGGACCATGTGTGTTCCATCTTTCTTTCTGCATCATGATTAACTATTCATTTACCAGACTCAGAAACCTGAGGAGAGGAACTGCATCCTGTACTTCTTTTGTTCCTAACTGTCCCAGTCCTGTCTGGTAACAGGAGATGCTCCAACATTTCCAAGTGATTCACTCTGCCCTTTGCATTCATGGTTTTGCATCATGGCTGTCTTCTTGCCTGTACTTAAGCAAGGCATCTCAAAACCTTTGCCAAGGGCTAGAGAGAGAAGGTTCAGAGCTTAAGAGCACTGTCTGCTCTTCCAGAGGTCCTGAGTCCAATTCCCAGCAACCACAAGGTGGCTCACAAAGCATCTGCAATGACACCTGGTCCCCCCTTCTGGTGTATAGGCATACATGCAGGCAGAATATGGTATACATAAGTCTTTCTGGGAAAAAAATTCTTTGCCAAAAATATTAAAGATTTACTAGGAATGTGTTTAAACTTGATTATTATTAAGTGTCTCACTATGTAGCCTAGGCTAACCTCAAGCTCAGCCATCTGCTTCTCTCTGCCTACCAAGAGCTAGGATTAAAGGCATGCAGCAGTACACCCAGCCAGACTCACATTTTTATTTAGTTTGTATATGGAGGGTGTGTGTGTGTGTGTGTGTGATGGCACTGTTGAAGGTGTGAAGACAACTGGGGAAGTCCTCTATTCTTATCACTTGGGTCCCACAGATGAAACTCAGGTCTTTGAGATTGGCGGCAGGTGGTTCTAGCCACTAAGACATCCTTTGCTGGCCCTGACCTCTCTACACTTGTAGCCACTGGAACCTAACATCTTCCTCCCCACTTTGGCTTAGATGCATTTGCTAGGACAGTTCATGAACCTAAAAAGCAAAGCAAAGTGAAACAAAAACAGACAAATAAATATCATACTAATACTTTCATTGTTTGTTCCCAATTTTCAAAACAAATAGGCTCATTTAATTTTTATGTGTATGAGTGCTTTGGCTGGATGTATGTCTATGTATCACATACATCCATGGTGCCTTCAGACACCAGAAGAGGGTGTCAGATTGCTAAACGGTAGACACTGATGATTGTGAACTGCCCTTTGGCTTCTGGGAAACAAACAAGGTCCTCTGTAAGAACAGCCAATGCTCTGAACTACTGAGCTGTTTCTCCAGTCCCT
>NW_021621647.1:0-38774 GCF_004785775.1 Grammomys surdaster
ATTTTGTTCTCATGTCACTTAGAGACAATCTCTTTATCTGTGTCCACCCTTGGCAACTGGTCCATGATTTTTATTTTTATGTATTTGGGCTTAACTACTTTTGGTGTTGAGGTAAACCTAGGTGTGTGTGATGACTTTCTAGTGTTCCTTTTCTTTGTGTTTGATGCTATTTTCTTCTTGTGGTATTAAAATAAGGTTTGTAAAAGAAAGGATGGCTATGTGCTGACTCTGCATATTCCTCAGACATTGGTAAGGCAAACATTTCCTGCTTCAGTCTCAGCACTGCTTAATGCCATTTTTAGGTTTATAACTTAGAAGGTTGAGTTTCTCACTTATTTCTAAGAGTTTGTCATTTCCTTTGCAATTCCTGTGTGTGTGTGTGTGTGTGTGTGTGTGTGTGTGTGTGTGTGTGACTGATTTTCTAGAGTACTGCATAAGGTATCATTGTTGTCCCTGGCATGCATTACAATGATCCCTGTTCAGCTCTACTTCTCTTACTTGGGGATTTACTTTTTTAATTTCGAGTAGGGGGAAAATTCTTCCTCAGATATTTTGTCTCTTCACAGAACCAGGTCTGTGTCCTTGATTCATCAGAATGTCTTGAGTCTTTAATGTGTGTGAAATTCTATTCAACCTTACTAATATATTCCAATATACTATTTCAGATTGACTTGTTCTTATGTTTGTAAGCCCTCAGCAGCACAAGTGTCACCTATTCAAGGACAAGGAAATGAGCTGCAGGCAGGAATCTGACATTAGGCTAGAACAAAGAAGTAATTTCAGGCAGGAATCTAAATCCTAGGCTAGAACAAAAAAGTAAGATTCAGGCATGAATATGATTTTGGGCTAGGACAGGGAAGCAGGCTCAGATATTTTGGTCATCCTGATAAGCACTTAGAAATAGTGATCATGGGAGTGACCAGGGGACTCTGTTTACTGCCTTGCTTGTTCTTTGATTATTTGTGTTTATTGTCTTGCTTGTTTCTTGATTATTTGCATCTATTGCATTGCTAGTTCCTCAACCTAGAACTGACCTTAATACATGCATGTGATTAAATTGTGATAAAAACAGCTGGGTGGTGGTGGCGCACGCCTTTAATCCCAGCACTTGGGAGGCAGAGGCAGGCGGATTTGTGAGTTCGAGGCCAGCCTCTTCTGCAGAGTGAGTTCCAGGACAGCCAGGGCTACACAGAGAAACCCTGTGTAAAAAAACAAAAAAAAAAAGTTATAAAAGCAAAACGGAGGAGGAAGTGGGTTACAGGGTTTCTGGCATGGGGGGATGGGGAGAGGGGATAGCATCTGAAATGTAAATAAATAAATATCCAATAAAAACAAACAAACAAACAAAAAACAAATCTACTGGCACCTATTGTTGCCAAAGTGTCTCAGTGTTTCTTTGTCACCTCATTTTTGGGTTCCTGTGTCTGTTATAAGCTCGAACTCAGGGTTATACTATAAGAAAGTGTCCTCAATAATCCATGAAGTCTCTCACTGTTCATTGATTTAAGTTTCCAAAATAGATAAGTAAGGAAAATGCTGTAGAGTTGTGTCAACAGCTAAGAGCACCTGTTGCTCTTGCAGTTTCCAAGATTAGTTCCAAAGACATACATGGTGACATAAGTCTTTTGTAACTCCTGTTCTACAAGATCTATTTTCCTCTTATGGCCACTGCAGGCACTGCATGTAAGAAATGTGAAGACCGGGCTTGAGAGACGGCTCAGGAGTTAAGAGCACTGACTGCTCTTCCAGATTCCTGAGTTCATTTCCGAGCAACCACATGGTGGCTCACAACCATGTACAAAGGGATCTGATTCCCTCTTCTAGTGTGTCTAAGGACAACTACAGTGACCTCACATAAAATAAGTAAATAAATCTTAAAAAAAAAGAAAAGAATAAAAGAAATGTACAGACCTACAGGCAAGCAAACATCCATACACATCACTTTAAAAAAAAAACACAGTAAACAATCTTGAGGTACTATATAATGATTCAAGTTAACAGAGTTAGCTGTGGTTCTCTTTGTTTTTATGATTCTGACATGTGTTCCCTCTCTTCTCACACTCTTGAGAGCTTTTATATTCAGCAAATGTCATAATTTGCTACAGGGCTTTTTATGTATATATTGACATGACCATTTTTCCTCTCTCATTTGTATCTCCATCTTCGGGGTCTTCCATTGATTAGTTTGTAAGTGCTGAAAGAGTCTTGTGTTCTGATGTGAATGCAGCTGTCCTTCCATTTCCATGGGATTTAGAGGCCTTCTCTGTGTCTGTGTACATCCTGGCAACTAGTCAGTGATTTTTCTTTGCATATAATGGTTTGAATTCCCCTACATTGGGTATTGAGAAAAAGCCAGCTTTGTATGATCACTTTCTAGTGTCCCTCTTCTTTGTGTTTTAGGCAATATTCTCTTTTTGACATCAGTATAAGGTTTGTCTAAGGAAAGGAGAATTCCATGCAAGTCTATCCAGTCCTGAGACACAGTTAGAAGAAATTCTTCCTGCTTCAGTCTCATCACTTGTTTGATGCATATTCTAGTAATATACTGTAGGAGGTTGGTTTATTCATTTTTTTGAGGAACTCATGATTTCTAGTTCACTTCTGATTTATTCTTACATGACTTTCCGCAGCACTGCATAATGTAGCACTGACGTCATTGTCATACATTGCAGTGTTGCCTTTATATCTCTCGTTCTAATACATGCTTTTAGTTTCATTTCAGTGAACAATCTTTTGTCAGTACTTTAGTCTCTGCACAGAGAGAAGTCTGTTGTGTTGAATGATTTTATTATGTTTGATTCTATTTCATTAATTTCTATATAACCTTTATAATATCTTTACACATTCTACTTCAGATTGACTGCTTTACATACTTTTAAGCCCTGAGTTATGTAGTTATTGGACTTTCCCAAACAGGGCCTTTTGCTGCCAAACTTTTCAATGTGGCTCTGTCACCGCAATTCTCTGTCTTTTCTGAGCTGGCAGTTACCCTGACATTGTAAGAAAGTGTCATTGGTGCTCCATGAATTCTGTCTCACTGTTTGTTAAGTCTCTATATTTGGTAATTAAGGAATAATTAAGAACTCGGGATGTGGCTCAGCAGTTAAGGATACTTCTTCCAGTTTCAGCATATTCTCTGGCAATGTGTAAAGACAAGGGATATTTTCTTGTGTTTTTATATAGTGTATTAAGAGTATTATCAGATTGGAGGTTTCTTGTGGAATGTAGTTTTTGAATTTAAGAATCATGTTTCACAAATTATATAATTTGGGAAACATGCATCTTTGTTTTCATATTCTATTCATTAAAATGTTCTAAGTCTTACTTGCTCTCTGTAAGCAGTGATAACACTGTTATGAGTTAGTGTGAAGCCATTGCACATCCTTTTCTTTCTTCTGAGTACCGTTGAATGATGGAGGCTGGCTTCAAATTATGGAATGATGGGTTAGAATGTTGGCTATCTTGATCATGCTGAGTTATAGTCCTTCTGCTCTCATGTTCTTCAGTGCTCTTCTAGTGAACCAATGTGACATTTTGCCCCAGGCCCTTCATGGATATGTTGACAGGGTTGTGTGTCTTCTCTCACTGATTTTACATATTTCGTGCCTTGAATAGTTTGCTTTCTGGGTCTTCAAACAGTCTTAGATCATTGGAATGAAATCAGTTTGTTCCCCTTCTGTATGCGTTAGAGAGAATCTCTGTGTTAGTGTATATCCTTGCAACTGCTCTATGATCTTTTTTCCTTTATAAACTGTTTTTGTTCATCTTTTTCTTAAAGTCAAGGTAAAGTGAGCTTTGTGTGATGACTGTCTAACTTCCCATTTCTTTCAGTATTCTGAAATATCCTCTGTGCAAGATTATTATAGGTCTTTCTAAGAGAATTGTAGAATTCATTGCTCAGTCTGTGCAGTCCTCAGACGTTGTTAGTGGAGACAGTGTGTCAGCACTTGCTCATCGCCTGGCCTAGTTTTAAGACATAAAATGTTGATATTCACTTGTTTTTAGTAAAATCATCCTTTTCCTCTTCAATTCTCATTTATTTTGTATGACTTTCCACACCATGCCATCCCTCTGCTATTTCCTATTATCACACTAAACTACCTGCGCAGTTACATACAAAGAGACTAATGTCTGGAAAATCATTTGATATGAGAGAAACATAAGGTCAATATAATACATAAAAAGAGTTGCATATATGCTATTATTGTGGTCATGATGACTTTGTGTAGTAATACTATTTCAACATACAGAGTAACTTCTTATTTTTGAGACATACATAAAATATATATGTGTGTGTGTGTGTGTGTGTGTGTGTGTATGTGTGTATGTGTGTATTTTTACATATATTTGTAGGCCTGTGGGTGAATGTGTATGTATAGGTTTATATGACAGGAGACCCGTGTCACACACTTTTATTTCATGTGGAATTGTGAGGATTATCATCATAAAGGAAATCCATAGCAGCCAAGAACTGAGCTGTGTCACTTGAGGAATATTTATTAATAATTTGGAACCTGAGAGCTGCCTAGAACAACCCCAAAACACAGATCTATGCATGTTCAGGAAGATGTTTCCAACAGTAGTAGAATTTTGGTGGATCTGACATAATGTGTGAATCATCCTAACAGCATACCCTGAAATGATTTACTTCATCTCTATACATATCCTTTTATGAGTAGCAGAGTTTCTGCCATGCCTGCCTCTTGATGATTTTGCCTTGGCATTGCCTAGAACAATTCTAAACCTGAGGGTCTTGATCCTGTGTGTTTGTGGGTCGTCGGTGGTCAGTTGACCATTTCACAGTGGTCACGTAAGTCTACCATAAATCATATATTTCTGATGGTCTTAGGAACTGATACACCACTCCTCTGTCAATCTACAGGTGGGCCTGCCACATGTACATACATTAACTCATGAGTTCCTTGTACTGTATTAAAAGATTTTAGAATTAGAAAGGCCTAGAACCATTGGCTTAGAACATTCAGCACATGGGCATGCCATTTAAAGACAGGTGTGCCTTGAATTGTAATATTTTCCTTATAAATGGGTTCACGTGAATTTTAGTGGTCAATATTCTCACACAAAAATGTGCATGCAACTTAGAAAGGAATTTCTCATTGAAAGGAAGAGTAATTGGAAAGATACATTTTACCTCAGAAACAAAGTAAAGCCTTCTTAGGTGATGATGGAAATGGCTGTAACTGGACCTGATGATGGTTTATCAATTTGAGCAAAATATGATATTTGACAGGTAGAGTCTGTGTGTGTACAAGACAACAGGACACACATGGAAAAGACATGTACTGTATCTGCCAGGTAGAATGAAATGAAACATGACAGAAGGTTCAGATATTGTATTCTACTGTGATAGCTAATGAACTTTATTTAATGCCAGGCATCCATCTTAGGGACCCACTAGCCATTTGCCTCTGACTCTAGTTCTTGAATCTTATATTCCCAGTAATATCCCTGAGTAGTAGTTTTTTACAGCTGGTATACATATACTTTATATCTGTGCCTGGTACCTGCTAAGGTTTGAAAAAGGCCACAGATTGTAGTAATTTTCCTTGCCACATTAAATATACCATTCCATGCTCTCCTGAATGCAGGAATGTTGTCAAGTTTACTGGTATAATTTTCCTTCTTATGATATTTTTTTTTATGGTTTAGCATTGTTCATAAGATTGTTCTATTTATTTTAGCTTTTAATTTTTCAGAGAAGAGTAACAAGAAGAATGAATACTTCTCTCATAAATGTTCCTCAGGTTAGTGCCCTTTCCACATTTCTTTGAAATTCCTATTAGTATTTAAACCTTTTGAGACCTTAGTTCTCTACCTCTGGTAATGTTATCTAAAGTGTTTCGTTTCTGTAATTTATCTTTGTTCTTCTCCAATGATCAAAATTGAGCCTTTAGATCTTTGACGTCAAATGGGACAAGCACGGCCTTGTGCCTATTGTATTTTCACTGGATTTTACACTGTGAGGACATAAATTTCCAAGGCCTGAGACCTTCAGGTCTGAAAGAGAATCTACTGCAAATGATTCTCTGTGAATATATTGGTAGCTAATTTCTACATTGGATGAACTTGTGCCCTTTTATATTAGTGGGGAACGAAGGTCTCACATGCTACATAAATGCTGTTTCAGGAATGGTCAGGTTTCTAGAAACAAGCTTGTGGATGTGGATAGGCAAATATATGGAAGAGTAGAGTTTATGGGAAAGTAGAATTAGAATACACCCACTGTGTTGAATCATAATAGTAAATATTTCAGCTCCGTAGAGGCACAGATGATGGAAGGAATATGTGACTCTCTCTTGCCATAAAATTGATGTGTTTTTAGAGGATACAGATTGTAGTATTCTGGAATCTCTTTTTGGCATTTTGTGTCACACAGTAATCATGTGTGTGTTGACACATGAAATCTGTTTGTCTCTGGAGAGTCTGACTAGTGCTCAGTGTGATAAGTTCTCAATATACAGATGATTATTTTCTTTCTTTTTTTTTCTTTTTTCTTTTCCTTCTTTTTTTTTTTTTTGGTTTTTTCGAGACAGGGTTTCTCTGTAAGCCCTGGCTGTCCTGGAACTCACTCTGTAGACCAGGCTAGCCTCCCAAGTGCTGGGATTGAAAGTGTGTGCCACTACCGCCCAGTCGATGATTATTTTCTATTCTTCCTTTGTTTCATCATTTTTTAGAAGTAGTGTAAACACTACTATGTGTACCTTTTTATTGCAGCACATGGAATGTATTACTAAGATTTTTCTGGAGAGTATTGCCTTGGTACTTTGTATAAGCCATGAAATTTCAACCATTACTGATTGTCCCTCTTAATTCTTCTCTTCTCCTCTTTAATGGAAAGAATGTTCCATCTGTCGTATGTTTTTTTTCTCTCTTCCAAGCTATGTATTACATAGGCGAAAAACTCTGAAGGGTTGTTGTGTTTATTTACAATAGTGTTCTTTTCACATGTTTGAGTTTTTAAGTGTTTAACTGCATGTTTTTAATGTGTATTGAGTGACACATTATGACCGTGAATCTCTGAGTTCAACATCAAGCTCTTGGGACTGAAGTCAGGCATGGTAATTAACTGCAATGTATGTAGAAAGAAGACAAGATAAAAGAAAAAAAGAGTAGAAAATAAAATAAAATTAAAATTAAAAGATTCAAATTTTCACTTAAGTCAATCTCACTAGCAATAATATATTTAAAAGAGTTAGTATAATTCTGTTAATTTAAAAGCAAAATTTGGTCAAAGAAAATTATTCTACTTCATCTGAGTGCATTGTCACATATACCATTTATTTATACATACATGTCTAATTATTCTGTAGTAAAAGACCATATGGAATTTATGAAATTGATAATATCTGTATCGCATGTCATAATTCAGAAAACTGTAAATAATTTTAATGTTCTGTAATACTGTTTTTCTTTTATATATTTTAATGTTGTTAATATAGTCATAGAACATCTTTATAAAGTACTTCATTCTGTGTGTCCTTTGGAATATTGAATGTGTTCACTGACATTACACTTTTTTTGTTTAAAGAAAAAAGTGTGGTTCTTAATTCATCCAACAGTTCTGCGTTTCACTTTCTACCTCTTTGTTCTAGTAAGGGTACAGCATTGTACCTAGGCCTTAGGATGTTGATTAAGCATTTTAGAATAGAGTCACGTGGGACCCAGCTGCAGACAGGATTAATATAATGTCCATGGTTGAGCAAGACTGACTGCTGTAGAATTTAGAAGCACAGTTTTACTCATTGTAACTTGACCATCTGTGATATGTCACTGGGATTCTGGTTGATAACAACCCTATAATTCATAATGGTACATTCCTACATGTAGACCTCACATGTGTATGTTATATTCCCTAAAAGTTTGCTGTTTATGATTCCATTATGTAATCCTGTTTCAGAGGAAAAATAAAATAAAGACTAAGACTACGGTAGGTAACATCCTTTAAAATTCAGTTTTCTTTTATGTTCATTTGCCTGAAAGTATGCATATGTGCTGTATATTCCTCCAGCCTTTATGTTCAGAAGAGAGCATTAGATTTTAAAGGATTGGAAGTAAACATCTGCTGTGTAGTTCATGTGGGTCCTGGGAAACAATTTAGGATCATAGAACCCAACCTGCACACAAGTTTCAAATGCAGAGATGGTGCCATGTTCATCTGTTGAAAATTCATGTAACAGAGAGACCTTAGGAATGTACTCAATATAGCATGTCATTCTCTGCTTTATCTCATAAGAGCAACAATGCTTAACCTTTGAGACGTTTCTATAGCACTTCTAGAAGATGCTGTTTGTCCTTGAATATTTCCCATGACTCATATTCATCACACGTGACCCTTATTCTTTAGGTCTGTTTCATCTAGGAAAATTCTTTTGTCCAGCAGCACATGATAAACAGGTAATTTTCTATTACAGGGTCAGTTAACATTCAAGGATGTGGCTGTGGACTTCTCACAGGAGGAATGGGAAAGTCTTGACCGTGCTCAGAGGGCATTGTACATGGATGTGATGTTGGAGAATTACAACAATCTGCTTTTTGTGGGTAAGACTAGCCATATTGTAAAATTCCTGATTCATTCTTTGATTTTACCTACTGTGTGTAAATAAACTCTCTGACATTTCTAGAGACTCCCAGAATAAGGGAAATTCTGGATACCAACATAAGTTCTTCATTGTGTTTCCTTTACATTTCTCTCCATTCTGCAGAAGAGGATCCAGTATTGTGTTCTGTGTAATCTCTCAAAACATGTAACTGCTTTTAATCAAAAGTTCAATGTTCAAAAAAATCTGAATATTCGAAGCAAGAGAATATATGCTACTCCTGTAATAATGGGAGTGTTTTAATTTTAATGTTGCATTTCAATCTTCAGTTGTTTATGAATTTTAAAAGTGCAGAAGTTTCTAAATAGAAAAAGAGCTGTTGGTTGTGAAAATTTTATTGTTCCTCATTTATTTAGTTTCTGATATTTGGTTTCCATGTTTGATTTTGGTACAGCATGGCTTCTATATCAAGAGTTCCATGCCAGTGTAGATTACATAATGAATTCCTAGCTGACCAAAGCTAAACTGTATTGCTCTGTCACAAAACATAAAAAAAGAAAATAGGGAAACTTTTTTTTGACTTGATCCTTCAGAGAGCTGCTTTCTCAAAGTCCTTTACTGTTCCATTTACTATTTACTATTTTCCATTTACTATTCTTTTTACCTTCTGCAAAGCACAGTCTATAAATAAGATATAGAAGGCTATAGTTTCATGTCAATTCATATAGATGAGATTTGAGGTTGTTCTAAGCATCCATGTTATGACTGTGAAACAGGAAAGACTATTTTTGAGAGCTCTATCTTTGAGATCACTAATTTACATTAGAAAATTTCAGGGAATGTGGTGGGATATTGTCTTACTCGTCTACTAATCTCTGTCATCTCTAATTTCATTTTTTTTCCCAGAGGATCATGGCATGTGCCATAAATATGAGAACATCTTAGATCAAGACCTACAGCATATTGTCCACGAGCATGTGAATATCCACGTGAAGTCTTATAAATATCATGAGCTTGTTAAAATCATTCATGAATCCACCCAAAGTACACCTTATAAACCCAACCTCAGGGATACACCTGTTGAATCATCAAACCCAAGCAGGCTTCAAACTGGAAACAACAGAGAACCTTGCAACTATAAAAAGCCAGCAAACTGTTTAAATTCCTGCTCTACCATCAGTTTACCTCAGGGAATCCACAGAGGAAAGAAAGAATACAATGGTACAGAGCTTGATAAAGATTTTGACTCTAAAGAAAAACTCACACTGGAACAAACGAATAATAGGAAGAAACCATACAAATGTAGTGAATGTGAAAAATGTTTTGCCATGAAACGCAATCTTAGAGTTCATCAACGAATTCATATTGGAAAGAAACCTTATAAATGTAGTGAATGTAACAAATGCTTCACCGACAAAGGCTATCTTAGAGTTCATCAGCGAATTCATACAGGAGAGAAACCTTATAAATGTGGTGAATGTGACAAATGCTTCACCGACAAAGGCTATCTTAGAATTCATCAGCGAATGCATACAGGAGAGAAACCTTACAAATGTAGTGCATGTGACAAATGCTTTCCCCACAAAGGCAGTCTTAGAAGACATCAGAGACTTCATACAGGAGAGAAAACTTGCAAATGTAGTGAAGGTGACAAATGCTTCTCCCAAATTGGTGGTCTTAGCAAACATCGGAAAATTCATACTGGAAAAAAACCTTACAAATGCAGTGAATGTAACAAATGCTTTCGTGACAAAAGTGGCCTTAGAAGTCATCAGATAATCCACACAGGAGAGAAACCATACAAATGTAGTGAATGTGACAAATGCTTTTCCTACAAAGCCAGTCTTAAAAGTCATCAGCGAATTCATACAGGAGAAAAACCTTACAAATGTAGTGAATGTGACAAAGGCTTTACCCAAAAATTCAGTCTTACTATTCATCAGATAGTTCATACAGGAGATAAAGGTTACACATGTAATGAATATGACAAATGTTCCTCCCAAATTGGTGGTCTTAGCAAACATTTGAAAATTCATACTGGAAAAAAACCTTACAAATGCAGTGAATGTGACAAATGCTTTCGAGACAAAAGTGGCCTTAGAAGTCATCAGATTATCCACACAGGAGAGAAACCATACAAATGTAGTGAATGTGACAAATGCTTTACTCACAAAGCTTATCTTAGAAGACATCAGAGCATTCATACGGGAGAAAAACCTTACAAATGTAGTGAATGTGACAAAGGCTTTACCCAAAAATTCAATCTTATGATTCATCAGATAATTCATACACGAGAAAAAGGTTACACGTGTAGTGAATGTGACAAATGCTTCACCCACAAGGGCTATCTTAGTATTCATCAGAGAATACATACACGAGAAAAAGTTCACAGATGTAGTGAATGTGACAAGTGCTTTACCAAGAAATATCTTCTTAGAATGCATCATAGAGTACATTCAGGAGAGAAACCTTACAAATGTAATGAATGTGGCAAATACTTTGTGCAAAAAGGCGGTCTTATTATTCATCAGAGGATTCATACAGGAGAGAAACCTTACAAATGTAGTGAATGTGACAAATGTTTTGCTCTGAAAGGCAATCTTAGAATTCATCAGCGAACTCATACAGGAGAGAAACCGTACAAATGTAGTGAATGTGGCAAATACTTTGCCCAAAAAAGCAGTCTTACTATTCATCAGAGAATTCATACAGGAGAGAAACCTTACCAATGTAGTGAATGTGAGAAATGCTTTACCTGCAAAAGCAGTCTTAATGTTCATCAGAGGGTTCATACAGGAGAGAAGCCTTTCAAATTAGTGAATGTGACAAATGCTTTTCCCACAGAAGCAATCTTAGAAAACAAGAGAGAATTTATACAGTAGAAAAATGTTTCAAATATGAATGTGACATGATTTCCCCGAAAATTCAGTCCTCTTATTCATCAGAGAATTCATACAGCAGAGAAACCTTTCTTATGTAGTGAATTTGACAAATACTTTACCTGCAAAAGCAGTCTTAGAATTCATCAGAGAATTCATGCAGGAGAAAAACCTTAAAAATATAGTGAATGTAATGAATTCTTTAGCGAGAAACAGTCTTAGCACTCATCAGAGAATGTGTACGGTAGAGAAACTTAACAAATGAAGTGAATGAGAAAAATCATGCCCAAGGGAGATCATCTTAGAGTTTATCAGAGAATATATACAAGAGAGTCCTTATAAATGTAGTAAATGTACAAATCTTTTACTGTTGGTTCATTAAAGAATGCTTACAGGAGAAAAACCTCCGACATGTAATGTATGAGACTTTCATTTTCCCAAATCTCAGAACTAAGAAAATACCTGGAAATTTTTAGTCAGAAAAGTGTCCACTGGAAAAAAATCTGGCATGTACTTTATTCAAGCTGTATTGTGCCGGGCAGTGGTGGTGCATGTCTTTAATCCCAGCACTTGGGAGGCAGAGGCAGGCAGATTTCTGGGTTCGAGGCCAGCCTGGTCTACAGAGTGAGTTCCAGGACAGCCAGGACTATAATTAGAAACCCTGTCTCGAAAAACCAAAAAAAAAAAAAAAAAAAAAGCAGCTGTATTGTTTGCAACACTTGAGGCTCCACACTAAAGAATTGTTTATTGTGTGTATTAGAAACATGTGTAAGTGTTTAATTAATACTCAAATCTTCAAAAGTACCCAAGGTTTATGCTGAGAGAAACTGAAAATGTGACAAGGAAATATTTCATTAAAAGTTTTTACTTGTTCACTTTCAAACTTGTCATAATGAAGATGTGTTGGAGAAGGTAGAAATATATGGAATTGTGTAAAGTTTCCTAAAGTCTAAAATGATCTACTTCAGAAAGCAGCTGGGAAATACATATCTCAAACTAGAGTAAAACAGACAGCATTTGTATGCTTAACTCAAATTAAGATACTTAGAAAATTATACTTCTTAAAAGTGGATTTGCAACCTGAGTCACAAATATAGGATGCTCTTTATACTGTAGATATGCCTATGGATATGCAGTTTCTTGCCAGAGTCCAGTATTCATAATCTGTATCTTACAATGTTTTTATTTCAGGATAGCAATTGTCACTGAGTCCCTCGGGCTCTCATTTCCTAACTCCTTCCCCTGAGGCCTGTATGAAACTCCAATAAAGATCATTGGTTCAAAATGTTGGGCTTGATTGTTTTCAATTTCCACTTGGGATGGGTAGATGGATATATATATGTTGCGTCTCCCACCAAAAAAAAAAAAAAAAAGGACCAAACCCATTAATATTTTCTGCAAACTGTAACATAAAATGAATATTAGAACAATGTTTTTCAATCCATGGGTAGCAACATCTTTGAGGGTGGAATGAACCTCTCACAGGGGTTACTTAAAACCATAAGAAAACACATTATCAGTGGTCTTAGGACTGAGATACCATTATTTTGTCTCCTTGTGACTCTGCCTTTATGACAAGTACTTTGAATTATATGAAAATGTTGTAGAGCTCTTCCAGCAGTTGTGTTCTACCTTGCAGATCTGTTCCCCTGAAGATATCACAGCCTGAAGGCATCCCATGAGTTCTAATGAACACAGGGTAACTGATAAGGAAACCTCTCAAAGGCCCACATCCATGGGGAGCACAGTGGACTCAGGACCCGTTAGCAACCCCAAAACCCCAGGATACCAAATTGCACTTGTCCATGAATTTTCACTCATACATGTATTCTGCATTCCATATTCTTTTTTTTTTTTTTTTTAGAAAGGGTGTGGCACTGCACTTAGGGCTTAGCATCTGAACTAAGCATTTTAGAATACAGTCAATTGGGACCCAAATGCAGACAGGATTGATGAAGAGTTCGTACTTCAACAGGATCGACAGTTGGAGAATTTGGAAGTACATTTTTTCTCATTATAATTTCTCCATCTGAGAGGAGACACTGTGATCCTCTTTGATACATATGCAGCCTTTATAGAATTACATGTCTACATGCAGACTTCAAATGTGTATTTTATATCCCCTACAAGCTTGCTTATTGTAAGACCATCATCACAATCATGCTATTTTCACTGAGATAGAAATAGAAGATAGAGCATGACTGTTGGGGAGAGTGTCCTTTTGGCTTATTTAATATTCTAAAATGATTTATTTATTTTATGTATGTGAGTAGACTCATACTCTCCTTTGACACAACAGAAGAGGGCATCATTTCCCGTTATGGTTGTAAGCCACAATGTAGTTGCTGTAGTTTGAAATCAGGACCTCTGTAAGAATAGTCTTAACTGCTGGACCATCTTTCCAGTCCCTATTTTTTTCATTTTTTGAGAAAGTGTGTGTGTGTGTGTGTGTGTGTGTGTGTGTGTGTGTGTGTAACCATGGCTGCCCTAGAACTTTCTCTGTAGACCGTGCTGGCCTTGAACTCACAGAGGTGTGCCTGCCTTTTTCTAATATATGCCGAGATTAAAGGCATGTGCCACCATGCCCAGCTCAAAGTAGCCCTTATTAAAATTAACTTTCATTTTTATTTTATGTGTGTGTTAGCATATTTGCTTAAAAGTATTCATGATGCTCTGCCTTCAGAATTCAGAAGAAAGTATTATATCTGATAGAACTTGAGGTAGAAACTCTGCTTTGCACAATATGGGTGCTGAGAACCAAGTGTTAGTCTTATGGAAGAATATCTAGTGCTCTTTCTTTCTGAACCACCTCTCTACCACCTCTAGAAAAGTTTTGTCATTTGTAATTGTCCTAGTCTATATCAGAAAAATGTCTCTAACTCATTAGGTAGTTTTCTTTTACCTAAGAAAACATTTTTCCCCCAGCAGCACCTGGTAAATGGGTTATTTTCCATGATGGGGTCTGTTGACTTTCAGGGATGTGTCTGTGGATTTCTCTCAGGAGGAATGGGAATGCCTGGACTCTCCTCAGAGGGCTTTGTATTTGGATGTGATGTTGGAGAATTACAGCAATCTAGGTAAGAATGTTCTTTGTAGGTAAGAATGTTTTTCTTGTAGAATCCCTGACTTGTCCTTTGTATTTACCTACTTTGTATGTAGATAAATTATCTGAAATGTCTAGAGACCACCAGAAATAAGGGAAATTCTGACAATGAACACTTTTTCACGTGCTTCCTTTACCTTTGTCTTTGTTCTCTATGACAGTAACCAATGCTATATTCTGTTCAGTCTCTCCAGCTCTATTATGTAGATTTTTAAGGAAAACTTCAAAGTTCAAAGAAAATTAATATTCAGAGCATGGAAATGCCTTGCAGTACGCTTAATTAATTGGAGTATTTTGATTTTCATATTGAATTAAACTATCTCTTCCTGACTTTTAAAAATTGAGAGGTTTTAAATTAAAGAGCTGTTGGTGGTAAGCATGCTGCTGTTCTTGTTTTCTTTGTTTTTTGACATTCGGTCTCACAGCATGATTTTTAATCCTAGCACTAGGAATGGTGAAGCAAGAGGATCTGGTGAGTTTCTGGAGAGCCTGATTTAAGTAGTGTGTTCCTAGCCAAGAAAAGCTGCGTAATGGACCCTTATCTCAAAAATATAAACAACAAGAAAATGGAGAAACATCCTTCTTATGACACTTCAGAGAGCCACTGTCTCAAAGTTTATCATTGCTCTAACACCCATTAGTTCATCCTCTGAAAGGTGAATAGTTCAGATAAGAACGAGCAGACTGTTATTGTTGCTTTTGGTATGATGGAGCTCACAGTGGGTGTTTTTTTCTGGTCTTCCATTTAATGATAGTGAAACACAGAAGGCCTCTGCTGAGATTGGTATTCCTAAGAATTGTTATTGTTCCATGCTTTAGAGAACTTAAGGAAACATCAGTTGTTGAATCTGTTACTCATGTGTCAATCCCTATTATCCATAATTGTGCTAACTTTCCAGAGAATCATCGCATAAGTGGAAATATGAAAAAAATCCTCTATCAAGGTACAAAGCATGTAGTCCATCAGCCTGTGAATATCCAGGAGAAATCCTATGGTTCATGAATCCTCTCAATGTACACTGTATGACACACAGTATACTGCACAAAACTACAGTAAGCACAGATATGGTAAATACAAGGATGCTTCTGTTGGGTCTTCAACTATAAACAGACATAAAAGAGGGAACTCTAGAGAAGAACCTTGCAAGTTTAAAGACTGTGTATATTGTTTAAATTTGTTTCCCATCATCAGTCAAAATCAAAGAATGCATTTGTGCCTAAGTATACACCAGAGAAATCATTCTGAGAGAAACCCCACAAATGTAAGGCTTGTGGCAAGTGCTTTTATCAGTTGTATCAGGTTAAATACCATTACAAAACCCATATTGGACAGAGACCTTATAAATGCAGTGAATGTCACAAATGTTTTAGCCAACTTGCACACCTAAAAGCTGTCAGACAATTCATACGGGGGAGAAAAGTACAAATGTAATGAATGTAACAAAAACTTTTCCTGACTGACATACTTAAGAACCCATTAGAGAATTCATACAGGGGGAAAAACCTTACAAATGTAGTCAATGTGAAAAACACTTCATTCAGAAAGCCCAACTTACAGTACATGAGAGAATTCACACAGGAGAGAAATCTTAAAATTCAGTAAATATGTGAAATCCCTTACATGTTGCTCAGGTCTTAGAAAACATCAGAGAATTAATACAGGAGAAAAACCTTACAAATGTAGTGAATGTAACAAATCTTTTACCAGTGGCTCAGATCTTAGAAGACATCAGAAAATTCATACTGGAGGGAAACCTTACAAATGCAGTGAAGGGGACAAATGCTATATTCAGAAAGTCCAACTTAGAATACCCCATAGAATTCATACAGGAGAGGAAAATTACAAATGGAGTAAATGTGTCAAAGTCTTTACCCACCTCTCAGGTCCAAGAAAACATCAGAAACTTCATAGTACTGAAGGAAAGTTTCTGTTGGTAATGAATGAAGCATATGCTTTATCCAAGTTCTACCCTTAAAAACTGCTTCATTCTCCACACTAGAAAGTCATTATCAACCTTCGAAATTTCTGAAATCCTGTAAGGTTCAAATCTTAGAAAATATCAAGAGTTTACACTGAGAAAAAAAATTTAATATGTGACAATGTACAAAATACTTTATTAAAACATTCTACTTTTCCAACCTCAAATACTTGATAATGAAGACAATATGGAAAAGCCTGGAGAAGGTTCTGTTTGTGTAGCAGTTTTGGGGAAACTGAAAGAGTCTCTCCAGAAGAGAAGCTGATAAGGGCAGGAAATATAATTCCCAAATGGCTTCATAAAGTTCATGAAACTGACAGGATTCACTCTACTTAACTCCCATGAAGAAACTCAGATCACATGCTATTCAGTAGAAGCTTTGATAACCTGAACAATCAAAATAGGATACCTTTTATTCAGTAGATTTGCCTGAATTTGTACAGTATGCTTCTGTTGTCCAGTGCCTATAAGTTGTTTTCCATGTTGGGTTGGAGTTTCCTGATGGCAACTGTCTTTAAGTCCATTTTGCTGGTTTAATGAGCCCCAATAAAGACCCATTTGGGACAACAAAATGGACATAGGTGGCATGCATACTTTGTGGTCAGTTCCAATCCAGGAAAGTCTCTCATACAGGTTCTGAACCTGTTAACTTTTCTCCTATCATGTTCAACAGAAAATCAATATTAAGGAGAAAGCCTTTAATCAACCAAAATAGGGAAAATTGTATGTGCTTACTTCTTGAGGGTTACTGCCACAGTAAAAGGGCTCAACATAAACAGAATGTAGAGGCTTAGGAAAGCCAAAGAGTGGAAGCTACTCTCTCTTGCAAGAGAGAGTAAGAGGTCTATTGGGGGAGAAATGAAAATACAATTACAAAACTGTCAGTGACAGACATTGTCCAAATTGGGCTGTGTCTGTGCATGGCTCTGAACTCATGCTTAGCATCCATGATTCAGTAAAAGAGCAATGACCCTCAGTACACTACTGCCTGTGGACAAATACTGACTGCCATCATGCTCTCCTTATGTCCTGCAGTGTTGTAGAAATTCCATCCTATAAGCTCCATGATGTGAAATGAATTTTGTTTAATCATTTACTCAATGGTAATATTGTAGACATTTCAGAAAAACCTTGAACTAAAACTCAGGAAAACATATTAATAAAGGAGGTGGGAAGACCCACTTTTAATCTGGGCAACACGGTCTGCTGTCTGGCTATATAAGAATGTAGTAAAAGGAAGTTTTTTTCTCTTTGCCTGCCTGCTCTCACCTCTCTAGCAAGTCATTCCTTTGCTGGCATTAGAGCCCACTTCTTCTGAAGACAAGCTGAGATAATCAGCTTTGGGGCTGAATAATTACTGGATTTTTGGACCTTCTGTACAAAGACAACCACTTTTGGAATAGCTGGACCACAGTTCAGATAGAGAGTCATTCTATCAATTCTGTTCTAGTGAAGGGTCAAGTCTGCATGTCCATCTTTTGGTAAAACTTGTCCAGTTGAGTCTCTCACATGGTATTGGTTTTGAAGGGTTCATAGAGAGCAGCTGAGGCTTGGAATCCTGTGATAGGGCCAGAGGTTCCATGAGGAGAGGACATTGAACAATATGTAGTCCTAGTTGTAGAAACTCCAGTATATTGGAGTTGCCCTGATCATATGATAACTGCCAAGGACAATGACAGGTATGGAATCCAACTGGCAGAGATTTTGAGACAACTTGCATGTGCTGTGCAGGGCATAGTAACTGAATTAAGCTATACAAGGCTGTGGGTCTTAAGACATAAAACACTAAAGTGTTTGTATATTTGATTCTGGATTTAATTTGATTTTATGGTACTTGTGCCATAGCCCCTGCATCTTAGAATAAGTGTACAACATATTTTGATTGAGTGGCAGCTAGAGTTATAAGTTTTTGAGGAGACATCTGCTTTTTAAGAGCTGATTTTAAAAAAAAGTTCATGGGGATATTTAAAGTTGTATTTTATGATCAATTATTAAGGAAAATGTTATGATTTATATACAATAGTGCTGTTTGATATTTGTCAAATGACAGAAATTAAGAGTCTTTGTGCAAGAGTTAACCTCGAAGAACAAATTGCCTCTGTCTTATTGGTTTATGAGATGTTATGGTTTTCCTCAATTATGAATTGTAACTTATGGAATAAAATAAACTCGGTTCCTTCCCAAGTTTTTTGTTTGTTTGTTTGTTTTGTTTTAGTTGTAGTTGTTGTTATTTGTTTTCTTTTTGCCTGGCAAGGAGCAGCCTGTACATGGAGAGGGTTCTAAGAGAAGGTTTGAATTGAAGTCAATTGTGGATCCAACCTGATGACCTATGTTATGCTTTATGAAGCTTTTCAGTCTGATCTCTTTTTCTTTCTATATTCTGCTTGCTTGTTATTCTAAGAGATCTCTCTGTTTATGTCCTGCTTGCTTGTGTGTGTATTCCAAGCAGTTTTTTTTATTGGATATTTTATTTATTTACATTTAAGATATTATCCCCTTTCCCCATTCCCCCTCCCCCATAAACCACCTATGCCATCCCTCCTACTTTTTGCTTTTATACCATTTTAATTTCATGCAAGTATTAAGGTCAGTTCTAGGCTGAGGAACTAGCAATACAATAGATGCAAATAGTCAAGGAACAAGCAAGCAGTAAACACAAATAGTCAAAGAATATGCAAGGCAGTAAAGAGAGTCCCATGATCACTGTGATCTGATGACTATTTCTAAGGGCTTATCAGGATAACTAAAATATCTGAGCCTGCTTCCCTGTCCTAGCTCAAAGTCATTTTCATCCCTGAATCCTACTTCTTTGTTCTAACCTAAGGTTTATATTCCTGCTTGTAATTACGTCTTTGTTGTAGCCTAAGATTTAGATTCCTTCCTGAAAGTACTTTTTTGTTCTAGCCTAGGATTTAGATTCCCACCTGAAATTACTTCTTTGTTTTCGCCTAAATTCAGATTCCCACCTGAAGCCCATTTCCTAGTCCTTCACCAATGTCAGATTCCTGCCAATCAGCCCCAAAAGCTCTCCACATCTCCCCCTTTTTTATTGCATAAACAAGATTGAGCCTGTCTTCTCATAATGACTTCCTTACCCGTCTTGGAATATGCATTATCAAAAGGAGTGCACTTCTGTCTTAGGTTGGTAAGGCTCTGTGCAGAATCTTACCCCAGCCTTGGCTTGCTGGTCTGTTAAATTATTAACTCTATCTGGGGGTCTATTTTCAGTTTCAAGTCATGTATTTTGGCTGCCAACATGTTGATGTTGTTAAAGACAAGCTTTAACACAATGGACAGGAATAAAAGTATTCCCAGGACAAAAAGGGATAGCATGATCATGCTATATATGCCATTCTTGAAACAATAAGGCTCTTTTAATTGTCAAGTTGAAATTACTTTTGTCTCTTCTACAATATTTATTGTAAGTTGCATTGATTTTATACTTCCAAATTGTATTAGTGTGTTGAAACCTGGCATGTCTGTTATGGGGGTCTATCAACCAGCTTTTATCTTACTGCCCTGAGTATTACAGAACCTTGGTTTTCTGAAAAAAGCTTTCAAGTACTGGAAGAAGTAAGTTGGGCTTTAACCAGAAGCAAGAGGGTAGTTTGCTTGATCATTGCTGGTATAATAGCTTTAGTTATATTAATTGTTAACGCCACTGCTTCTGCAATTGTTTTGACACAAGAAGATAAGATAGCTACATTTATTATTCATTTAGCAAAATATGTTACTAATGTGTTGAGTATACAAGAGAATTTAGATAGAAACCCCCATCACATTCCCCCTCCTCCTGCTTCTGTGAGGATGTGTCCCCACCCACCAACCTCCTCCCACCTCCCTGCCCTTGAATTACCCCACACTTAGACATCCAGCCTTCACCTGGACTAAGGACCTCCTCTCTCACCTATGACTGACAAGGCTGGAGCCATGGGTCTCTCCCTATGTGTTCCCAGGCTGGTGGTTTAGACCCTGGGAGCTCTGGTTGGTTGGTATTGTTGCTTTCCACATGGGGCCAAAAACCCCTTCAGCTCCTTCAGTCTTCTCTCTAACTCCTCCAGTGGGAACCCGATGAACAGTTCAATGGTGAGCTGTGATCATCCACCTCTGTATATGTCAGGCTCTGGCAGACCTCTAAGGATATAACTATATCAGGCTCCTGTCAGCATGCACTTCCTGGCATCCACCTGAACTCCCCTTCTGCCCTTCCCTTGATCCTTTTTGATGGGGCAGACTCCATCAAAAGGATCTGCTGGTCTGCTCCCATGAAGACACCACCATATCTTGACCCATCCTAGAGTTAATACTGCACTCAGAGCAGTGGGCAAAAACGTTCTCCCAAACCAGAAGCCCCAGAGCTGCGGTTGGAAGCCCAGCTCACTCAGGAATCATCAACCAACAAAACCCCTTTTTCCGATACCACTCCTTTTCTGCCCCCTCTGCTTGGCCCTTGTTGCTGAGGCTGATTTCTAACTGGTTTGCTCCTGTGAAGACACCGTATCCTGACCCATCGTAGCGGAACCACTGTACTCAGAGCAATGGAAAATCCACTACACTCAGAGCAGTAGAGGAAGCTGGACTCCCAGGAACTCAATCTCACCCAGGATCATAGTTCTGCACCCAATCCTACAACACTCAGAGGAAGCTGGGCTCCCAAAACCTCTAACATGCTCAGGATCATATGATTTCAGGATCACAGAGGCAGCCTGAGTCCAAGGAGCTCTTCCACCAAGGAGCTCAGGATCACAGGATCACAAAGACAGCTGGACTCTGAGGAGTTCTTGTTGGGAGCCGCCACGAGAGCTGACAAAGTCCGCCATCGCTAGGTGGCGCTGTCGCCCGTAATTCTTCCTAGTACCAAGTAAACTGCGCATGTGCCATGGTAAGCCCGCCAAAGCTAAGCCCATCCCACGGCGTTTGGCGCGCTACGAGTAAGCAGCCAATCAGGGGGTGAATACCCAGCTCTGGGGTATATAGGCAGTGCTTTCCCATGCCTTCTCGTCTTCTACCACCATTTTGGTTTATGGGAATAAACGTGTTTCTACGGAAGGATTCTAGTGTGTGTGTGTGTTCGTGTGTGTGTATGGTTTCGCCGGCGAGACTACATGCGCGCGCCCCGCACATTTGGTGCCGAAAAACCCGGGAGAATTTACCATCGCCGGCACCGTATTCAGAAGACCCCCGCTCGCCATCCACGCGTGGAGAGAATCCAGAACCGTAGGACGGGGTAACGTTCTCTGAAAGATATGTTTCGATTTGATTTGATTCACTTCCCTCCCCAGTTGGCAGGAACGTTAGAGGTTTTCGCCTTGGTGCTAGCAGGATCATTTTTTTTACTCCTGGTTTTCATGAGGGTTCGGAGAATAGTACAAATCAGCATGTCAGGGACAGAGACAGGACAGAAGCGCTTAGGAATTCAGAAAGAAAAAGGAAGAAAAAGTATATTTAAGGAAAAAGGCCTTTCCAAAGACACACAGTCTAAGGAAGTGAGAGATGAGAGAAAGGACGCTCTTGGGAGAGACAGGAGAACTGGAAGCCTCAGGAAAAGATCTCTTTATCCGGTAAAGGAAGTGCTGGGGCGTGATGCCTCTGAGTCGGAGGGGATAACTTCCTCAGAGGACTCAGATGAAGAAATAGGTAAACAGTTACCGCCGCAAAATTTAAAGCAGGGGAAAACGAGCGATAGAAGCCGGACGGCCTCTCGGCCTGTAGCGCCCTCCCAACCTAATGTTCCCGGCGCACTTCCACCTCATGTGGACGGACGTGGCTCAAGCTCCTTCCTTTCAGAGGAAGACAAAAGAAAAATGTTACAAGCTTTTCCAGTGTTTGAGGACGCGGGAGGAGGCCGTGTCCACGCGCCTGTAGAGTATGCTTCTATCAAAGAATTTGCTGAATCGGTTAACAAATATGGAGTTGATGCTAATTTTACAATTATGCAGCTTGAGAGATTTGCCACTATGGCAATGACTCCGAATGATTGGCAGAACACAGTAAAAGCTGCCCTCCCTAATATGGGACAGTATATGGAATGGAAGGCCTTGTGGCACGACGCTTCTCAAGCACAGGCAAAGGCCAACGCTAATGCAGAGGGCAACCAGAGACAGTGGACTTTCGAATTATTAACAGGGCAAGGACAGTATGTTGCTGACCAGACTAACTATGATTGGGGAGCATATGGCCAGATTTCCGCCGCCGCAATTAAGGCATGGAAGGCACTCTCAAAAAGGGGTGAGGCTGGAGGAAATTTAACAAAAATATTACAAGCCCCCCAGGAGTCCTTCTCAGAATTTGTTGCTAGAATGACAGAAGCAGCAGGCAAAATTTTCGGAGACCCAGAGCAAGTCAAGCCATTGATCGAGCAATTAGTATATGAAAATGCCTCACCAGAATGTAAGGCAGCTATTGCCCCTAGGAGAAACAAAGGGCTGACAGATTGGATAAAGGTCTGCCGAGGTCTTGGAGGCCCACTGACTAACGCCGGCCTGGCAGCAGCTATCCTGCAGGGCCAGAGCCGCTCAGGTCCTGGCGGCCGTAAAGTATGTTATAATTGTGGTAAACAGGGTCATTTGAAACGAGAATGTCGTACTCCTATACAAAAGAAAACCCCTGGGTTATGTACTAAATGCAGGAAGGGATATCATTGGGCCAATGAATGTCGCTCGGTTAAGGACATTCAGGGAAGGATTATTCAACATGATCCCTCCCCTATAGAAAGAGATGAAAATATTTCAAAAAACGAATATCCGGGCCCAACGTCTCAGGGCCCGAAAAAATATGGGACACAAGCCTACAACCGGGGGAGATCTCTAACTACAGAGCCACTAGAGGGTCCGCAGGGTTGGACCTCCGCTCTATCTCCCAATTCTTATTAATGCCACATGAGGGTGTGCAACCTATCCCGGTTGATTTTAAAGGTCCCCTGCCTGAGGGAAGCGTTGGCCTCATTATAGGCCGCTCCTCTCTTACCCTGAAGGGGCTTGTGGTTCATCCTGGTGTCATAGACCAAGATTATACAGGAGAAATTCAAGTTCTCTGTTCCTGCCCACAAGGCATATTTTCTATCTCCCCTGGAGATAGGATTGCTCAATTGGTTATCCTTCCAAGTTTACATAATTGTTTTCCATCCACCGGGGCGCCAAGAGGTGCCAATAGGTTCGGTTCTTCAGGAACTGACTTTGCTCATTTAGTAGTGGATCTCAAAACCAGACCCACTTTACAATTAACAATAGAAGGGAAGAGCTTTACAGGAATTTTAGACACAGGAGCTGATAAAAGTATTATTTCCTCTAACTGGTGGCCAAAAACGTGGCCTGTTACACAGTCATCCCATTCCTTACAAGGGTTGGGATATGAGGCCAACCCCACCGTCAGTTCACGCTCCTTGACTTGGAAGACGCCAGAGGGTCAGACAGGAAGCTTTATACCTTATGTGCTTCCTCTCCCCGTTAACCTCTGGGGAAGAGACATTTTACAAGACCTGGGATTGACACTAACTAATGAGTACTCTCAACAAGCTATTAATATTATGAAAAGAATGGGATATAAGGAAGGAAAAGGCCTTGGCAGAAAAGAACAAGGAAGGTTAAACCCAATCTTACAGGAGAGTAATACAGGGAGACAAGGTCTGGGTTTTCCCTAGTTGCCACTGAGGGCTCCTTGCCCATACCCTGGCTTACAGAGGAAGCCGTGTGGGTTCCTCAGTGGCCCCTATCCTCTGAAAAATTGGAAGCCGCTACAAGGCTGATTGAGGAACAGGCACAGCTTGGTCATTTAGAACCTTCTACTTCTCCTTGGAATACCCCTATCTTTGTTATAAAAAAGAAATCAGGAAAATGGAGACTTCTCCATGATCTAAGGGCCATTAATAAACAGATGCAGCTGTTTGGCTCAGTGCAACGAGGCCTGCCTCTGCTCTCTGCTTTACCTAAGCAGTGGAGGATAATAATTATAGACATTAGGGATTGCTTTTTCTCCATTCCCCTACACCCGCTAGATAGGCAAAGATTTGCGTTCACCTTACCTGCTGTTAATCACCTTGAGCCAGATAAAAGATATCAGTGGACAGTTTTGCCTCAAGGCATGGCAAATAGTCCTACTATGTGTCAGCTGTATGTACAAATGGCCCTTGAACCTGTTAAGAAACAATTTCCTTCTCTACTCTTGATTCATTTTATGGACGATATTTTAATATGCCATAAAGAGTTGACCATTTTGCAGAACTCATATCCTTTATTAATTGCTACATTAAGACAGTGGGGTCTGCATATTGCCACAGAGAAGGTTCAAATTTCAGAAATTGGTTCCTTTTTAGGGACAGTTATTTACCCTGAGAAAATAGTTCCTCAAAAATTAGAAATTCGCAGAGATCATTTACATACCTTAAATGATTTTCAAAAGTTATTAGGTGATATAAATTGGTTAAGACCATTTTTGAAAATTCCCTCTGCTGAATTAAAACCTTTGTTTGACATTCTGGAAGGAGATTCCCATATTTCCTCACCAAGAGCGTTAACACCGGCTGCAAACCATGCCCTGCGATTGGTGGAGGATGCCTTGCAGGAAGCTCAGCTAAAACGCATTGATGAGACCAAAACTTTTAATCTGTGTGTCTTTAAAACCAGACATTTACCAACTGCCGTATTATGGCAAGATGGACCCTTATTATGGATTCATCCTAATGCCTCTCCTGCAAAGGTTATTGAGTGGTATCCAGATGCGGTTGCTCAGCTTGCCTTACGGGGATTAAAAGCAGCTGTCACTCATTTTGGAAGGGAGCCTAAAGTTTTAATAGTGCCTTATACTGCACATCAAGTTCAAATATTAACTGCTACCTCTGATGTTTGGGCCGTGTTGGTCACCTCCTTTAATGGCCAAATAGACAATCACTACCCTAAACATCCCATTTTACAGTTTGCCTTAACTCAAGCGATTGTATTTCCACAGGTCTTATCTCAAAAGCCGCTCCCGGATGGAGTGGTTGTTTACACAGATGGGTCAAAGACAGGTGTGGGTGCTTATGTAATTGATAATAAGGTCACTGCCAAACAATATCATGAGACCTCACCTCAAGTTGTGGAATGTTTGGTAGTTCTGGAGGTTCTTGAAACCTTTCCAGGCCCTTTAAATATTGTTTCAGATTCCTTTTATGTAGTAAATGCAGTTAAAGCCTTAGAAGTGGCAGGGCTAATTAGACCATCTAGTAGACTTCTAAAAGTTTTTCAAAAGATTCGATTCGCCTTAGTTAATAGGAGATTCCCAGTTTTTATTACACATATCAGGGCTCACTCAGGTCTACCAGGCCCAATGTCTCATGGGAATGACCTAGCGGATCGAGCCACAAAATTGGTTGCTATCGCCTTATCTTCCAAATTAGATTTGGCCAAGGATTTTCATAAAAACTTTCATGTGACAGCAGAGACGCTACGTCGTCGGTTTGAGATAACTAGAAAGGAAGCTAGAGATATAGTTACTCAATGTCAGAATTGCTGTCAATTTTTACCAGTGCCTCATGTAGGAATTAATCCACGAGGAATTCGGCCACTACAGATTTGGCAAATGGATGTTACTCACATCCCAACCTTTGGCAAATTACGATATTTACATGTTTCCATTGACACTTATTCTGGAATTATATTTGCTTCTCCGTTGACCGGAGAAAAGGCAGCACATGTTATTCAACACTGCCTTGAGGCATGGAGTGCCTGGGGGAAGCCTAGAATTCTTAAGACGGACAATGGGCCATCGTACACTTCTCAAAAGTTTAGACAGTTTTGTCGCCAAATGGAGGTAACCCATCTGACAGGCCTCCCTTATAACCCTCAAGGACAAGGCATCATAGAACGGGCTCATCGCACTCTTAAGTCTTATCTAATAAAACAAAAGGGAGGAGTCGAGGAGACCCTACCCTCAGTGCCACGAGTCACCGTTTCTATAGCACTCTTTACCCTCAATATTCTTAACCTGGACAGTCAGGGCCACTCAGCTGCTGACCGTCACTGTTTAGAGCCTGAGAGGCCGAAAGAGATGGTGAAATGGAAGGATATTTTGACCGGACAATGGAAGGGCCCAGATATTGTTTTATTAAGAGCCAGGGGAGCGGTCTGTGTGTTTCCACAGGAAGAAGACAATCCGTTTTGGCTACCAGAGCGGCTGACGAGGCGACTCGCGATACTGGAAGGTGACACCCAGACAGACCCTCCAGGCTCTGATGATAGCCCTTGTACTGATCCAAGGGATACAGGTTCCTAGTATTTTTGTTTATTTTATCAAATTCCACCTTTAAGAATTGTACCAATAAAACCTGCTGGATGTCCCAGTGTTGGAATTCTAAAGATTCACTTGCACTATGGTTGCCAGAGTCACGCGATGGGTTCCCATCCCCGTGGAGACTCATTCCACTTTGTCATTATTTAGACAAAAAGGAGATTTGGTATAACTGCAGCCATAGTGACGACGATATTAATTAGTGCCGTTATCGCCACTGCCACTGAGATTGCTATGTCAACTTCTGTTCAGGTGGGCACTACCCCCAATTGTCAGCCACGGTGGCAGAGACTGTTAACCTTCAAATCCTCCGCCAGTACCCAACAAAAAGGCGGGCTAATGATCCTTAATCAACACCTTGATTTAGTGAGAGAGAGATTAGATATCCTCTTTCAACTAGCCCAATTGAGATGTGAGAGAAAACTGGGTACACTTTACATCACCAGTGTACAGTATAAAAACTTTACTCGTGTAACTAATCTGTCCAGAAAATTGTTTCAGTATCTTACAGGAAACTGCTCAGAAAACTTCAGTGAGACACTCAGAAAATTGAGAGCAGCTGTGGTGAACATCAACTCGACGCACGTGGATCTGTTCCTGACTGAGGGACTGTCCTCCCAGAATTCTTCAGCTTTCTTCCTTTCTTTTCCTTTTCCCCCCTTCCTTTTTTTTAAGTAAGTGGGAGTAAGCCTGTTTAGTTTACCCTAAGTTGTGGTTTAGTATTCATCCTTTGATTGGTTTGCGAACTCATAGCTCAATAGAATTTTGGCAAGGCTATTATTGGCCAGGCGTTTGTGACCAAAGTACTAGGGGCTTTCCCTGCAGTGTAGCTTTCACTGCTTCGAAAATGAGCAGTCCTCCCCTTGCGAGTGGTGGTGCTAAATGTTAGGCCATCAGCGTTGCACCCCAGAGATTTGCCCAATACACTGGGTCAGTGAGGAGTCTCGGCCTGGCTGATTCTTGTCTGTATAGCTGTGGTACCTGAGTTTTGAGACAAACAGCCCTTGCACCCCTAGGAGATGACTCCATTGCACAGGGATGGGTGTTTGCATCTCTTTCTGTTCCCCTTAGCCCTTGCACCCAGAGGACTTGTGTTTCCATTGCACCTGGTAGGGTAAGGGAGACAGTTTTAAACTGTTGGTTCTTTGATCGCTTATTCCCCCAAGATGGAATTTGCTTGATCAGGCCGTGGGTTTGAGTCATAACTGGTACCGTGCTAGACAGGCTAAGGGCAGTCAGTTAGATAACTCCATCCTTTTGTCTCCAGACCGGCTGTCAATTGATCCCAACGACGGGAATAAGCTGATCTCATATGCCAGAGGTATACCACGAATGGTGATATTACCCGGTGACAGGCATTACGAGTGGCCACAACCTGGAGCGCACATTCAGAGAATGCCAGGTGTGGGTGCGCGACCCTCGTAGCCTAGCCAGAGCGCTCACCATTCTTTGGTGCTGGCTGTGAAGAAATGTCAGTCAGCCTAGACACGGGACATTGGCCAGTGTCTGTTTGACAAATCTAAAAAGAAATAGCCAGTAGACAGATTCCTCAGCCGCTGCACCCTAGGGCTTCTGGTAAAGACACCCTGTAAAGCCTCAAACATTTCTGTACACAGTCCCTGCCCACTAAGGTGTTCGTTCCACGGATAGAAGGTCTGGTAAGTCAATAACGGAGTGGACGGATAAGGCTCGGCCACCTAAGACAGGGCAGCCTCGGGTGGGGAGGCTGACCCCGTGACGGGTAAGAGTTTGAGCACCGCCCTCTAAAGAGACTCAGACCCGCCGTGAGACCCCCCAAAATTGGGAGTTACGAAACCTTCCCAGGGACCTCTGCCACCCTCTATATTTAAACAAAAAGGGGCAGTTGTTGGGAGCCGCCACGAGAGCTGACAAAGTCCGCCATCGCTAGGTGGCGCTGTCGCCCGTAATTCTTCCTAGTACCAAGTAAACTGCGCATGTGCCATGGTAAGCCCGCCAAAGCTAAGCCCATCCCACAGCGTTTGGCGCGCTACGAGTAAGCAGCCAATCAGGGGGTGAATACCCCGCTCTGGGGTATATAGGCAGTGCTTTCCCATGCCTTCTCGTCTTCTACCACCATTTTGGTTTATGGGAATAAACGTGTTTCTACGGAAGGATTCTAGTGTGTGTGTGTGTTCGTGTGTGTGTATGGTTTCGCCGGCGAGACTACATGCGCGCGCCCCGCACAAGTTCTGACACAAGCAAGATAACAGGAGAGATAGGCTTCTATCAGTGACAGTGAGTGCAGGTAGCACCAGATATAACAAGATGGTGAAAGGAAAGCATAAGAACATAAGCAACAGAAACCAAGGTTATCTGACATCATCAGAACCCAGTACTCCCATCATAGCAAGTCCTGGATACCCAAGCACACTCTAAAAGCGCTATCCAGATTTAAAAACAGTTCTTAGGATGATGATAGAGGAGTTTAAGAAGGTCATAAATAACTCCCTTAAGTACAGGAGAACACAGGTAAACAGGTAGAAGCCCGTAAAGAGGAAACACAAAGAATCCTTTAAAGAATTGCAAGAAAACACAACCAAACAGGTGAAGGAATTAAATAAAACCATCCAGGATCTAAAATCAGAAGTATAAACAATAAAGAAATCTCAAAGGGAGACTACCCCGGAGATAGATAACATAGGAAAGAGATCAGGAGTCATAGATGCAAGCATCACCAACAGAATACAAGAGATAGAAGAGAGAATCTCAGGTGCAGAAAATACCATGGGAAACATTCACACAACTGTCAAAGAAAATGCAAAATGCAAAAAGCTGCTAACCCAAAACATCCAGGAAATCCAGGACACAATGAGAAGACCAAACCAAAGGATAATTAGTATAGATAAGTGTGAAGATTCTCAAGTTAAAGGGCCAGTAAATATCTTCAACAAAATTATAGAAGAAAACTTCCCTAACCTAAAGAAAGAGGATGTTGTTTTAATAAATAAAAAGAAATGAGTTCAATATTTATATGTAGAAACTCAATGAAAATCACGTCTAATCTACCAGGCTGAACCTTTCATAATTATATCACCATATGTGAAATAATGGCCAATTGCCAGGCTAGTAGTATTTTTAATCACTCCTATTTGTCTGTTTGTTTACTTACTTATTTTATGTGCGTTGGCGTTCGCCTGCATGTATGTCTGTGTGAGGGTGTCAGAGCCCTTTAAACTAGAGATACAAATAATTGTAAGCTGCCACACAGATGCTGCGAAGTGAACCAGGATACTCTGGAAGAGCATCTCAACCTCTGAGCCATCTCTTCAGCCACTGTACACCTAATCTTTAACCATTTAGTGAAACTGCAGTTGGTTCCTTAGGAATTTTTCTCACGAGCACCTTAAACCTTGTAAAATTTAATTTTATTCTGTGTTTTTTGTTGACATCACAAGCAATATAAATATAGCAGAAATTATATGGTATATTTTCTTTATTTATCAATAATTTAGCTAGCTTTAATTACAAAGGCTTAGTCAATACTTTTTTGACTGTACGTACTACCAGTGTGATCCAACTGTATACCCAGTTTTCGATTTCTTTCTATGAAGAAATATTTGTATTAAACTATGGATAAATTTTAGGTGCAAGTCACTCTACAGGATGAGGCATGTCTTGTGTGTATCTACTAAAAATACATAACACTATAATAAAAGATCAACCCTCTGACATGAATAAATTCACCAGAGGTGTCATGGTAGTGTCTTAGTTGCTCTTGTATTGCACTGTAGAAACACCATGACCAAGAAAACTCTTATAAAAGAGAGCATTTACTTGAGGCCTTGCTTTCAGTTTCAAAGAAATAGTCCATCATTGTCATTCCAGTAATTGAGGTAGCACACAGATAGGCATGATGCTGGAGACATAGCTGAGAACTTTAGGTGCTGATCCTGCAGGCAGGGAGGTTGTGTGTGTGTGTGTATATATATGTAAGTGTATGTGTATGTATATGTATATATGAGACAATGTAACAAGTTGTTCATTTCTCCAAAATTGTAATATGTTCACCCTTGAATCCTCTGAGCTCCCCACTCATAATTTCCATCCACATTTGCAGTACCAGGAATGTTTTTCCTCCTGTGTAGTGTGCTTCCAATGTAATCAGAGTGTTCTTACTCCCAAAATAATCATGCCACTCTTGTACCTATGGATTATCATGCATCCTTTTCATCTTTGAAGTTCTGACAAGTCCCATTTGGGTAAGATGTTTGATATGTGCCAATGACCAGCCTCAGGTTGGAGAGGGGTTCCTGATAGAGTGGTGTTTGGGAACAGCGAACTCAAACAACTCTAAGTCAATTGTGCATGCAAGCTTGTTGCCTAGGTACTGCTATGATGGATATCTCGACTGTTCTTTCTCTCTGTGTTCTGCTCTTCCCTAGACTACTTTTTCTTGCCATTCTAAAAACTCCATAATTGAAACAGCTAGTGATTTCCTCGAGACAGCTTAAGAGGACTGAGACAGGCAGACTCCATGACAGGTCTGAAATGTCAAGTCAGATGAGTAGGCCTAAATTTCTGTTTCCCAGATCTGGACAAGTGTCAGGAGCCATAATAGGACAAGCTAATAATTAGCAGAAATGCTTGCCTCTGATTATTATCTGCGACAAGTGTGCCACATCAGCAAGGCTATGCTGGACATATTTTAGGAAAGATCCTGCTATTAATATGCTTTTCCTATTATTATTATTAAACATATATAACAATCACTAAGCAATAGCACTCCCCTTTGGAGCAGATCTCTGCAGACCCGTGAAGATCTTGTATTGATGCTATATAGACAAATAGACGAGTTCTTAAGTCTTAATGATGATCCTATAAGAATTCCTAAAATTATATCAATGATTATTGAGCTCTTTTTATAGTGGGACTGGTATTATGTCCCTTTCTGATAGTCAAAACTGCTATGAGAACTCTGCCAGTCTCCCAAGTGTCATCAGTTAACAGCACTTAGATAGTAACCAGACTCTCTCCTGCTTAGAGCACATTCCAAGGTGGTTGTAAAACAATTAACCAAAGGTCACTAAAAGGAAACTCACGATTTATTATAGGTGCTAAGACAGAAGAGAAAATATTGCCTGGGTTTATCTATACAAAACTTCACTAATTTCTTAGTTATAGTTTTAAACCTTCGGTGAACCTGTGGAGGTAGACAGGTGATGGATGTTTACTCAGATAATTACTCCTAATGGATACGCATGTAAACATTCTCTGTTGTAAACTTCTATTTCAATTTATGATTTGAATTTTGGTGTGAACTTGTGATGAACTTTGTAACATGTGATCAGGTACTCTGAATGATGTATGAAAAAAAGGGACGTTTGTTAGCGGTCACTTCACTTCACTTTCTCTCACCTCTCTCTCTCTCTCTCTCTCTCTCTCTCTCTCTCTCTCTCTCTCTCTCTCTCTCTCTCTCTCTCCCTTCTTCCTTCTTCCCTGCTTAGAATCTCTCTACTTAGAATTCTTACTTTGTTAGAATTTTTTCCTTTTTTCCCCACTTAGGACCTTCCCGCTTTGTTTTTTAGATAGCTTTCATAGGATACTCTTTACACTTAGTAATAAACTATAATAACTTTTCTAAGTGTCTTTTCTTCCTGCAACATCAAACTAACAGACCTAAGCTAGAGGCTGGCAGTGCCTGCAGAGACAGATCAAAGGCATTGCTTAATCCTATGCTGTCCCTGGGCTGAGGTGTTAAATGTCAGAAATTGCAGTTTCTGGACAGAGGATACCAGAGGGCAGGCCAGCTACAGTATCCTAACCCTAGATCTTACCCACTGTCGAGGCTCTTCCCATCCCCCTTGGCTCCCTCAAGAAGAACCGACCTGAGGAGAAAAAAGATCACCTTCTCCTCCCACTAAGCTGGATGTGGCTCCCAGCAGACAAGTCCAGGCAAGTCTGTTATCAGAAAAACCCCAGGCCTCCTGCAGCCAGTTAGAAACTGCGCCACAATCAGTTGAGATCAGGAATTCAATGTATATACCTAAACATGATAAAGCAAATATACAGCAAACCAACAGCCAATATCAAATTAAATGGAGAGATACTTGAAGCAATCACACGAAAATCAGGGATAAAGAAAAACTGCCCAGCCCGGTGGTGGTGGCACATGCCTTTAATCCCAGCACTTGGGAGGCAGAGGCAGGTAGATTTCTGAGTTCAAGGCCAACTCGGTCTACAGAGTGAGTTCTATTACTCCCTTTTCCAAAAAAACAAAAACAAAAACAAAACAAAACAAAAAACCAAAAAAACCATTGCTTTTTCCTAGAAGGACAGTATAATATTAACCAACTTAGTCCCCAAGCCCAGGGAGTAGGGGCACAGACTCTTCATTTTAACTTCTCCAAGCAGAATTTGGGCATTGAGATATTAGAAGATGGGCAGGGGAAAGGTAAATTGATAAGCCTCTGATGTCTGTGTCTTCACTGCATCCAGCTGAGATTCTAGGACATCAGTGGTTCGAGCAGGTCTGCTCAGCTTGCTTGATAAGTAGATATACCAAGGCTGTGTATTCTGGAATATACAATTCTCAAAACAAATTTTAGTATCAAGATAATTTTTTGTTTGAATTCTGGAATGTAATCTTCTGGTGGCCTGCCTCTGTCATGTCTAACACATATAATTCTGGGAGGTAGAAATATCTTAATTGTCTGTTCTGAAAACACACAGACAAAACCTTTTTCCCACTAGTAACTAAAAAAAAACTTTATCTTGACCTATTTCCCAGAAGAAAAATATAACCCCAAACCCAAAAATCACACCCATCTTGAAAATAAAAACAATTTAATAACTAAAATACTGTATGTGCTGATTCTTTAGGCCTTCCCTATGTTTCCATGTGTAGGAAAAGAACTCAGAATTCCCGTGCTGCCCAAGTTAGACAGAACTTGAGTCTCCTGGGAGGCAATATAACTTCATATGACTGAATACACCTGATTTACACTATCTTTCTGTTCGGCCCTCTGCCTAGAACAGTTTTTTATTTATGCCATCTATCTGTTTGGCTCTGTACTCCACAGTAGCTTCCACTTGTACACTGTACTCTTTACTCTAGAGCCAGTGACAATTTTCCCTATCTACGTTCCAAACCGTGGGTGATAATCTCCACATGATTTGGACAAATCTGTTTATAAATCTTTCCTAAAAGCAAATAATCCCTATATTTTCACTTTATACATAAATCAGTAACCCCTTGACAATGGAGACTTATTTGTTTGGCTCTCTTGGCTCAGAGAAGCCTTTATTTTCTCTCAGCAGAGGACCTACCTGCCAGCAGTTTCTTTGTTCACAAAGATACACCCTATCACCACTGCACTAGAAACCAAGATGGAAAAGATCTCCACAATCACCATGACCATCACCAAGGTGCTGTGGTAGACAGGGAGGAAGGAAATCCAGACACTGCACAACACCTGCATGTTGAATGTTAGGAACTTGGATTCATTGAATCTGTCAGGAATATTCCTGGCCAGGAAAGCCACAGTGAAGCTCGCCAGAGCCAAGGAGCCCAAGGAACCCAGGAAAAAGTGGAATGCAATGGCTGAGCCTTTACTGCAAACCATGATGGTCTTCCCATGCTCAGACTTTGTATCTCTGTCAATAAAGGGAGGAGATGTTAGAAGCCAAGTTCCACAGAGAACAAGTTGGATTAGGGTACAAATGGGAATGACCAAATTAGGAATCTCTGATGCCACCATACCTCTCATGTTTATTACTGGTGTAGTAAGCTTGAAAGCCATGACCACAGTTATTGTTTTGGCCAATACAGTACAAACAGCCACTGTGAAAAATACTCCAAATGTGGTCTGCTGCAGGATGCAGGTGGCCTTGTTGGGATGTCCAGTGAAGAGCAATGAGCAGAGAAAACACACAATGAGAGACAGGAGCAGGGTATAGCTGAGAATGCAGTTATCCACGCTCACAATAGAAGTATTCTTGTACTTCACAAAAGTGACTAGTACTAGAACAGTAAGGGCAGAGAAGCACAGAGCCACACAGCCTAGAGCCATCCCCAGTGCCAAAATGCCAAAAATGACAAAGTTCTTTGGAGGCAATGGGTTTGCTCTAAATTGGCATACTTATCACCTGGACATCTCACACATTGCTCCATATCTGCTGGTGAATAACAACAGGCCCTCATGAAATATAATAATTATGTCCTTGATAATTTAGTGTTTGTATTATTCAGATGATACCTCTATAAATAATTTGTTTTTGAGCATCTATTCCATTCGTTGTTGTTCTTGGGACCACTGACTTACAGTTGCTCTATATTAACCTATGTTTGGTCATGGAAGAAAACCCACCATAATGGGGAATGGAGCAGAAAGTAATACTTATTTTTTAAGGAAAGAAAGGAAGGAAAGAAGGAAGGAAGGAAGGAAGGAAGGAAGGAAGGAAGGAAGGAAGGAAGGAAGGAAGAAAGACTGACTTTTTTCAGTACATTATGAATACTAATTTGCATAATCTAATATTAGTTAATTCCTGACATCTTAAACACACTACTCACCAATCTATGTGGTGTGTATACATAGTTCTCAATGCCAAATGATGAAATGCATTATGTACTTTTTTGGCTTTGAGGGTTTTGCCCTTTTTATAGGCACATGTGTACAAGTCCATATTATTCCTCATGCAAATGCTGTTTGCATAAAGCCATATTTCTCTTATTGAAGCTGTATGGCACATAGATCTCTCTATGGTAAGGTGTTTTCCCCAACTACACTCTCCAAGCTGGATGGCATGACGTTCATGGACTTCCACATTCACCTCTGTTTCCTTAGCTGGGGTGTGATTACTGATGGGCACTCTCACATCTTTGTGTGCATTCTTGATAGCTTCACTGTTGTTCTAATTCTTTGAAATCAAATGCTTTGTCCTTTAAGTCAGCTAATCTCCTAATTCTTTGTCAGGGACCAACCTGGCTAATAAGAGGGAAAGATTGTGAACCAATCATATAGGCAAGTGGCTGTGTAGAAAGAATCAAGGAAGGCTAATTATATGCATAGACTAATCATAAATTTTTTGTTTAAAAATGTTTTCAGATGTTTTTGCCCTAAATGTCTTCTGCAAAATATAAAATCAGTCAGTATTATATTGTGAGAGAAATAAGTTGTTTGTAGAATATATTTCAGGTTATTTGCTGGATCCAAAATTGTTGAAACCATTCAAAGGATTAAATTCTGAAACAGAGATTTCAGTTTTTTAGTCTTCCTCTAGGCCTTTTCTAATTTCTAGTTAGGAAAGAGAAGATACTCAAAATAAGAATTTTTTTTCCTGCATGCAAACATGTACCTGTCTCATTGGAAATCTCATTTTCTGGGCACTGAGTACAATCAAAGCATCACTCTGGTGTTTGTACCTGATAAATCTTCCTGAATCCATCTGTTCATATCACACTACACATGAAGGTGGGAACCTGAGGAAATATTATATATATATATATATTATATATATATATATATAATATATATAATATTCATTCTATGCCTACACATGTACACCATAAACATATGCATGTGCATCATATACATATACAAAAAACACGTACACATATATAAACATATACATACTCATTTCGTTATATGTATATGTCATTAGCAGGTATGGCTACACATATTCTGCTGGTATCCAGCATCACATCAATTTCATGTTTTTTATTATTTTGTGTCATGCTTGAATGTTAAACAATATTTACTACATCATCTGTATTATATGTGTAACTTTTGGGTTGTAGAGATTAAGAAAATCCTTTCTAAGCTGATTAAATTCAAAAGGAATATTTATGTTGCACAAGTTTCTTTGATGAGATTTATAAATAAAAATATAAGGATACTTAGTTTGGTGGGGAGAGATGAAAAGGTGCCTCAGGAAAAATTTGTTTGATAACTATGAACAAAGAATGTTGAATAAGACTCCTACAGAAGTTTTTCTGACCTTAAAAGAAAACCTTGAATGTGGAGAAATATTTCTGTTAATGGGTATATGCTTCTCTTCATTAGGCTATCAAGTTGTTTACACAAAATTACAAAATTTTCTTATATATATATATATATATATATATATATAACTTTATATTTAATATATGTGTTTCATTAGTATAGGGAGAATACGCATGCGTAATCCAGAGGCCTTTGATCCTGTGATCTTGATTTATAGGAAGTTGTGTGTTACCAAATTTTGACACTGGTGACTGAGTATGGACCTTCTGCAAAAGCAGTAATTGTTCTTAATTGCAGAGCTAACACTTCATTGCCACATATTTTAAAATTAAGGTATACTGAAAAGAATAAAAATTGTGGCATACACACTTATGTTATTCCTGCGGCCCATTCAAAATCATCAGATGTATGAAGTTTTTGGCTCTGTGGGAAACAAGGATAATAGCTTCCTATTTTCACTTTGAATCCACAACCTTGTGTAGAATTCCAAATGTCAAAAATGTCATATACAGCACACTGCCTTTCTCTAGGATTCATCTTCACCAGTTCTCCTAAAGGGTTAGTAAATACTCTGGTCTTCAGCACAGAAGCCACCTAAATGAGATGCATCATTACATAATTATACGTGCACATCAATTCACACAATGTGACATTGAGGACGTCCCCTAATTTTTAAACAGCTTCCAGAAAGGACAGCTGTATTAAAGTTAGTCCATGTAGTAAAATATATCTCATGGGTCATTAAAAATTAATATACCTCATATTAATATTCCAAGGTAAAAAGTGCTAGAACAAATGCTTATCAAATAACAATGAAGATGCTGTGTGTGCGTGTGCATGCATGCACATGTGTAGCAAAAATTATTAACGAAGTGAAACCTTGTATGCAAGAATAACTTGAAAGCCTGAATATCTGGAAGTTCTGGGAAAAAAGAACAGGAGTTGGTTAATTGTGTTCATATAGTATATGTATGTGAAATAAACATAAACTTAGTAAAATGTGCTGTCTTTGTCATTTAAGTTTCTATAAATGTTACTTTAAATATATAACTATTTTTTTTTTGAGACAGGGTTTCTCTGTATAGTCCTGGTTGTCCTGGAACTCACTCTGTAGAAGAGGCTGGCCTCGAACTCAGAAATCCGCCTCTCTCAGCCTCCCAACTGCTGGGGTTAAAGGTGGGCACCACCACCGCCCGGATCAATGTATAACTATTAATCACAGTGCATATATCAATTCTTGAGAAAAGTATCCTAGCCTAGTCATCATTTAAGGTTTTGATGATAAAACTCTTGGCTCCTATTTTAAATATTGGATTCATTTGTTAAAATGTTGAGGCAAATTTTCACAAAAGTCACTAATATTCATACAATATATATTCTTTCGTATTAAATGTTATTCTTGTGAAATATTCATTAGAGAATTTGGGGTATAGAAATATTTTTATTGAGAATATAATCTCTAACAAATGAATGTGAGTTTGTCAGGGGCCATTTAAAATGTCATATTAATAAATCTAAGCATAATGAAATGTAAGAAACTTTACTTTCTGATAGTCAAGGAATAATCCTCTGATTTTTGTCTTTTCCTGAAACTCCACTTGTTGAAAAATGAGTTCATGGTAGGTATGGGCCACCGTATACGCAGCACTATACAAACTGTAACCTTCTTCACTCAGGTCCATGTGAAATCTCTGCTCTGCTAACCATTCCCATGTGTTGTTGAATATAAAATGATCAATTTTGCTATTGTTATTTTTGGAGGTTGAACAATTAAAATAATTCCACCACAGTTTAGTTTTGAAAAGATCTATTGGGTATATGGAGGTGTCTATTGTTTGCATAAAATTCCCAAATTTAGAAATCTCACCATGAAGGTGTGCAAAAGTGATAGTCCCATGGAAGAAATCAAGGCTGAAATCTTTTATTTGTGATGACATCCCATTGTGAAGTTGTGATCCAGATATTCCATATTTCTAAGTCTTCCCATCTTCTAAAGCTGACTTCTAGAGTAGAGTTCATTTGACCATAAA
>NW_021621647.1:58774-80817 GCF_004785775.1 Grammomys surdaster
AATTCTGCTGTGGCTGTCTTAACTCTGTCAGAAGATTTTAGATCATAAGAAATGGGGCTTATCCGATGTTTCTGTTCCTGTTGTAATTTTTTAGAATATTCTCGAGGATTATCCTCAAAATAAGAGGATTTGCCTTATCTATTGTCTAAAAACATGGTTCTCTGGGACATTGGTGCAATTGCAAAGATCCTGGAGTTTAAATTCATCCATTATTTCTAACTCTGCTATTTTTGAGTTGCCTATTCAAATTAGTTTATGAGTTAGCTGTGGTTCTCTTTGGTTTTATGATTCTGACATGTGTTCCCTCTGTTCTCACCCTCTTGAGAGCTTTTATATTCAGCAAATGTCATAATTTGCTACAGGGCTTTTTATGTATATATTGATATGATAATTTTTCCTCTCTCATTTGTATCTCCATCTTCGGGGTCTTCCATTGATTAGTTTGTAAGTGCTGAAAGAGTCTTGTGTTCTGATGTGAATGCAGCTGTCCCTCTATTTCCATGGGATTAGAGGCCTTCTCTGTGTCTGTGTACATCCTGGCAACTAGTCAGTGATTTTTTCTTTGCATATAATGGTTTGAATTCCCCTACTTTGGTAATTGAGAAAAAGCCAGCTTTGTATGATCACTTTCTATTGTTCCTCTTCTTTGCGTTTTAGGCAATATTCTCTTTTTGACATCAGGATAAGGTTTGTCTAAGGAAAGGAGAATTCCATGCAAGTCTATCCAGTCCTCAGACACAGTTAGAAGAAATTCTTCCTGCTTCAGTCTCAGCACTTGTTTGATGCATATTCTAGTAATATACTATAGGAGGTTGGTTTGTTCATATTTTCGAGGAACTCATCATTTCTTGTTCACTTCTGATTTATTCTTACATGACTTTCCACAGCACTGCGTAATGTAGCACTGACGTCATTGTCATACATTGCAGCGCTGCCTTTATATCTCTGTGCAATATCCTCTGTGCAAGATTATTATAGGTCTTTCTAAGAGAATTGTAGAATTCATTGCTCAGTCTGTCCAGCCCTCAAACACTGTTAGTTGAGACAGTGTGTCAGCACTTGCTCATAACCTGGCCTAGTTTTAAGACATAAAATGTTGATATTCACTTGTTTCTAGTAATATCATCCTTTTCTTGTTCATTTCTCATTAATTTTGTACAACTTTGCACACCATGCCATCCCTCTGCTATTTCCTATTATCACATTAAACTACCTACACAGTGGAGAGAAAGAGATTAATGTCTGGAAAATCATTTGATATGAGAGAAACATAAGGTCAATATAATACATTAAAAGAGTGGCATATATGCTATTATTGTGGTCATGACGACTTTGTGTAGTAATACTATTTCAACATACAGAGTAAGTTCTTATTTTTTGAGACATACATAAAATATGTATATATGTATGTATTTTTACATATATTTGTATTCCTGTGGGTAAATGTACATGTATAAGTTTATATAACAAGAGACCTGTGTCACACATTATACTTTCATGAGAAATTTTAAGGATCATTATCATCATAAAGAAAATCCATAGCAGCCTGGAACTGAGCGGTGTCACTTGAGGAATATTTACTAATAATTTGGAACCTGAGAACTGCCTGGAACAACCCCAAAACACAGATCTATGCATGTTCAGGAAAATGTTTCCAACAGTGGTAGAATTTTTGTGGATCTGACATAATGTGTGAATCATCCAAAAAACATACCCTGAAATGATTTACTTTATCTCTATACATATTCTTTTATGAGTAACAGAGTTTCTGCCATGCCTGCCTCTTGATGATTTTGCCTTGGCATTGCCTAGAACAACTATCCTGTGTGTCTGTGGGGCGGCGGTGGTCAGTTGACCCTTTCACAGGGGTCACGTAAGTCTACCATAAATCATATATTTCTGATGGTCTTAGGAACTGATACACCACTCCTCTTTCAATCTACAGGTGGGCCTGCCACATGTACATACATTAACTCAGGAGTTCCTTGTACTGTATTAAAAGATTTCAGCATTAGAAAGACGTAGAACCTCTGGCTTAGAACATTTAGCACATGGACATGCCATTTAAAGACAGGTGTGCCTTGAATTGTAATATTCTCCTTATAAATGGGTTCACGTGAATTTTAGTGGTCAATATTCTCCCAGAAAGGTATGCATGCAACATAGAAAAGAAATTCTCATTGAAAGGAAGAGTAGTTGGAAAGATACAATTTACCTCAGAAACGAAGTAAAGCCTTCTTAGATGATGATGGAAATGGGACTTGATGATGATTTATCAATTTGAGCAAATTATGATATTTGACAGGTAGAATCTGTGTGTGTACAAGACAACAGGACACACATGGAAAAGACATGTACTGTATCTGCCTGATAGAATGAAATGAAACATGACAGAAGGTTCAGATATTGTATTGTAGTGTGATAGGTAATGAACTTTATTTAATGCTAGGCATCCATCTTAGGGCCCCACTAGCCATTTGCCTCTGACTCTAGTTCTTGAATCTTACATTCCCAGTAATAACCCTGAGTAGTAGTTTTTTTACAGCTGGTATACATATACTTTATATCTGTGCCTGGTACCTGCTAAGGTTTGAAAAAGGCCACAGATTGTAATAGTTTTTCTTGCCACATTAAATATACCATTCCATGCTCTCCTGTCTGTAGGAATGTTGTCAAGTTTACTGGTATAATTTTCCTTCTTATGTGTTGTTATTTGGTTTAGCATTGTTCATAACATTGCTATATTTATTTTAGCTTTTAATTTTTCGGAGAAGAGTAACAAGAAGAATGAATGCTTCTCTCATAAATACTCCTCAGGTTAGTGCCCTTTCCACATTTCTTTGAAATTCCTATTAGTATTTAAACCATTTGAGACCTTAGTTCTCTACCTCTGGTAATGTTATCTAAAGTGTTTCGTTTCTGTAATTTATCTTTGTTCTTTTCAATGATCAAAATTGAGCCTTTAGATCTTTCACTTCAAAAGGGACAAGCACAGCCTTGTGCCTATTGTATTTTCACTGGATTTTATACAGTGAGGACATAAATTTCTGAGGCCTCAAGGCCTTCAGGTCTGAAAGAGAATCTACTGCAAATGATTCTCTGTGAATATAATGATAGCTAATTTCTACATTGGATAAACTTGTGCCCTTTTATATTAGTGGGGAACGAAAGTCTCACGTGCTACATGAATGCTGTTTCAGGAATGGTCAGGTTTCTAGAAACAAGCTTGTGGATGTGGATAGGCAAATATATGGAAGAGTAGAGTTTATGGGAAAGTAGAATTAGAATACAACCACTGTGTTGAGTCCTAATAGTAAATATTTCAGCTCTGTAGAGGCACAGATGATGGAAGGAATATGTGACTCTCTCTTGCCATAAAATCGATGTGTTTTTAGAGGATACAGATTGTAGTATTCTGGTATCTCTTTTTGGCGTTTTGTGTCACACAGTAATCATGTGTGTGTTGACACATGAAATCTATTTGTCTCTGGAGAGTCTGACCAGTCCTCAGTGTGGTAAGTTCTCAATATAGAGATGATTATTTTCTATTTCTCCTTTGTTTCATTTTTTAGAAGTAGTGTAAACACTACTGTGTGTACCTTTTTATTGAAGCACATAGAATGTATTAGTAAGATTTTTCTGGAGAGTATTGCCTTGGTACTTTGTATAAGCCATGAAATTTCAACCATTACTGAATGTCCCTCTTAATTCTTCTCTTCTCTTTAATGGAAAGAATGTCCCATCCTTCGTATGTTTTATTTTTTTTTCTCTCTCTCTTCCAAGTTATATGTTACATAGGGGAAAAAATCTGAAGGGTTGTGGTGCTGTTTTTTTACAATAATATTCTTTGTTTGTTTGTTTGTTTGTTTTTTTGGAGACATTCAGAAAAATGTAAATAATTTTAATGTTCTCTCTAATTCTGTTTTTCTTTTATATATCTTAGTCTTGTGAGTATAGTCTCATAAAACATCTTTATAAAGTACTTTATTCTCTGGTCCTTTGGAATATTGAATGTGTTCACTGACATTACCCTTTTTTTCTGTTTAAAGAAAAATTGTGGTTCTTAATTCATCCAACAATTCTGCGTTTCACTTTCTACGTCTTTGCTCTAGTAAGGGTACAGCATTGTACCTAGGTCTCAGGATATCGACTGAGAATTTTAGAGTAGAGTCAGGTGAGACCCAGCTGCAGACAGGATTGATATAATGTCCATGGTTGAGCAAGGCTGACAGGTGTAGAATTTAGAAGCACAGTTTTACTCATTGTAATTTAACCATCTGTGATGTGTCACTGGGATTCTGGTTGATAACAACCCTGTAATTCATAATGGTACATTCGAGCATCTAGATCTCATATGTTATATTCACTAAAAGTTTGCTATTTATGATTCCATTATGTAATCCTATTTCAGAGAATAGGAAAATACAATAAAGACTAAGACTATGGTAGGTAACATCCTTTACTAAATTAAATTTCAGTTTTCTTTTATGTACATTTGCCTGAAAGTATGCATATGTGCTGTATATTCCTCCAGCCTTTATGTTCAGAAGAGAGCATTAGATTTTAAAGGATTGGAAGTAAACATCTGCTGTGTAGTTCATGTGGGTCCTGGGAAACAGTTTAGGATCATAGAATCCAACCTGCACACAAGTTTTCAAATGCAGAGATGGTGGCATATTCATCTGTTGAAAATTCATGTAACAGAGAGACCTTAGGAATGTACTCATGTCATTCTCTGCATTGTCTGATAAGAGCAGCAATGCTTAACATCTGACGCATTTCTATAGCACTTCTAGAAGATGCTGTTTGTCCTTGAATATTTCCCATGACTCATATTGATCACAACGTGACCCTTATTCTTTAGGTCTGTTTCATCTAGGAAAATTCTTTTGTCCAGCAGCACATGATAAACAGGTAATTTTCTATTACAGGGTCAGTTAACATTCAAGGATGTGGCTGTGGACTTCTCACAGGAGGAATGGGAAAGTCTTGACCATGCTCAGAGGGCATTGTACATGGATGTGATGTTGGAGAATTACAACAATCTGCTTTTTGTGGGTAAGACTAGCCTTATTGTAAGATTCCTGATTCATTCTTTGATTTTACCTACTGTGTGTATATCAACTCTCTGACATGTCTAGAGACTCCTAGAATAAGGGAAATTCAGGATACCAACATAAGTTATTCATTATGCTTCCTTTATATTTCTCTCCACTCTTTAGAAGAGGATCCAGTATTGTATTCTGTGTAATCTCTCAAAACATTGTATCTGCTTTAATCAAAAGTTCAATGTTCAAAAAAATCTGAATATTTAGAGTAAGAGAATATATTGCGACTCCTGTAATAAGGGAGTATTCTAATTTTAATGTTGCATTTCAGTCTTCAGTTGTTTATGAATTTTAAAAGTGCAGAAGTTTCTAAATAGAAAAAGAGCTGTTGGTTGTGAAAATTTTATTGTTCCTTATTTATTTGGTTTTTGATCTTTGGCTTCCATGTTTGATTTTGGTACAGCATGGCTTCTGTATCATGAGTTCCATGCCAGGGTAGATTACATAATCAATTCCTTGCTGACCAAAGCTACACTATGTTACTCTGTCACAAAACATAAAAAAGAAAATCGAGAAACTTTTTTTTGACTCGATCCTTCAGAGAGCTGCTTTCTCAAAGTCCTGTACTGTTCCATTACCTATTCTTTTCACATTCTGCAAAGCACAGTGTTTAAATAAGATATAGAAGGCTATAGTTTCATGTCATTTCATATAGATGAGATTTCAGGTTGTTCTAAGCATCCATGTTATGATTGTGAAACAGGAAAGACCATTTTTGAGAGCTCTATCTTTGAGATCACTAATTTACATTAGAAAATTTCAGGGAATGTGGTGGTGTATTGTCTTACTCGTCTACTAATCCCTGTCATATCTAATTGCTTTTTTTTTTCAGAGAGTCATGGCATGTGTCATAAATATGAGAACATCTTAGATCAAGACCTACAGTATATTGTTCACGAGCATGTGAATATCCAAGTGAAGTCTTATAAATGTCATGAGCTTGTTAAAATCATTGATGAATCTACCCAAAGTACAGTTTATAAACCTAACCTCAGGGATACACCTGTTGAATCATCAAACCCAAGCAGGCTTCAAACTGGAAACAACAGAGAACCTTGCAAATATAAAAAACCTGCAAACTGTTTAAATTCCTGGTCTACCATCAGTTTACCTCAGGGAATCCACAGAGGAAAGAAAGAATACAGTGGTACAGAGCTTGATAAGGATTTTGACTGTAAAGAAAAACTCACGCTGGAACAAACGAATAATAAAAAGAAACGTTACAAATGTAGTGAATGTGACAAATGTTTTACCACGAAAGACTATGTTAGGGTTCATCAGCGAATTCATTCAGGAGAGAAACCTTACAAATGTAGTGAATGTGACAAATGCTTCACTGACAAAGGCTATCTTAGAATTCATCAGCGAATTCATACAGGAGAGAAACCTTATAAATGTAGTGAATGTGACAAATGCTTCACCTACAAAGGCTATCTTAGAATTCATCAGCGAATTCATACAGGAGAGAAACCTTATAAATGTAGTGAATGTGACAAATGCTTCACTGACAAAAACTATTTTAGAATTCATCAGCGAATTCATACAGGAGAGAAACCTTACAAATGTAGTGAATGTGACAAATGCTTCACCGACAAAGGCTATTTTAGAAGTCATCTGCGAATTCATACAGGAGAGAAACCTTACAAATGTAGTGAATGTGACAAATGCTTCACCAACAAATGCCATCTTATAAGTCACCAGCGAATTCATACCGGAGAGAAACCTTACAAATGTAGTGAATGTAACAAATGCTTCACCAACAAAAGCCATCTTAGAAGACATCAGAGACTTCATACAGGAGAGAAACCTTACAAATATAGTGAAGGTGACAAATGCTTCTCCCAAGTTGGTGGTGTTAGCAGACATCTGAAAATTCATAGAGGAGAAAAACCATATAAATGCAGTGAATGTGACAAATGCTTTCGCTACAAAAGTGCCCTTAGAAATCATCAGATTATCCACACAGGAGAGAAACCATACAAATGTAGTGAATGTGATAAATGCTTTACCTACAAAGCCAGTCTTAAAATTCATCAGAGAATTCATACAGGAGAAAAACCTTACAAATGTAGTGAATGTGACAAAGGCTTTACCCAAAAAGGTAATCTTATGATTCATCAGATAGGTCACACACAAGAGAAATGTTATAAATGTAGTGAATGTGACAAATGCTTCACCCAGAAAGGCTATCTTAGTATTCATCAGAGAATTCATACAGGAGAAAAAGTTCACAGATGTAGTGAATGTAACAAGTGCTTTACCAAGAAATATCCTCTTATAATGCATCAGAGAATACATTCAGGAGAAAAACCTTACAAATGTAGTGAATGTGACAAAGGCTTTACCCAAAAAGGCAATCTTATTATTCATCAGAGAATTCATACCGGAGAGAAATGTTACAAATGTAGTGAATGTGACAAATGGTTTACTCTGAAAGACAATCTTATAATTCATCAGCGAATTCATACAGGAGAGAAACCTTACAAATGTAGTGAATGTGGAAAATACTTTGCCCATAAAAGCAGTCTTATTATTCATCAGAGAATTCATACAGGAGAGAAACCTTACCAATGTAGTGAATGTGAGAAATGCTTTATCCGCAAAAGCAGTCTTAATGTTCATCAGAGAGTTCATACAGGAGAGAAGCCTTTCAAATTAGTGAATGTGACAAATGCTTTTCCTACAAAGGTGAGTTAAAAAACATCAGCGAATTTACACAGGAGAAAGCAACATTACAAGTATGAACGTGACATATGATTTCCCCAAAAATGTAGTCTTCTTATTCATCAGAGAATTGATACAGAAGAGAAAATTTTCAAATGTTATGAATGTTTCAAATACTTTACCTGCAAAAGCAGTCTTAGAATACATCAGAGAATTCATGCAGGAGAAAACCCTTAAAAATATAATTAATGTGATTAATTCTTTTGCCAGAAACAATCTTAGCACTCATCAGAGAATGTGTAGAGTAGAGAAACTTAGCAAATGAAGTGAATGAGAAAAATCATGCCCAAGGGAGATCATCTTAGAGTTTATCAGAGAATATATACAAGAGTGTCCTTATAAATGTAGTTTATGTACAAATCTTTTACTGTTGGTTCATTAAAGAATGCTTACAGGAGAAAAACCTCAGACATGTAATGTATGAAGCTTTCATTTTCCCAAATCTCAGAACTAAGAAAATACCTGGAAATTTTTAGTTAGAAAAGTGTCCACTTGAAAAAAATGTGACATGTACTTTATTCAAGCTGTATTGTTTGTAATACTTGAGGCTCCACACTAAAGAATTGTTTATTGTGTATACGAGAAACTTGTGAAAGTGTTTAATTAATGTCTCCCACAAAAATGTACCAAACTCATTAATATTTTGGGTAGCATGGGTAAATGTACCAAACTCATTAATATTTTGGGTAGCAACATCTTTGAGGGTGGAATGAACCTCTCACAGGTGGGAAATACATGGCTCAAAGTAGAGTAAAACTGACAGCGTTCATATGCTTAACTCAAATTAAGATACGTAGACAAATTGTACTTCTTAAAAGTGGATTTGACAAACTAAGCAACAAATTTTGGATGTTCTTTATCCTATAGATATGCCTATGGATATGTGGTTTGCTTCCAGAGTCAGTATTCATAATCTGTATCATATGATGGTTTTAAATTTCAGGATAACAATTGTCATTGAGTCCCCCGGGGTCTTGTTTCCTAACTCCTTCCCCTGAGTCCTGTATCAAAATCCAATAAAGATCATTGGTTCAACAAGTTGAACTTGATTATTTTCAATTTCCACTTGGGATGAGTTGCATCTTCCCAGAAAAATGTCTCCCACAAAAAATGTACCAAACCCATTAATATTTTCTGCAAACTTGTAACATAAAATGAATATTAGAGCAATGTTTTTTAACCCATGGGTAGCAACATCTTTGAGGGTGGAATGAACCTCTCACGGGGGTTCATTTGCTTAAAACCATAAGAAAACACATATTTTCAGTGGTCTTAGGACTGAGATACCATTATTTTGTCTCCTTGTGCCTCTGCCTTCATAACTGAGCATTTCAGAATAGAGGGCACTGAGACCCAAATGCAGACAAGATTGATCTAGAGTCCATATTTTAACAGGATCAACAGTTGTAGAATTTGGAAGTACAGTTTTGTTCATTGTAACTTCTCCATCTGAGAAGAAACACTGTGATCCTGTTTGATATCAATACAGCCTTTGTAGAATTTATTTCTATGTGCAGACCTCAAATGTGTATTTTATATTCCCTACAAGCTTGCTGATTGTGAGACCATCATCACAATCATCCTATTTTCACAGAGATAGAAATACAAGATGACTTTTCTGGACAGAAGAGGACATTAGATCCCATTATAGATGGTTGTGAGCCACCATGTAGTTTCTGGAAATTGAACTCAAGACCTCTGGAAGAAGTCAGTGCTCTTAAATGCTGAACCATCTCTCCAGCCCCTATTTATTTGATTCGTTTTTTGTAGAGTGTGTGTGTGTGTGTGTGTGTGTGTGTGTGTGTGTGTGTGTTTGTAGCTCTGGCTGCCTTGGAACTTTCTCTGTAGACCAGGCTGGATTAGGACTCACAGAGATTTGCCAAGTCTGCCTACGAGGTACTGAGATTAGATTAAAGGCATGTGCCACAATGCCCAGCTCAAACTATTCCTTATTAAAATTAACTTTCTTTTATTTTATGTGTGCGAGTATATTTGCAATAATGTATTCATGAATGCTGTGCCTTCAGAATTCAGAAGAGAGCATTAGATCTGATAGAACTGGTGGTAGAATCTCTGGCTTAGCATGATGTAGGTGCTGGGAACCAAGTGTGAGTCCTATGGAAGAGCATCTAAGGCTCTTCTGAACCATCTCTGTAGCACCTCTAGAGAACTGATGTCATTAAATAATTACCTTGGTCCATGTCACAAAAATGTCTCTTAATTCATCAGGTCTAGTTCATTAGGAAATTTCCTTTTTCCTAAGAAAACATTTTTCCCCCAGCAGCACATGGAAAATATCTGAGCCTGCTTCCCTGTCCTAGCTCAAATGTCATTTTCATGCCTGAATCCCACTTCTTTGTTCTAACCTAAGGTTTATATTCCTGCCTGTAATTACTTCTTTGTTCTAGCCTAAGACTTAGATTCCTTCCTGAAAGTACTTCTTTGTTCTAGCCTAGGATTTCGATTCCCACCTGAGGCCCATTTCCTAATCCTTGGCCAATATCAGATTCCTGCCAGCCAGCCCCCAAATCTCTCCACATCTCCCCCCTTTTTATTGCATAAACAAGATTGAGCCTGTCTTCTCATAATGACTTCCTTACCGATCTTGGAATATGCATTATCAAAGGAGTGTACTTCTGTCTTAGGTTGGTAAGGCTCTGTGCAAAATCTTCCCCCCCCCCCCTTGGCTTGCCAGTCTGTTAAATTAATAACTCTGTCTGGGGGTCCATTTTCAGTTTCAAGTCATGTACTTTGGCTCCAACATGTTGATGTTGCTAAAGACAAGCTTTAACACAACGGGCAGGCATATTTCCTGGACAAAAAGGGATAGCATGATCAAGCTATATATGCCATTCTTGAAGCAATAAGGCTCTTTTAATTGTCAAGTTAAAATTACTTTTGTCTCTTCTACAATATTTATTGTAAGTCGCATTGATTGTGTACTTCCTAATTGTATTAGTATGTTGAAACCTGGCATGTCTGTTATGGGGGTCTATCAACCAGCTTTTGTCTTACTGCCCTGAGTATTATAGAACCTTGGTTTTATGAAAAATGCTTTCAAGTACTGGAAGAAGTGAGTTAGGCTTTAAGCAGAAGCAAAAGGGTAGTTTGCTTGATCATTGCTGGTATAACAGCTTTAATTACAGTAATTGCTAACACCACTGCTTCTGCAATTGTTTTGACACAAGAAGACAGCTACTTTTGTTATTCATTTAGCAAAAATGTTACTAATGTGTTGAGTATACAAGAGAATTTAGATAGGCATTTGGAACAGAAACACCCTATGACATTCTCCCCCCCAACCCCCAACTGCTGCTTCTATGAGGATGTGTACCTACTGACCTACCTGTTCCCAACTCCCTGCCTTTGAATTACCCCACAATGGGACATGCAGCCTTCACAGGACCAAGGACCTCCTCTCTCACCTATGCCTGACAAGGCCATTCTCCCCTACATATACAGCTGGAGCCATGGGTACTACCCTGTGTGCTCCCAGGTTGGTGGTTTAGAACCTGGGAGCTCTGGTTGGTTGGTATTATTGCTCTCCCCATGGGGCTGAAAACCCCTTCAGCTCCTTGAGTCTTTTCTCTAACTTCTCCATGGGAACTCAATGATCAGTTTAATGATTGGCTGCCAGCATCCACCTCTTTTAATATCATGCTCTGGCAGTCCTCTAAGGAGATAGCCATATTAGGCTCCTGTCAGCATGCATTTCCTGGCATCCACCTAGATTCCCCTTCTTTTCCTTGCTTGATCCTTTTTGATGGGGCAGACTCCTAGCTGATCTGTTCCCATGAAGACAACATATCTTGACCTGTCCTAGAGGAAACACTGCACTCAGAGCAGTGGGTAAAAACCTTCTCCCAAACCAGAAGCCCCAGAGCTGCAGTTGGAAGCCCAGCTCACTCAGGAATCATCAACCACCAAAACCCCTCTCTCCCAAATACCACTCCCCTTCTGCCCCCTCTGCTTGACCCTTATTGCTGAGGTTGATTCCTAACTGGTCTGCTCCTGTGAAGACACCATATCCTGACCCATCTTAGAGGAACCACTGTACTCAGAACAGCGGAAAATCCGCTGCACTCAGAGCAGTTGAGAGAGCTGGACTCCCAGAAACTCAAACTTAACAAGGATCAGAGTTCTGCACCCGATCCCACAACACCCAGAGGGAGCTGGGCTCCCAGAAACTCTAACATGTCCAGGATCATAGGATTTCAGGATCACAGAGGCAGCCTGAGTTCCAAGAGTTCTTCCACCCAGGATCTCAGGATCACAGGATCACAGAGACAGCTGGACTCTGAGGAGTTCTGACACAAACAAGATAACAGGAGAGATAGGCTCCAGTCAGTGAGAGTGAGTGCAGGTAGCACTAGATATAACCAGATTGTGAAAGGAAAGCATAAGAACATAAGCAACAGAAATCAAGGTTATCTGACATCATCAGAACCCAATTCTCCCACCATAGCAAGTCCTGGACACCCCAGCACACTCTAAAAGCAGGATTCAGGTTTAAAATCAGTTCTTATGATGATGATAGAGGACTTTAAGAAGGTCATAATTAACTTCCTTAAAGAAATACAAGAGTATACAGGTAAACAGGTAGAAGCCCTTAAAGAGGAAAGACAAAACAGCCCTTAAAGAATTGCAAGAAAACACAACCCAACAAGTGAAAGAATTAAATGGAACCATCCAGGATCTAAAAATGGAAGTAGAAACAATAAAGAAATCTCAAAGTGAGACTACCCTGGAGATAGAAAACCTAGGAAAGAGATCAGAGTCATGGATGCAAGCATCACCAACAGAATACAAGAGATAGAAGAGAGAATCTCAGGTGCAGAAGATACCATGGGAAACATTCACACAACTGTCAAAGAAAATGCAAAATGCAAAAAGCTACTAACCCAAAACATCCAGGAAATCCAGGACACAATGAGAAGACCAAACCTAAGGATAATAGGTATAGATAAGTGTGAAGATTCTCAAGTTAAAGGGCCAGTAAATATCTTCAACAAAATTATAGAAGAAAACTTCCCTAACCTAAAGAAAGAGGATGTTGTTTTAATAAATAAAAAGAAATGAGTTCAATATTTATATGTAGAAACTCAATGAAAATCACGTCTAATCTACCAGGCTGAACCTTTCATAATTATTTCACCATATGTGAAATAATGGACAATTGCCAGGATAATAGTATTTTTTAATCGCTATTTGTCTATTTATTTATTTATTTATTTATTTATTTATTTATTTATTTATTTATTTTATGTGCATTGGCGTTTGCCTGCATGTATGTCTGTGTGAGGGTATCAGAGCCCTTTAAACTAGAGTTACAAATAATTGTAAGCTGCCACACAGATGCTGCGAAGTGAACCAGGATACTTGGGAAAAGCATCTCAACCTCTGAGCCATCTCTTCAGCCCGTGGACACTTAATCTTTAAGCAGTTAGTAAAACTGCAGTTGTTTCCTTAGGAATTTTTTTCAAGAGCACATAAACCTTGTAAAATTTAATTTTATTCCATGTTTTCTTTTGACATCACAAGCAATATAAATATAGCAGAAATTATATGGTACTTTTTCTTGATTTTCGATAATTTAGGTAGCTTTAATTACAAAGGCTTAGTCAATGCTTTTTTGACTGTGTTTCTGTACATACTACCAGTGTGATCCAACTGAATACCCAGATTTTGATTTCTTTCTATGAAGAAATATTTGTATTAAAGTATGGATAAATTTAGGTGCAAGTCACTCTACAGGATGAGGCATGTCTTGTGTGTATCTGCTAAAAATATATAAAGTATAATTAAAGATTAACCCACAGATATAAATAAATTCACCAGAGGTGTCATGGTAGTGTCTTAGTTGCTCCTGTATTACAGTGTAGAAACACCATGACCACAAAACCTCTTATAAAAGAGACTACTTACCTGAGGCCTTGCTTTCAGTTTCAAAGAAATAATCCAACATTGTCATTCCAGTAATTAAGGTAGCACACAGATAGGCATGACGCTGGAGACATAGCTCAGAACTTTGTGTCCTGATCCTGCAGGCAGAGAGGGTGTGTGTGTGTTGATATATATATATATATATATATATATATATGATAATGTCACAAGGTGTTCATTTTTCAATTCTCCAAAATTGGAATGCATTCACCCTTGAATCCTCTGAGCTCCACAATCATGGTTTGCATCCACATTAGCAGTACCAGGAATGTTTTTCCTCCTGTGTAGTGGGCTTCCAATGTAATCAGAGTGTTCTTACTCCCATAATAATCATGCCACTATTGTATCTATGTATTATCATGCATCCTTTTCATCTTTGAAGTTCTGACCTTTCCCATTTGGGTAAGATGTTTGATATGTGCCAATGACCAGCCTCACATTGGAGAGGGGTTCCTGATAGAGTGATGTTTGGGAGCAGCAAACTCAAACAACTCTAAGTCAATTGTGCATGCAAGCTTGTTGCCTAGGTACTGCTGTGATGGATATCCAGACTGTTCTTTCTCTCTGTGTTCTGCTCTTCGCTAGATTGCTTTTTCTTGCCATTCTTAAAACTCCATAATTGAAACAGCTTAAGAGGACTGAGACAGGCAGACTCCATGACAGGTCTGAAATATCTAGTCAGATGACTAGGCCTAAATTTCTGTTTCCCAGATATGGACATGTCCACAGGACAGTTATTGGAAAAACCCCAGGCCTCCTGCAGCCAGTTAGAAACTGCCCCACAATCAGTTGTGATCAGGAATTCAATGTGCATACCTAAACATGATAAAGCAATATACAGCAAACCAACAGCCAATATCAAATTAAATGGAGAGATACTTGAAGCAATCCCATGGAAATCAGGGATAAGAAAAGCTGCCCAGCCGGGTGGTGGTGGCGCATGCCTTTAATCCCAGCACTTAAGAGGCAGAGGCAGGCAGATTTCTGAGTTCGAGGCCAGCCAGGGCTACAGAGTGAATTCCAGGACAGCCAGGGCTATACAGAGAAGCCCTGTCTCCAAAAACAAACAAAACAAACAAACAAACCAAAAAGGAACAAAAAAGGGAGAGATGCTGCCCAATCTCTTTGTATTTATTCAATATTGTATATGAAGTTCTAGCTAGAGCAATAAGACAACAAAAGGAGATCAAGGGGATACAAACTAGCAAAGAAGAAATCAATTTTTAGATGGTATGATAGTATACATAAGTGACCCCAAAAATTCTACCAGAGATTTTCTACCGCTGATAAACAACTTAAGCAAAGTGGCCAGATACAAAATTAAATGAAACAAATCAGTAGCCTTCCATTATACAAATGATAAACAGGCTGAGAAAGATAGTAGGGAAGCAACATCCTTCACTATAGCCACAAGTAATATAAAGTATCTTGGGGGTAATTTTAACCAAAGAAGTAACAAGAACCACAAGTATTTCAAGGAAGAAATCAATGGAGATCTGAGAAAATGGAGAGATCTCCCATGCTCATGAATTGGTAGGAGTAACATAGTGAAATGGCCATCCTACCAAAAGCAATGTACAGATTCAATGCAGCCCCCATCAAAATCCCAACACAATTCTTCACAGGCATGGAAAAAGCAATTTTCAATTTCATATGGATAAAAACCTAGGATGTTGAAAACAAATTTTTGAGCTTTTTATCTCAACTTTTATCTTTTCACTCTTTTCTTTGTATTGGATATTTTCTTTATTTACATTTCAAATGTTATCCCCTTTCTCAGTCCTCCCATACCCCCACACACATATCCACTATCCCACCCCCCTCCCCTGCTTCCATGAGGTTGTTCCCACACCCACCCATCCACCCACTCCTGGCTCCCTGCCCTCAAATTCCACTACACTGGGACATCGAGCATACACAGGACCTAGGGCTTCTCCTCCTATTGATGCCCAACAAGACCATCTTCTGTTACATATCCAGCTGTTACATATGCCCATGACTCCCTGCATGTGTACTCCTTGGTTGGTGGTTTAGTCCCTGGGAGCTCTGGGTGGTCTGGTTAGTTGATATTATTTTTCTTCCTATGGAGTTGCAAACCCCTTCAGCTCTTTCAGCCCTTCCTCTAACTTCTCCATTGGGAACCTCATTGGGGGCCCCATGCTCAGCCAAATAGTTGGCTGTGAGCATCCCCTCTATATTTGTCAGGGTCTGGCAGATCCTATCAAGAGACACCTATACCAGGCTCCTGTCAGCATCCTCTCCTTATCATCCACAATAGTATCTGGTTTGGTGACTGTATATGGGATGGATACCCATGTGGGACAGTCTTTGGATGGCCATTCTTTCATTCTATGCTCCACACTTTGTCTATGTATTTGATTCTGTGAGTATTTTGTTCCCCTTTCTAAATAGGACAGAAGCACACACACCTTGGTCTTCCTTCTTCTTGAGCTTCATGGGGTCTGTGATTTGTATCTTTGGGTATTCTGAGCATTTGCAGTAATATCCACTTATCAGAGAGTACATACCATGTGATTTTTTTTTTTTTTGTGATTGTGTTACGGCACTCAGGAGATTTTTTTTCTAGATCCACCCTTTTCCCTAAGAATTTTATGAATTCAGTCTTTTTAATACCAAAGTAGTACTCAATTGTGTAAATGTACCACATTTTCTGTATCCATTCCTCTGTTGAAAGACATTTGGGTTCTTTCCAGTTTCTGGCTATTATATATAAGGCTGCAATGAACAAAGTGGATCATGTGTCCTTGTTATATGTTGGAGCATCTTTTGGGTATATGCCCAGGAGTGGTATAGTTGGATCCTCAGGTAATACTATGTCCAATTTTCTGAGGAAACACCAAACTGATTTCCAGAATGGTTATATCAGCTTGCAATCCCACCAACAATGGAGGAGCAGTCCTCTTTCTCCACATCCTCACCAGCATCTGCTGTCGCCTGAGTTTTTGATCTTAGCCATTCTGACCTGTATAAGGTAAAATTTCAGGGTTGTTTTGATTTGCATTTCCCTGATGACTAAGGATGTTGAAGATTTCTTAAGATGCTTCTCAGCCCTGCCAGATTCCTCAGTTGGGAATTCTTTGTTTAGCTCTGTACTCCAGGTTTTAATAGGGTTATTTGATTCTCTGGAGTCTAACTTCTTGAGTTTTTTGTATATATTGGATATTATCCCTCTATGAGATGTTGAATTGGTAAAGTTCTTTTCCCAATCCGTTGATTGCTGATTTGTCCTATTGAGATTGTCCTTTGCCTTAGAAAGTTTGCAATTTTATGAGGTCCCATTTGTTGACTCTTGATCTCAGAGTATAAGCCATTGGTGTTCTGAACAGGAATTTTGCTCCTGTGCCCATATGTTTGAGGCTCTTCCTCACTTTCTCCTCTATTAGTTTCAGTGTATCTGGTTTTATGTAGGGGTCTTTGACTGACATTTACTTGATCTTTGTAAGAGGAGATAAGAATGGATCAATTTGCATTCTTCTACATGCTGACCTTCAGTGGAAAGAACACCATTTGTTGAAAATGCTGTCTTTTTTCCACTGGATGGTCTTACCTCCTTTTTCAAAGACCAAGTGACCATAGGTGTGTGGGTTCATTTCTGGGTCTTGAATTCTATGCCATTGATCTACATGCTTGTCTCTGTACCCATACCATGTAGGCTTTTTCACTATTGCTCTGTAATACAGCTTCAGGTCAGGAATGGTAACCCCCCAGAAATTCTTTTATTGTTGAGAATAGTTTTTGCTATTCTGGGTATTATGTTATTCCAAATGAATTTGAGAATTGCTCTTTCGAAGTCTATGAAGAATTGACTTGGAATTTTCATAGAGATTGCATTGAATCTGTAGTTTGTTTTTGGCAAGATGGCCATTTTTACTATATTAATCCCACTAATCCATGAGCACTGGAGATCTTTCCATTTTGTGAGATCATCTTCAATTTCTTTCTTCAGAGATTGAAGTTCTTGTCATACAGATCTTTAACTTGCTTGGGTAGATTCACACCAAGGTATTTAAAATTTTTTGTGACTATTGTGAAGGATGTTGTTTCTCTAATTTTTTTTCTGAGCCTGTTTTTCCTTTAAGTATACAAAGGGTACTAATTTGTTTGAGTTAATTTTATATCCAGTCATTTTACTGACTTTTTTTTTTTAAATCAGATTCTCTGGTCAAATTTTTGGAGTCAATTAAGTATACTATCATGTCATCTGCAAATAGTGATATTTTGACTTCTTCCTTTCCAATTTGTATTCCTTTGACCTCCCATTGTTGCCTACTTGCTTTAGTTAGAACTTTAAATACTATTTTGAATATGTAGGGAGGGAGTTGGCAGCCTTGTCTAGTCCCTGAGTTTAATGAGATTGCTTCAAGTTTCTCTTGATTTAGTTTGATGTTGGCTACTGGTTTGGTGTATATTGCTTTTACTGTGTTTAGGTATGGACCTTGAATTCCTGAGTTTTCCAAGACTTTTAACGTGAAGGTATATTGAATTTCGTCAAATGCTTACTCAGCATCTAGTGAGATGATCATGTGGCTTTTTTCTTTGAGTTTGTTTAATGTAGTGGATTACATTGATGGATTTCCACAGACTGAACCATCCCTGCATCCCTAGGATAAAGCCTACTTTATCATGGTGAATGGTTGTTTTGATGTGTTCTTATATGTGGTTTGCAAGAATTTTACTGAGTATTTTTGCATTAATGTTTATAAGGGAAATTGTTCTGAACTTCTCATTTTTTGTTGGGTTTTGTGTAGTTTAGGTTTAAACATAATTGTGGCTTTATAGAATGTACTGGATAGTGTTCCTTTTTGCATTTTCTTTGACTGTTGTGTCAATGTTTTCTGTGGTATCTTCTACACCTGAGATCCTCTCTTCTATCTCTTGTATTCTGTTGGTGATGTTTGCACCTATGAATTATGATTCCCTTCCTGTGTTTTCTATGTCCCAGGTTGTCTTCCTTTGTGTTTTCTTTATTGTTTCTATTTCCATGTTTAGATCCTGGATGGTCTTGCTCAATTCCTTCTCCTGTTTGGTTGTGTTTTCCTGTAATTCTTTAAGGGATTTTTGTGTTTCCTCTTTAAGAGCTTCTACCTGTGTTCTCCTGTATTTTTTTTAAGGGAGTTATTTATGTCCTTATTAAAGTCCTCTATTATAATCAGGAGAAGTGATTTTTTATCCACATCTTGTTTTTCTAGTGTGATGATATATCCAGGACTTGCTATGGTGGGAGAACTGGATTCTGATGATGCCATATAACCTTGGTTCCTCTTGTTTATGTTGTTATGCTTGCCTCTCGCCATCTGTTTATCTCTATTGCTACCTTTCCTCTCTGTTTCTGACTAGAGTCTCTTCCTCCTGTGATCCTGGTTGTGTCAGAACTCTTCAGAGTCTAGTTGTCTCTGGGATCCTGTGATTCTTGGATCCTGTGGTCCTGAGATCCTGGGTGTGTAAGAGATTCTGGGAGTAAAGCTGCCTTTGGGATCCTGAAATCCTGATGTGACCAAGCTCCTGTGATCCTATGATCCTGGGCATGTTAGAGAGCCAGGTATTTGAGCTTCTTCTGGGTGTTGTGTGACTGGGTGCAGAGGTAGCACCCAAGGTCTGGTCAAGGCACAGGCTCAGACCAGAAAGAACCCGAGCTACTGGCTAGGTGGGCGTTTCTGTGTCCCTGGATTCTGCTGGTCCCAATTAATCTCAGTGTTGCCGTGTCTGGGCAGATGTTGTGGCCTCCTAACCTATGATCCTGAGTATGTTAGAGTGCCTTGGAGTGTAGCTTCCTTTGGGTGTTGTGGGACTTTGTGCAGAGGTAGTGCCCATGGTATGTTCAAGGCACAGGCTCCTAGAAAACAATTCTTAATAATGTAAGGTCTTCTTGGGGAATCACCATCGCTGACCTCAAGCTATACTACAGAATAATAGTGATAAAAACTGCATGGTATTGGTACAGAGACAGACACTAATAGAACTGAAGAAACAGATAAACCCAAACACTTATGGACACTTGATTTTTGACACAAAGGCCAAAAAATACAATGGAAAAAAAGGAAGCATCTTCAATAAATGGTGCTGATCTAACTGGCAGCCAGTATGTAGAAAAATGAAAATAGAACCATATTTATCACTTTGCATGAACCTTAAGTCTAAATGAATCAAAGATGTCAAAATAAAACCAGATACGCTGAATCTAATGGAAGAGAAAGTGTGATAGACCCTCGAACACATTGGCAGTGGGTTTGGGGTGGAAATTTCCTAAAGAAAACACCAATGGTTCAGGCTCTAAAACCAATAATTGATAAATTCATGAAACTGAAAAGCTTCTGTAAGGCAAGGAACATCGTAAACAGGACAAATTGGCTACCTACAGACTGGGAAAAATGACCTTCATTAACTCCACATCTAATAGAGGGATAATATCTAACAAATGTAAAGAAGCTAACCTCCAAAAAACTAAACAACACAATCAAAAAATGGGGTATAAAGGTAAACAGAGAATTAACAACACAGGAATCTTGAATGGCTGAGGACCACTTAAAGAAATGTTCAAAGTCTGTAATAATCAGGGATATGCAAATAAAAACAACTATGAGATTCCACCTTAATCAGTCAGTATGGCTAAGATCAAAACTTCAGGTGACAGCACATGTTGGTGAGGATGTAGAGAAAGAGGAATACTCTTCCATTGTTGATGGGATTGCAAACTAGTGAAATCACTCTGGAAATCAATCTGGAGGTTTCTCAACAAATTGGAAATAGATGAACCTGAAGACCCAGCTATTCTGCTCTTGGGCATATACCCAAAAGATGCCCCACCATGCCACAGGGGCACATGTTTCACTATGTTTATAGTGGCCTTATTTGTGATAGCCAGAAGCTGGAAACTAATCACATGTCCCATAGTGGCAGAATGGATACAGAAAATCTGGTTCATTTATACAATGGAATACTATTCAGCTATTAAGAATGAGGACATCATGAGTTTTGCAGGCAAATGAATGGAAATAGAAAATGTCATCCTGACTGAGGTAACTCAAACCCAGAAAAACATGCATGGTATGTTCTCACTACTAAATGGGTATTAGCCAAAAAGTGCAGAATACCTAGGATACACATTGCACAGAATTCAAGAAGGCTAACAAGCAGAGGGGTCCAAATGAGGATGAATGCTTCAATCCCAGTAGTGAGGGAGAAAAAAAAATCATGGGAGGCAGATGGAGGGAGGAAGCTTGGTGGAAGAGGCAATGTGGAGGGGAAATGATGACTATGATCAGGTATGGGTGTGGAGACAGGAGAGAATCCTTGAGGGCCAGCACAAAAAATGGAAATTTGCAACATTGAGGAAAGGGAGCAGGCGAGAGGGACCCACTTCAAGGTAGCAGAGACCTGAGAGGTAAGAGACCAGGACACAAAGGTATGGAACTTAGATTAACTGCCCAACAGTGGGAAGAGGAAATGCATAGAGTCCACTTCTAGTAGAAAGACTGGGCATCAAGTGGCAGAATGGGGTTGCCATCCCACAGTCAAAAACTCTAACCCAGAATTGTTCTTGTCTAAATGAACTGTGGGGACATAATTGGGGAAGAGACGGAGTAAATGGTGGTCTAGTGACTGGCCCAACTTGGGATCCATCTCAAGGGGAGGCTCCAAGGCCTGACACTATTACTGATACTATGATGCGCTTAGAGACAGGAACCTAGACATGGCTGTCCTCCAAGAATCCCAACAAGCAGCTGACTAAGACAGATATAGATTATTATACTCAACCATTGTACTGAAGTTGTGGACCCCTGTGATTGAATTAGAGAAGGGCTGGAAGAAGCTAAGGTATTCCACCCCACAAGAAGACCAGCAGTCTCAAATATTCTGGACCCCTGAGATCTCCACGACTCTTAGCTAACAACCAGGCAGCATAAATGAGCTTGTCTGACCATGGAAATAGAAAACTTAAGAAAGAGGTCAGGAGTCATAGACGCAAGCATCACCAACCGAATACAAGAGATAGAAGAGAGAATCTCAAATGCAGAAGATACGGTAGAAAATATTGACACAGTTGTCAAAGAAAATGCAAAATGTAAAAAACTCCTAACTCAAAACATCCAGGAAATCCAGGACACAATGAGAAGACCAAACCTAAGGATAATAGGTATAGATGAGAATGAAGAGTCCCAACTTAAAGGGCCAGTAAATATCTTCAACAAAATTATTGAGGAAAACTTCCCTAACCTAAAGAACAAGATGCCCATAAACATACAAGAA
>NW_021621648.1:0-13694 GCF_004785775.1 Grammomys surdaster
TTCTATGATATCTCTTTTGTTTGATTTTTCCACAGTGTTTTCAATTTGATGAATTTTTTGCCAAGTAAATTTCAATTATATCAGGAGAAACTGTTTAAAATCATATTCCTTAACAAATCAAATTGTTTCCTTATCAATTTTCTGTTTTTTAAGAATTTTCCATACAAATTTCTCCTTTTTCATAATTTTGTTTGATTTCTCTTCCGTTTGATTATAGTTTGTTATTGACTGTGTAACATTTCTTCAAATTTCACTATTTCTCATGAATTTTTCACTAACTTTTTCCACAGTGTTTTCAATTTTATCAATTTTTTGCCAAGTAAATGTACATTTAATCAGAAAAAACTGTTTTTAAATCACATTCATTTACAAATCAAATGGTCTCCTTATTAATTTTCTATTTTTTAAGAATTTTCAATGCAAATTTCTCTTTGTTCATAACTTTCTTTGATTTCTTTTCCACTTGATTATAGTTTATTATTGGCTTTGGAATTTTTCTTCAAGATTTTACTATTTTTCCTGAATTCTTAACTAGCTTTTTACACATTGTTTTCAAATGGATGAATTTTTTGCCTAGTAAATGTTTTATCATTAAAAAATTTTTAAATTTCATTCCTTTACAAATCAAATGGTCTCCTTATCAATTTTCTATATTTTATGAATTTTAAATGCAAATTTCTCCTTTTTAAAAAATTTCTATGATATCTCTTTTGTTTGATTTTTCCACAGTGCTTTCAATTTCATGAATTTCTTGCTAAGTAAATGTTCAATTTTATCCGGAGAAACTGTTTTAAATCACATTCCTTTACAAATCAATTGGTATCCCTATCAATTTTCTATTTTTTATGAATTTTCAATTCAAATTTCTCTTTTTTCATAATTTTCTTTGATTTCTCTTCCGTAAGATTATAGTTTATTATTGACTGTGTAATATTTCTTCAAGCTTTCACTATTTTTCTTGAATTTTTCACTAGCTTTTTCCACAGTGTTTTCAATTTTATGAATTTTTGGCCAAGTAAATGTTCAATTTTATCAGGAAAACCTGTTTTAAATCACATTCCTTTAAATATCAAATGTTCTCCTCATCAATTTTCTACTTTTTATGAACTTTAAGTGCAAATTTCTCCTTTTTCATAAAGTTCTTTGACATCTCTGTTGTTTGATTTTTCCCAGTGTTTTCAATCTAATGAATTTCTTGCCAAGTAAATGTTAAATTTAATGAGGAAAAACTATTTTAAATCACATTCCTTTACAGATAAAATGGTCTCCTTATCAATTTTCTATTTTTATGAATTTTAAATGCAAATTACTTCTTTTTCATAAAGTTCTTTGATATCTCTTTTGTTTGTTTTTTCCACAGTGTTTTGAATTTTATGAATTTTTTGCCAAGTAAATCTTCAATTTTATCTGTAAAAACTGTTTTAAATCACATTCCTTTACAAATCAAATGTTCTCCTTATATATTTTCTATTTTTATGAATTTTAAGTGCAAATTTCTCCTTTTTTGTAAATTTTTTGATAACTCTTTTGTTTGATTTTTCCACAGTGCTTTCAATATCATAAATTTCTTGCAAAGCAAATGTTCAATTTTATCAGGAATAACTGTTTTAAATCACATTCCTTTACAAATCAATTGGTCTCCCTATCAATTTTCTATTTTTTATGAATTGTCAATTCAAATTTCTAGTTTTTCATAATTTTCTTTGATTTCTCTTCCATAGATTATAGTTTATTATTGACTGTATAATTTTTCTTCAAGTTTTCACTCTTTTTCCTGAATTTTTCACTAGCTTTTTCCACAGTGTTTTCAGTTTTATGAATTTTACGCCAAGTAAATGTTCAATTTTATCAGGAGAAACTGTTTGAAATCACATTCCTGTACAAATCAAATGGTCTCCTTATCAATTTTCTATTTTTTATGAATTTTCAATACAAATTTCTCCTTTTTCATAAACTTCTTTGATATCTCTTTTGTTTTTTCCATAGAGTTTTCAATTTTATGAATTTCTTGCCAATTAAATATTCAATTTTATCAGGAAAAGCTGTTTTAAATCACATTCCTTTACAAATCAAATGTACTCCTTATCAATTTTCCATTTTTTCTGAATTTTAAATGCAAATTTCTCCTTTTTAAAAAATTTCTTTGATATGTCTTTGTTTGATTTTTCCAATGTTTTTTCAATTTTATGAATTTTTTGCAAAGTAAATCTTCAATTTTATCTCTAAGAACTGTTTTAAATGACAATCCTCTATAAATCAAATGGTCTCCTTATTAATTTTCTATTTTTTATGAGTTTTAAGTGCAAATTTCTGATTTTTCATAAATTTCTTTAATACCCTGTGTTTGATTTTTCCACAGTGTTTTCAATTTTATGAATTTCTTGCCAATGAAATGTTCAATTTTTTCAGGAGAAACTGTTTTAAATTACATTCTTTTACAAATTAAATGGTCTCCTTATCAATTTTCCATTTTTCTTGAATTTTAAATGAAAATTTCTCTTTTTTCAAAATTTTCTTTGATATCTCTTCCGTTAAATTATAGTTTACTATTTACTGTGTAATTTTTCTTCAAGTTTTCAGTATATATCCGGAATTTTTCACTAGCTTTTTCCACATTGTTTTCAGTTTTTTGTATTTTTTGCCAAGTAAATGTTGAATTTTATCACACAAAACTGTTTTAAATTACATTCCTTTCAAAATCAAAAGGTCTCCTTATCAATTTTCTATTTTTTATGAATTTTAAATGCAATATTCTCCTTTTTCATATTATTCTTTGATTTCTCTTCTGTTTAATTATAGTTTACTATTGACTGTGTAATTTTTCTTCAAGGTTTCACTATTTTTCCTGCATTTTTCACTAGTTTTTTCTACACTGTTTCCAGGTCTCCTTATTGTTTGCCAAGTAAATATTCAATTTTATCTGGAAAAACTGTTTAAAATCACACTCCTTTACAAATCAAATGTTCTCCTTATCAATTTTCTATTTTTTTTGAAATTTCAATACAATTTTCTCCTTTTCCGTAATTTGCTTTGATTTCAGAAATAAATGAACATGAATAATAAACAGTCATATGGCCTAGTTAATAGGAAATCAGAAATAAATAAAGTTGAAATATAAATAGGCATCAGACCTACATAAGACTACGTCAGAAATAAATGAACAGAAATAATCAATATTCACCATTCATGGATAATAGAAAATCAGAAAAAAATTTACATGAATAATCAATAGTCATCATTTATAGTTTATACTAAACCAGAAACATATAAAGCTGAAACATCAATAGTCGTCAGTCATAGAATATAGTAAGTCCGAAATAAATGTTCATGAATAACCAATAGTCATCAGTCATAGCTAATAGGATATCAGAAATAAAGCTGAAATATAAATAGTCATCAGACATAGATAATAGTAAGTCAGAAATAAATCAACTGAAATAATCCATATTCAACAATCGTTGATAATAGTAAATCAGAAAAATATGAACATGAATAATCAATATTTACCATTCGTGGATAATGGTAAATCTGAAAAAAATAGAATATGAGTAATCAACATTCCTCTGTCATAATTTATAAGAAATCAGAAATAAATAAAGCTGAAATATCAATAGTCATCAGTCATGGATAATAGCAAGGCAGAATAAATGAACAGGAATAATCAGTATTAACCATACATGGATAATAGCTAATCAGAAATAAATGAACATGAATAATCAATACTAATCAGTAATAGTTCTAGGGAAATCAGAAAAAAATAAAGGTGAAGTATCAATAGTCATCAGTCATAGATAATAGTAGGTCAGAAATAAATTAACATGAATAATAAATATTCAGCATTGTTGGATAAAATTAAATCAGAAAAAATTAAACTTGAATAATCAATAGTCATCAGTCATAGACAATAATAAACCAGAAATGTATAAAGCTGAAATATTAATTGTCATCAGTCATAGATAATAGTAAGGGAGAAATAAAAGAACAGGAATAATCAAAATTCCCCATTTGTGGATAATAATAAATCAGAAATAAGTGAACATGAATAATCAATAGTCATCAGTCATAGTTCATGGAAAGTCAGAAAAAAATAAACCTGAATTATCAATAGTCATCTGTCATAGATAATAGTAAGGGAGAAATAAAAGAACAGGAATAATCAATATTCACGATTCATGGATGATAGTAAATCAGAAATAAATGAAGATGAAAAACCACTAGTCATCAGTCATAGTTAATAGAAAAACAGAAATAAAGATGAAATATCAATAGTCATCAGTCATAGATAATAGTAAGTCAGAAATTAAGGAACATCAATAATCAGTATTCAATATTCATTGATAATAGTAAGTCAGAAATAAATGAACATGAATAACCAATATTCAACATTCGTGGATAACAGTAAATCAGAAATAAATAAACATGAATAATCAAGTCTCACCAATCATATATAATGGTAAATCTGAAAAAAATGAACATGAATAATCAATAGACATTATTCATAGTTAATAGGTAATCAGAAAGGAATAAAGCTGAAATATCAATAGTCATTATTCATAGATAATATTAACCAGAAATAAATGATCAGGAATAACCAATAATCATCAGTCATAGCTAATAGAAAATCAGAAATAAAGCTGAAATATCAATAGTCATCAGTCATAGATAATAGTAAGACAGAAATAAATGAACAGGCATAATCAATATTCAAAAACCGTTCATAATAGTGAATCAGAAAAAAATAAACATAAATAATCAATATTCACCATTCGTGGATAATGGTAAATCTAAAAAAAATGAATATGAATAATCAGTAGTCATCAGTCATAGTTCATGGAAGTCAGAAATGAATAAATCTGAAGTATCAAGAGTCATCAGTAATAGATAATAGTAAGTAAGATATAAATGATCAGGAATAATCAATATTCACGATTTGTGGTTAATAGTAAATCAGAAATAAATGATCATGAATAACCGATAGTCATCAGTCATAGTTAATAGGAAATCAGAAATAAATAAAGCTGAAATATCAATTGTCATCAGTCATAGATGATAGTAAGTCCGAAATAAATGAAGAGGAATAATCAGTATTCACTATTCGTTTATAATAGTAAATCACATATATATATATGAACATGAATACTCAATAGTCATCAGTAATATTTAATAGAAATTCAGAAAAAAATAAATATGAAATATAAATAGTCATTAGGCATAAATAATGGTAAGTCAAAAATAAAGGAACAGGAATAATCAATATTCACCATTCGTGGATAATAGTTAATCTGAAATAAAGGAACATGAATAATCAATAGTCATCAGTCATAGTTTATAGTAAATCAGAAATATATAAATCTGAAAGATCAGTAGTCATATGTCATAGATAATAGTAAGTCATAAATAAATGAACAGGAATAATCATTAGTCACCAGTCATACTTCAAAGTATATCAGAAACATATAAAGCTGAAATATCAATAGTCATCAGGCATAGATAATAGTAAGTCTGAAATAAATGAACAAGAATAATCAATATTCACCATTCGTGGATAATAGTAAATCACATATATATATGAACATGAATACTCAATAGTCATCAGTAATATTTAATAGAAAATCAGAAAATAATAAATATGAAATATAAATAGTCATTAGGCATAAATAATAGTAAGTCAAAAATGAAAGAACAGGAATAATCAATATTCACCATTCGTGGATAATAGTTAATCAGAAATAAAGGAACATGAATAATCAATAGTCATCAGCCATAATTCATAGTAAATCAGAAATATATAAATCTAAAAGATCAGTAGTCATCAATCATAGATAATAGTAAGTCAAAAATAAATGAACAGGAATAATCAATAGTCATCAGTCATACTTCATAGTAAACCAGAAACATACAAAGCTGAAATATCAATAGTCATCAGGCATAGATAATAGTAAGTCTGAAATAAATGAACATGAATAATCAATATTCACCACAAGTGGACAATAGTAAATCAGAAAAAAAATGAACATGAATAATCGATAGTCATCAGTGATAGTTCATGGGAAATCAGAAATTAATAAATGTGAAGTATCAATAGTCATCAGACATAGTACTTGGGAAATCACAAATAAAGCTGAAATATCAATAGTCATCAGTCACAGATAATAGTAAGTCAGAAATAAATAAACAGGAATAATCAATAGTCAACAATCGTTGATAATAGTAAATCAGAAAAAAATGAACATCAATAATCAATATTCACCATTCGTGGATAATTGTAAATCTGAAAAAAATGAACATGAAAAATCAATTGTCGTCAGTCATAGTTCTTGGGAAATCAGAAATAAATAAAGGCAAAATATCAATAGTCATCAGTCATAGATAATAGTAAGTAAGAACTAAATGAACATGAATAATCAATATTCAGCATTCGTTGATAATAGTGAATCAGAAAAAATTGAACATGAATAATCGATAGTAATCAGTCATAGTTCATAGTAAATCAGATATATATAAAGCTGAAATATCAATAGTCATCTGTCGTAGATAATAGTACGTCAAAAATAAATGAACATGAATTATCAATATTCACCATTTGTGGATAATAGTAAATCAGAAAAAAGTGAACATGAATAATCAATAGTCATCTGTCAGAGTTAATAGGAAGTCAGAAATAAATAAAGCTGAAGTATCAATAGTCATCAGTCATAGATAATACTAAGACAGATAATAATGATCAGGAATAATCAATATTCACGATTCGTGGATAAAGTAAATCAGAAATAAATGAACACGAATAACCAGTCATAGTTAATAGAAAATCAGAAATAAATAAAGATGAAATATCAATAGTTGTCAATAATAGATAATAATAAGTCTGAAATTAAAGAACATCTATAATCAATATTCATTATTAGTTGATAATAGTTAGTCAGAAATAAATGAACATGAATAATCAATATTCACCATTCGTGGATAATGGTAAATCTGAAAAAATAAACATTAATAATCAAGAGTCATCAGTCATAGTTCATGGAAAGTCAGAAATAAATAAATTCAGTTATTAGTAGACATCAGTCATAGATAAGAGTAAGACAGTTATAAATGCACAGGAATAATCAATATTCACGAATCGTGGATAATAGTAAATGAGAAATAAATGAACATGAATAACCAAAAGTCATCAGTCATAGTTAAAAGGAAATCAGGAATAAATAAATCTGATACATCAATAGGCATCATTCATAGAAAGAAGTAAGTCAGAAATAAATGAACAAGAATAAACAATATTCACCATTCGTGGATAATAGTAAATCAGATATATATGAACATGAATACTCAATAGTCATCAGTTGTTTTTAATAGTAAATTAGAAAAAAATTAAGCTGAAATATCAATAGACATTATTCATAGATAATAGTAAGTCAGAAATAAAAGAAAAGGAATAATCAGTATTCACCATTCGTGGATAATAGTTAACCACAAATAAATGAATATGAATAATCAATAGTTATCAGTCATAGTTCATAGTAAATCAGAAATATATGAAGCTGAAATATCAATAGTCATCAGTCAAAGATAATAGTAAGTCAGAAATAAATGAACAGGAATAATCAATATTCACGATTCGTGGTTAATAGTAAATCAGAAATAAATGATCGTGAATAACCAATAGTCGTCAGTCATAGCTAATAGGAAATCAGAAATAAATAAAGGTGAAATATCAAGAGTCATCAGTCATAGATAATAGTAAGTCAGAAATAAATGAACAGGAATAATCAATATTCAACAATCGTTGATAATGGTAAATCAGAAAAAAATAAACATCAATATTCACCAATCGTGGATAATGGTAAAACTGAAAAAAATGAACATGGATAATAAATAGTCATCAGTCATAGTTCATGGGAAGTCATAAATAAATAAACCTGAACTATCATGAGTTATCAGTCATAGATAATAGTAAGTCGGCTATAAATGCACAGGAATAATCAATATTCATGATTTGTGGATGATAGTAAATCAGCATAAATGAACATGAATAACCAAAAGTCATCAGTCATAGTTAATAGGAAATCAGAAATACATAAAGATGATATATCAATAGATATTATTCATAGATAATAGTAAGTCAGAAATAAAAAAACAGGAATAATCAATATTCAACAATCATTGATAATAGTAAATCAGAAAAAAATGAACATCAATATTGTATATTCACGATTAATGGATATTGGTAAATCTGAAAAAAAGAACATGAAAAATCAATAGTCATCAGTCATAGAACTTGGGAAATCAGAAACAAATGAAGGTGAAATATCAATATTTATCAGTCATAGATAATAGTAAGTCAGAAATAAATAACCATGAATAATCAATATTAACTACTTGAGGATAATAGTACATCAGAAAAAATTGAAAATGAATAATCGATAGTCATCAGTCATAGTTCATAGTAAATCAGAAATATATAAAGCTGAAATATCAATAGTCATCAGTCATAGATAATAGTAAGTCCGAAATAAATGAACATGAATGATCAATATTCACCATTCGTGGATAATAGTAAATCAGAAATAAGTGAACATGAATAATCAATATTCATCAGTCATAGTTCATGGGAAGTCAGAAATAAGTAAACCTGAATTAATAATAGTCATCAGTCATAGATAATCGTAAGTCAGATATAAATGAACAGGAATAATCAATATTCACGATTCGTGGATAATAGTAAATCAGAAATAAATGAACCTGAATAATCAATAGTCATCAGTCATTGTTCATGAGTAGTCAGATATAAATAAACCTGAAATATCAAGAGTTATCATCATAGATAATAGTAAGTCAGTTATAAATCCACAGGAATATTCAATATTCATGATTCGTGGATAATAGTAAATCAGAAATAAATGAACATGAATAACCAAAAGTCATCAGTCATAGTTAATAGGAAATCAGAATTACATAAAGCTGATATATCAATAGTCATTATTCATTGATAATAGTAAGTCAGAAATAAAAGAACACGAATAATCAATATTCACCATTCGCGGATAATGATAAATCTGAAAAAATGAATATGAATAATCAATAGGCATAAGTCATAGTTAATAGGAATTCAGAAATAAATAAAGCTGAAATATCAATAGTCATCGGGCATAGATAATAGTAAGAGAGAAATAAATTAATAGGAATAATCAATATTCACCATTCGTGGATAATAGGCAATCAGAAATAAATGAACTTGAAGAATCAATACTCATCAGTTATAGTTCATGGGAAATCAGAAATAAATAAAGCTGAAGTATCAAAAGTCATCAATCATAAATAAGAGTCAGTCAGAAATAAATGAACAGAATAAACAATATTCACGATTCGTGGATAAGAGTAAATCAGAAATAAATGAACACGAATAATCAATACTCATCAGTCATAGTTCATAGTAAATCAGAAATATATAGAGCTGAAATATCATTAGTCATCAGTCATAGAAAATAGTAAGTCAGAAATAAATGAACATGCGTAATCAATATTCACTATTCTTGTTTAATAGTAAATCAGAAATAAATGAACTTGTACAATCAACAGTCATCAGTCATACTTCATGGGAAATCAGAAATTAATAAAGCTGAAATATCAAAAGTCATGAGCCGTAAATAATAGTAAGTCAGAAATAAATGAACAGGAATAATCAATGTTCACGATTCTTGGATAATAGTAAAGCAGAAATAAATGAACATGAATAACCAAAAGTCATCAGTCATAGTTCATGGGATGTCAGAAATAAATAAAGCTGAAATATCAATAGTGATCAGTCATAAATAATAGTAAGTCAGAAATATAAGAACAAGAATAATCAATATTCACCATTCATGGATAATGGTAAATCTAAAAAAAGTGAACATAAATAATCAATAGTCATCAGTCATAGTTAATTGGAAATTAGAAACAAACAGAGATGAAGTATCACCAGTCATCAGTCATAGATAATAGTTAGTCCGAAATAAATTAACATGAATAATCAATATTCAGCTTTCATGGATAATGTTAAATCAGAAATAAATGAACATGAATAATCAATATTCATAAGTCATAGTTCAAGGGAAGTCATAAATAAATAAAGATGAAGAATCACTAGTCATCAGTCATAGATATAAGTAAGTCAGAAAAAAATGAACATGAACAATCAATATTCACCATTTGTGGATAATAGTAAATCAGAAATAAATGAACTTGAATAATCAACAGTCATCAGTCATAATTCATGGGAAATCAGAAATAAATAAACCTGAAATATCAATAGTCATCAGACATAGATAATAGTAAGTCAGAAATAAATAAACAGAATAATCAATTTCACGACTCGTTGATAATAGTAAAGCAGAAATAAATAAAAATAACGAAAAGTCATCAGTCATAGTTAATAGGAAATCAGAAATAAATAAAGCGGAAATATCAATAGTCATCAGTCATAGAATATTGTAAGTCAGTATAAATGTAAATCAGTCATAGATAATTGTAAGTCTGAAATAAATAAATGTGAATGATCAGAATTGACCAATCTTGGATAACAGTAAATCAGAAATAAATGATCATGAATAATCAATAGTCATCAGTCATAGTACATGGGAAGTCAGAAATGAATAGAGCTGAATTAGCAATATTCAACAGTCATAGACAACAGTAATTCAGAAATAAATGAACAGGAATAATCAATATTCAGCATTCATGGATAATGTTAAATCAGAAATAAATGAACGTGAATAATCAATAGCCATTAGTCATAGTTAACAGTAAATCAGAAATATATAAAGCTGGACTATCAATAATAGTCATCAGTCATAGATAACAGTAAGTCTGAAGTAAATGAACATGAATAATCAGTATCCACTTTCGTGGATAATAGTAAATCAGAAATAAATGAACTTGAATAATCAATAGTTATCAGTCATAGTACATGGGAAATCAGAAATAAATAAATCTGAAGCATCAATAGTCATCAGTCATAGATAATAGTAAGTCAGAAATAAATGAACAAGAATAATCAATATTCACGATTTGGGGATGATAGTAAATCAGAAATTAATGTACATGAATAACCAAAAGTCGTCAGTCTTTGTTAATAGGAAATCAGAAATAAATAAAGCAGAAATATGAATAGTCATCAGACATAGATAATAGTAAGTCCGAAATAAATGAACATGAATAACCAGTATTCACTTTCGTGCATAATATTAAATCAGAAATAAATGAACTTGAATAATCAATATTCACCAGTCATAGTTCATAGGAAATCAGAAAAAAATAAATCTGATGTATCAATAGTCATCAGTCATAGATAATAGTAAGTCAGAAATAAATGAACAGGAATAAACAATACTCACCAATCGTTGATAAGAGCAAATCAGAAATACATGAACATAAATAATCGATATTCACCATTCTTGGATAATGGTAAATCTGAAAAAAATGAACGTCAATAATCAATAGTCATTAGTCAACATGGAAAATCAATAATAAATAAAGCTTAAATAATAATAGTCATCAGTCAAAGATAATAGTAGGTCAGAAATAAATGAACAGGAATAATCAATATTCAAGATCGTGCATAATATTAAATCAGACATAAATGAACATGAATTATCAATAGTCATCAGGCATATTTAATAGTAAACCGGAAATAAATAATGCTGAAATATCAATAGTCATCAGTCATAGATAACAGTAAATCCGAAATAAATGAACAGGAATAATCAATATTCACGATCATGGATAATAATAAATCTGATATAAATGAACATTAATAATCAATAGTCATCAGTCATAGTTAATTGTAAACCAGAAAAAAATAAAGATGAAATCTCAATAATTATCTATCATAGATAATAGTAAGTCAGAAATAAATGAACATGAATAATCAATATTCAGCATTCGTGGATAATAGTAAATCAGAAGTAAATGAACATAATGGTAAAGATGAAAAAAATGAACATGAATAATCGGTAGTCATCAGTCATACTTAATAGTAAAGCAGAAAAAAATAAAAGCTGAAATATCAATAGTCATTAGTCATAGATAATATTAAGTCAGAAATAAATGAACATGAATAATCAATAGTCATCAGTAATACTAATAGTAAATCAGAAATAAATAAAGCTGAAATATCAATAGTCATCAGTCATAGATAATAGTAAGTAAGAAATAAATGAACAGGAATAAACAATATTCACTCTTCGTGGATAATAGTTAATCAGAAATAAAATGAACATGAATAAGCAATAGTCATCAGTCATAGTGCATGGGAAATCAGAAATAAATAAAGCTGAAGTATCAATAGTCATCAGTCATAGATAACTCAGAAATAAATAAGTCAGAAATAAATGATCAGGAATAATCAATACTCACCAATCGTTGATAACAGTAGATCAGAAATAAGTGAACATGAATAATCAACATTCACCATACTTGGATAATGGTAAACCTGAAAAAAATGAACATGAATATTCAATAGTCGTCATTCATAATTAATAGGAAATCAGAATAAAATAAGCTGAAATATCAGTAGTCATCAGTCATAGGAAAGTGTAAGTCAGAAATACAGGAACAGGAATAATCAATATTCACCTTTCGTGGATAATAGTAAATCAGAAATAAAAAACATGATTAATGCATAGTCTTAAGTTCACGGGAAATCAGAAGTAAATGAAGCTGAAGTATCATGAGTCATAGTCATAGATAATAGTAAATCAGAAATAAATGAAAAGGAATAATCAATATTCACGATTTGTGGAGAATAGTAAATCAGAAATAAATGATCATGAATATCCAATAGTCATCAGTCATATTTAATAGGTAATCATAAGTAAGTAAAGCTGAAATATCAATAGTCATCAGTCAAAGATAATAGTAAGTCAGAAATAAGTGAACAGGAGTAATCCATATTCAGCATTCGTGGATAATAGTAAGTCAGAAATAAATGAATATGATTAATCAATAGTCTTCAGTCATAGTTCATGGGTAATCAGATATAAATAAAGCTGAAATATCAATAGTTATCTGTCATAGATAATAGTAAATCAGAAATAAATGAACAGGAAAAACCAATATTCATTATTCGTGGATAATAGTAAATCAGAAATAAGTGAATATGAAGAATCAATAGTCATCAGTCATAGTTAATAGGAAATCAGAAATAAATAAAGCTTGAATGTCAATAATCATCAGTAATAGAAAATAGTAAGTCAGAAATTAAAGAACATCAATAATCAATATTCACCATTTGTGGATAATAGTAAGTCAGGAATGTATGAATATGAAAAATAAATAGTCATCTGTCATAGTTAGTAGGAAATCAGAAATAAATAAACCTGAATTATCAATAGTCATCAGTCATAGATAAAAGTCAGAAATAAATGAACATGAATAATCAATATTCACCATTCCTTAAATAAAAGTTAATCAGGAATAAATGAACATGAAAAATCAGTACTCATCAGTCATAGTTCATAGTAAATCAGAAATATATAAAGCTGAAATATCAATACTCATCACTCATAGATAACAGTAAGTCAAAAATTGATGAACAGGAATAATCAATAGTGACAAATCATTGATAATAGTAAATCAGAAATAAATGTACAAGAATAATCAATATTCACGATTTGTGGAAAAAGGTAAATCTGAAAAAAATGAACATGAATAATCTA
>NW_021621649.1:0-4541 GCF_004785775.1 Grammomys surdaster
CTTTGGGTCCAGCCAAGTGATGGTATGTACCCAACACACACAGGAGGCCCTGTGTCCATCCTTGTAATTCCACAGCAAACCAACCAACCAGATGACAAAATAGGAGACTGATGGCCATGATCCTGTTATTTACAGATAATTCAGATAATTCACCCTGTTGATATAGCTATTGATATTTTGAAAAATTAAATCATCATGTATAGCAGGAGTGTTTTCTTTTAATTCAAAATTCCAAACTGCTGCCTGGAGGTAGAATATGTTGTATACCTATCAGAAAATTCACCTGTTTTAATTACACTCTAATTTTAGTAAGTTTGCAGAGGTCTAAAGTCCTTTTAGACCATTGTCTTATTTCATAAAAGTACTTTATACCTCTTTACACTCACTCTCGGTTCCTACCCAGAATCCTTAGTTATTGCTAGTCTCTTTTTTCCTGTGTCAATTTACTCCTCTGAACATTTCATATAAATAAGTGGTATATAAAATCTGGTCTCTTTTACTCCTAATGACGTGTTGAGGGGTTGATACATGTGTATGGTTGTGTTCACATGAGTTGATGTACATGTGTGGGCACACATGTGGAAGCCCCAGGTAGGCATTGGGGGTTTTCCTCAGTCTCTCTCTACCTTACATATCGAGGCAGGGTCTTTCAAATCAACCCTGCTCCCTTGTTCAGCTTGTCTAGGTAGCCAACTTGTTTCTGGGAACTTGTCTCTGCCCGTCGGGAGCCGAGGGTTTGGATGAGCCGTCATGCTTGCTTGGCATTCACATGGGTGTTGGGACTCGAACTCCCATCCTCACACTTGTGCTGCAAGGACTTTCTCCACTGGACCATCTCCCCAGTCCCACAGGGATGTTCTTAGGGTCTGCCCATGCTGGAAGATTTGTCATTATGTTACTCCCTTTGATTGTAAATTAATATTTCATATAGATACAGCACATTTTGTCTACAGATCATCTGAATTGTTTCAAATGAATAACACTGCTATGAATTTTTATGTTTTTATGTTTTTTCTGGGTCATATGGTAAAAATTTCCAGGTGGTTATATTGTTTTAGATTCCTGTTAGTGATCTATGAGAATCTTAGTTTCTCCGTGTTTGCTGTTCTCTGTGGTTTGTTTTTTGTTTTTATTTTTTCAATATAATTTTTTTTATTGATTATTTGGGAATTTCACGTAATGTACCCTGATCACTCACTTACCAGTCCCTCCGAGTCTACTGCCTCCCCATGACCTCCCCCCAAAAAGAAAAAAGAAAGAAGAGGAAGAGGAGGAGAACATAGAAAGTTCACTTTATGTTCCCCATATACTTACTGGAACATGGTCAAACTCCCAATGGCAAGCTCCTTAAAAAAACAAAACAAAACTGAGTCCTTTTCCATGCCCCCTGGAAGCCATCAGTTGTGAAGAGCTCCACTTCAGTATCCCTATCACAATTTTTAAGAGTTTACTTCAATGGCTTCCTATCTAGACTGTTACTTTTGGGGGTGGGATAGGATTAGGGGTTGTCACAGAAGCCTTCTATGAGTCTCTTTCTCTACTGTGTGCCTGTAGTCATTGATACCAAAGCAAAAGAAGTGTCCTTGTCCTTTACAGTCAATGGAAGCACAGATCACAGACTTCCACATAGTTTCTGAGACGGTGTAGACCACGGACATCCACATGACCCCAGCATGGTGGCAGTTCAGACCATGAAAATCAACGTGGACCTCTACCATAGCACAGGGCATGAACACCATTGTAACCCTACGCAGCAGCACAGGCCACAGATATCAACATGGCCTCTGGTCCCAGGCAGCACCATCACTCTGGTTCTGAGCAAACAAATTCTAGATGTCCGAGATGAAAAACAGTTCATTTTCCAGATTGGATCTCCTCAAAAGACCTCCATGGTTCGTGCTGCCCCTAGAGGTTGGGATCCATGGTCCATGCCGCTACCCCTGGCTGTGTTGAAGCCTGATGTTTGTTTATTTTGTAGTTGTCATTTTAAAAAAAAAATGAGACTGGGTCTCACTATTTACTACAGGCTACCCTGGGTGCTTAGGTTTTATCTGTGTTTTTATTTTTAATTTTTAAAATCTTATATACATGAGTGTTTTGTTTGTGTATATGTACATGTGTCTGGTGCCTATGCAGATCAGAAGAGGGCATGGGAGCCCCTGACACTGAAATGACAGATTTTTGTGAGCCAACATATGAGTGCTGGGAACCAACCAAACCCAAGTCCTCTGGAAGAGCAGCCAGTGCTCTTAACCATGGAGTCATCTCTCCAGCCCCTGTGTCTAACCCCAGAGAGATATGTAGGTGAGACAGGGTTCCTCAATGTAGTCTTGATGCACTTTTGATGGTATTAAACAGCTTTTCATGTGCTTCTTGGCCATTTAGATTTTGTTTGGTGTGTGTGTGTGCGCGCGCTTGTGCGTGCGTGCCTGCAGTGTCTATGTATACGTGAGTGTTTGTATGTATGTATGAACCTATCTGTGTATGTATGTGGAGGCCAGAGGTTGACTTCAGGTATTTTTCTTGCTTGTCACTGTCTTTTTTTTTTTTTTTTTTTGAGACAAGGTCTCTCAGTGAACTTAGAGCCTGCTGTCTCAGCTGGATTGGCTGGAAAGTGAACCCAGGCATTGACTGCCTCCATATTCACCGAGCTTGGGTTATAGTCATAGGGTGTCACTCCGAGCTTTGTTGTGAGCATTTTAAGTTCCTCAGGAACTTTGCCCATGGATCTAGCCTAATTCTTTACTGTTAAAAATGTCTGACTCTTGTGACCATTTTTCAGCAGGGTTATTTTGTTCATGGTTGTATGTTCATATATGTTTGTGTGTGGTACTAGGAATCAAACTTAGGGCTGCTAGCATGTTAAGCAAGTATTCCACCAATGCGCCCATCCCTCCTTCTCCCTCTCCCACTCCAGGACCCCTTTAAAGTATTAAATCAAAATAGTTCCTCACAGATTCTGGATACAAGTTGTTTATAAAACATGATTTCTAAGTATTTTCTGTCAGTCCCTGGTTTATCTTTTTATTTTTATTTCTAAATGATAGTCTTTGAAGCACCAAAGTCTTAAATTTTGACGTAGCTCAATTTATCAATTATTTTATTTTATTTTTTAATTTTTTAAAGAAGTTTTAGTTCAGACTTTTTTTAAAGCTATTTTTAAAGATACATTCAAAAACTGTCCCCCCCTTACTAGTCAGTGAGTCGTGGACATATGTCTTGGTAATTATGTACAGACCTCTGCTATCTCTTTGGGGCTTTGGTTTCTGGGAAAGAAAGGAGACAATGGGGTCAGAATTTATAAAATACCTGTAAGAGCTAGGCCTGTAGGTTTACTGTACTGGTCTATAATCCCAGCTATGAGAAAGCTGAGACAGGAGGATCAAAAATTCAAGGCTTTCTTGGGCTGCAGAGAGAGTTCAAGGTCAGCCTGGGCATGTTACTGAGACTCTGCCTTAAAATTTTTTTTAAATACAAAGAAGGGCAGAGGAGGCAGTGGTACACATATGGTCCTGACTTCCACCCCAGTACCACAGACACTTCTTTTTAATGCACAAATCAATAGATCAGGTGGGACCGTTCATTTTAGAGGCCCATTTTCTGTGTTGGGAATTGAACCCAACATGCCTGGCAAGCCTGGCAAGCATCCTCCTACTGAGGTATAGACCCAACCTCTCCTGTCTTTGTGACTCTTTCCTGCATGGTGTGTCCTCTCTGGTTTATGAATAAAAGCCTCATTTGGTATTAATTTTTTCATAACCTCCTAGGTCTTAAGACCTACAATGTGTAGGTTTCTCCTTCTAAGCCATGTAGATTTAAGCCACTCCATCAACGATGCCTCATTGTCTGGGATTCCGAAGTGGCTTCTTCACCTATCTATTTCAATCGCTAAGGCTAGACCGGGCCTTGGTATGATTCAGCTGCAGTTTATTAAAATGAAAATGATAGTGCTGGCTAATAGCAGTTGGCATCTGTTTTAATTAATCAATTAAACAGTTGATTAATTTGTGGAACCGATGACTGAACCTAGGATCTCATGACAAGCATTGTACTACTGAGTTACATCCCTAGCTCCCCCCACCCACCACTGTTTCATTGTTAGCCACAGATAGCCAGGAACTTGCTGTGTAGAGATATGTCTGTCTGACTCCAAATTAAAGGAAGACACAGGTGCCACCATGCCACACCCAGCTGTCTTTTTATTTTAAGACAGGATCTCACGACATTGCCTAGGCTGGCTTTGAATTCATTCTGGAGCTGAAGCTAACCTTGAACTCGGAATGTTCCTGTTTCAGCCTTCAGAGTAGCTGGGATTACAGGCCTTTACCTTCAGGCCTGGGTGGCTTGTGTATTTCAATGAGTGGCTTTTACTGGATGGGTATATCTCTGAATGATACAGTGGTTATCCTTTAAGACGCTCTAAGATGGGTGAATTTGTTGTATCTGGACCCTTTTCTGAAGTGGAGTTTCCCTGGCATCTCTTTTGTAAAGCTCGAAGCTTCTTTTTGAAAGATTTTTTAGACAGTAAATGCGAATGGAAA
>NW_021621650.1:0-1219 GCF_004785775.1 Grammomys surdaster
GATATGGTACACTGCTTGAGTTATGGTTTTCCTGCTATACACTGCTTACCAAGCAGGAGCTTGTGTTTGCCAGGCTGCAGGGGACATTGTGCAGGTGGGGAAAGGTAAGGGGTGAGGGTAAGGGTGAGGGTCCTGGCTTCTGGCATTCTCCCACAGCTGAGCTGGCCCAGGAACTGACAGACAGACACAGACACACACAAACACACACACACACACACACCTTTACTGACCTACAGAGCTGTGGTCAACAATTCTGGAGTCAAGAGTACAGGTGGCTCTTTTTCTGAAAGCCACAGTTTAAGATCTCACTTGTGACAGGCCCAAGGCTCTGATACTGACCATGATGCCCAGGGCCTAGGGCAACTTGTCCAAGGTCAGATGTGAGACATCCTAGATTTCCCCTGCCCAGGTACTTTCTCCTGAGAAACTTCCAAACCAGATGACTTCATTGCTAGGCCCTCAGAGAAATGTCACCCACCTGTTTTCTCACAATTTCATACTTTAAAGACACTTGAGAAAATCTGTCAAATAGAGTAAAATTCAAGTTACCATGTCTTATCCTCGATGTAAGATTGTATATCAAATATTTCAGAAGAAAAAAAAAAGGAGCGCAGTTTCTGAGGAAGGACCTTCAAGCCTCTGACCTCTCCATGTATACAAACTCACACAAATAATAAATATTAAGATGAATACATAAAGATTGGTGAGCTCTTGCTTATCATACTATGATGTCAACTATTACCTTGATGTCAAATATTGCCTTAAAATCCTGCTGAGTATAACTATGTTCAGAGAAAAGAAAAACAGCTTTTAAAGTTCCACACACATCCCATCTTCCCTCTCCATCCCGAAGAATGTGTAGGACACAGGTCCTGCAGAATAAGCATAGTCACTGCTGCAGCTCCTATGTCCTGCACAGAAGCCAAAAGCCTGGCCTGTGTACAGGGCTGTAGGTTATAGAAGGGGAAATCCTCAACAAGAATGAAAGCTTCACTATGTGAGGCAGTGCCTGCCTTCATCCCAGCACTCAGGAGGCCAGCCTATAAAGCGAGCTCTAGGGAAACCTGGGGTAAATAATAAGAGATCAAGAAAGAAAGAAAGAAAGAAAGAAAGAAAGAAAGAAAGAAAGAAGAAAGAAGGGAGGTAGGGAGGGAGGGAGGGCAGAAAGAAAGAAAGAAAGAAAGAAAGAAAGAAAGAAAGAAAGAAAGAAAGAAAGAAA
>NW_021621650.1:1229-11968 GCF_004785775.1 Grammomys surdaster
AGAAAGAAAGAAAGAAAGAAAGAAAGAAAGAAAGAAAGAAAGAAAGAGAGAGAAAGAAAGACAGGGAAAAAGGAAAGGAAAGAGGAAAAGGAAGATCAAGCAAGCAATTTTCATTTTTGGAGGCCACTCAAACAACAAAGGTATCAAGCAACCTTATGGAGCAGGAGAGTCCCTTCTTAGTATAAGCCCTTCAAAGAAGGAAGTCAAGGGTCTCCACGACAAGACCTGAGAACTTTATTTTCCCCCAGCCTACCCTGCCCTTAGCTGGAGGCCTGTTAAAAGCTCTAGAACAAAAAAGAAGCAAATACACCCAAGAGGCGTAGAAGGCAGGAAATAATCAAACTCAGGGCTGAAATCAACCAAATAGAAACAGAAAGAACAATATAAAATATCAACAAAACCGGGAGCTGGTTCTTTGATAAAATCAACAAGATAGATAAACTGTTAGCCAGATTAACCAGAGGGCACAGAGACAGTATCAAAATTAATAAAATCAGAACTGAAAAGGGAGACATAACAACAGAAACTGAAGAAATTCAAAAAGTCATCAGATCCTACCACAAAGGCCTATACTCAACAAAACAGGAAAACCTGGATGAAATGGACAACTTCCTAGACAGATACCAGGTACCAAAGTTAAATCAGGAGCAGATAAACCATCTAAATAGTCCCATAACCCCTAAGGAAATAGCAGCAGTCATTAAAAGTCTCCCCACTAAAAAAAGCCCAGGACCAGACAGTTTTAGTGCTGAATTCTATCAGACCTTCAAGGAAGACCTAATACCAATTCTCTTCAAACTATTCCACAAAATAGAAACAGAAGGAACACTCCCCAATTCGTTCTATGAAGCTACAATTACACTCATACCCAAACCCCACAAAGACCCAACAAAGAAAGAGAACTTCAGACCAATCTCCGTTATGAATATTGATGCAAAAATACTCAATAAAATTCTAGCAAACAGAATCCAAGAACACATCAAAACAATCATCCATCATGATCAAGTAGGTTTTATCCCAGGAATGCAGGGATGGTTCAATATTCGGAAATCCATCAATGTAATCCACTATATAAACAAACTCAAAGAAAAAAAAACCACATGATCATCTCACTAGATGCTGAGAAAGCATTTGACAAAATTCAACATCCCTTCATGATAAAAGTCTTGGAAAGATCAGGAATTCAAGGCCCATACCTAAACATAGTAAAAGCAATTTACAGCAAACCAGTAGCCAACATCAAACTAAATGGAGAGAAACTTGAAGCAATCCCACTAAAATCAAGGACTAGACAAGGCTGTCCACTCTCCCCCTACCTATTCAATATAGTACTGGAAGTCCTAGCCAGAGCAAGTAGACAACACAAAGAAGTCAACGGGATACAAATAGGAAAGAAAGAAGTCAAAATCTCACTATTTGCAGATGATATGATAGTATACTTAAGTGACCCCCAAACTTCAACCAGAGAACTCCTAAACCTGATAAACAACTTCAGCAAAGTGGCTGGTTATAAAATCAACTCAAACAAATCAGTAGCCTTCCTCTACATGAAAGATAAACAGACTGAAAAAGAAATTAGGGAAATGACACCCTTCACAATAGTTGCAAATAATATAAAATACCTTGATGTGAATCTAACCAAGCAAGTGAAAGACCTGTATGACAAGAACTTCAAGTCCCTGAAGAAAGAAATCAAAGATCTCAGAAGATGGAAGGATCTCCCATGCTCATGGATTGGCATGATTAATATAATAAAAATGGCCATCTTGCCAAAAGCAATCTACAGATTCAATGCAATTCCCATTAAAATCCCAACTCAATTCTCCACAGAGTTAGAAAAGGAAATTCTCAAATTCATATGGAATAACAAAAGACCCAGGATAGCGAAAACTATTCTCAACATTAAAAGAACTTCTGGAGGAACCACTATCCCTGACCTCAAACTCTACTACAGAGCAATAGTGATAAAAACTACTTGGTATTGGTACAGAGACAGGCAGGAAGATCAATGGAATAGAATTGAAGACCCGGAAATGAACCCACACACCTATGGTCACTTGATCTTTGACAAACGAGCTAAAACTGTCCAGTGGAAAAAGGACAGCATTTTCAACAAATGGTGCTGGTTCAACTAGAGGACAACATGTAGAAGAATGAAAATTGATCCATTCTTATCCCCTTGTACAAAGCTCAAGTCTAAGTGGATAAAGGACCTCCACATAAAACCAGATACACTGAAACTAATAGAAGAGAAGGTGGGGAAGGGCCTCAAATACTTTGGCACAGGGGAAAAGTACCTGAACAGAACACCAATGGCATATGCTCTAAGATCAAGAATTGACAAATGGGACTTCATAAAATTGCAAAGTTTCTGTAAGGCAAAGGACACTGTCAATACGACAAAACGACAACCAACAAATTGGGAAAAGATCTTTACCAATCCTACATCTGATAGAGGGCTAATATCCAATATATACAAAGAACTCAAGAAATTAGACTCCAGACAACCAACTAACCCCATTAAAAAATGGGGTATAGAGCTTAACAAAGAATTTTCAACGAAGGAAACTCGAATGGCCGAGAAGCACCTAAAGAAATGTTCAGTATTCTTTGTTGTCAGGGAAATGCAAATCAAAATAACCCTGAGATTCCATCTCACACCAGTCAGAATGGCTAAGATTAAAAACTCAGGTGATAGTAGATGCTGGCGAGGGTGTGGAGAAAGAGGTACACTCCTTCATTGTTGGTGGGACTGCAAGATGGTGCAACCACTTTGGAAATCAGTGTGGCAGTTCCTCAGAAAATTGGAAATAGCATTACCTGAGGATCCAGCTATACCACTCCTAGGCATATACCCAGAAGATGCTCGAACATATAAGAAGGACATATGCTCAACTATGTTCATAGCAGGCTTATTTATAATAGCCAGGAGCTGGAAAGAACCCAGATGTCCTTCAACTGAGGAATGGATTAAAAAAATGTGGTATATTTACACAATGGAATATTACTCAGCTATTAAAAACAATGAATTCAAGAGTTTCCTAGGTAAATGGATGGAACTAGAAATTATCATCCTGAGTGAAGTAAGCCAATCACAAAAGAACACACATGGTATTCACTCACTGATTATTGGATATTAGCCCAGAACCTTGAAATGCCCAAGATGCAACTCACAGGCCACATGAAGCTCATGAAAAAGGAAGACCAAGTGGGGGTGATTCGGTCCTTCTTAGAAGAAGCAACAAAATACTCAAGGGAGCAAATATGGAGACAAAGTGAGGGACAGAAACTGAAGGAGGGGCCGTATGAAGACCATTCCACCTGAGTATCCATCCCATGTGCAGTCACCAAAGGTAGATGCTGATGTGGAAGTCAGGAAGTGCATGCTCTATCATGTGTATGCATGGAGTTTGTGGCCCCATGAGGAAAGCAACAATACCAACCAACCACAGCTCCCAGGTCTAAACCACCAGCCTGGGAGCACTTAGGGAGGGATCCAGGGCTTCAGCTGAATATGTAAGAGTGGAGGGCCCTGCTGGGCATCAGTGGTAGGAGAGATCCTTGACCTCATGAAGGCTGGACGCCCCAGGGGTGGGAATTTGAGGGTGGGGAGGTGGGAGTGAGGGGGGTGTAGGTAGGGGTTACATCTGCAGAAAAGAAGGAGGAGAGGTGAGGGGATAGGGAGTTCCTGGGTGCGTGGGGGATGGGGTAAGGGACAACATATGAAATGAAAATAAAACATCCAATTAAAAAAAAAGAAATAAAAGAAATTCAAGCAAAGAGAAGCATTTGTCACCTGATCAGCAAGAGTGAGAACAAAGGCTCTGAGTGCCCTGAGTCAGCCAACCCTTAGGCTCGTCCATTTCTTGACCAGGTAGAAGCATGGGGTAGAGATGAAAGTTGCTCTTTTAAACAATGAACAGGGGGAGGCTTAGCTGCCCTAGGGCCTGCCATGCTCCTGAAAAGAGGGCATCTCTCTTCCATTAACTGGGAAGGCCTGGACCATGCCCTGAAGCACACTGCACTTTGAAGCTCACTATGTCTAAACCCCCAAACTTGCACAAGATGCATTCTTCAGTGGCACTGCTGGAGAGAAAGGCTCTGCCAAGACTGCCAGCCCCCTGGGGTGACCAAATTCCAAACAAACAGAACTGTGTTGACACAGGGACCATGATGGGCCCTGCCCATTCTGAAGAAATGGCCAAGAACAGCCTCTGATGATTGTTCTCAGACAATGTTATCTTTCTTCTGTATCTTCGATGGCTCAACAGGAGAATGCATATTCAATGGAAGAGAAAAGTTACTTAATTGACAGACACACAAAAGAATTCCTTTCCCAACAGTGCCCAAAGAAGGAATTTCACTTCAAGTGGCACGAATGTAGCTTCAGATGGTCATCCTAGATATATACTCTGGTCTCACACACTGCTAAGGAAGTCCTGTTCAACAGTCCTTACTTCCTCAGTTCAATTTAGGGTTGCTCACTAGGAATCTACTTAGGAATTAAGAGTCTAAGGGTAAGTCAGATCTGCACTCCATCCCCTTTGTGGAGAGAAGAAACTATTCCTTGGACTCTGAGCAGATGTTCGAGCATTCTGGCAACAATGAATATCAGTAGAAAACAACCAACAATCACTCATGATTTAGGCCCGTTCATTTCCTCTCACCCAAATTGTGGTCTTGAAAGAATTTATATAATTGTGATGCTCAAAGTAATATGACTATACTGGGGCCAGAGTGGTAGCTTCTAGCCAGCCCTAAGCTATTTCTCTGTTGAACTTTCATAATTAAAAAAAAAATGGTTGGTGGTACACTCTTTTAATCCCAGCACTAAGGAGGCAGATTTCTATGATAAGTTCAAGGCCACCTTGACTTAAAAAATAATAATAATCAATAAATAAAAATCAAAATAAGCAGCACCCCAGAAAGTAGGAAGACATTGCAAATATAAACCATGGGTCTGGGTGGTAGAAATGGCTGGTTTCAATATAGCGTTCACATCCTTCCATGAAGTGAGCAGGACAAGGCTGGAATTCTGTCATCATGAGTGTCCTGGTAAAGCATATGTCACCCACACTTCTCATTGGTTATTAATCAACAGTGACTTTAGACTCCTCCCCATGCTGACAGCTGATCTCTACCTTGGAATGACAACTCTCACAGGGCTCACCTCAGAAGGTCCCAGTCACTTAGTAGTTTTGCCAAATTCCTTTCGCTAATGTTTCATGCCATTCGCATATTGCTTCCATCCCTAAAATGTAATAAACTGATGATGGATTAGTATATCCATCAAAAGAAAAATATCGTAAGTGGGGGTGGGGGTGGGGTGGGGTGGGAGGGTGGGGGCAGGGGCAGGACCTCTTAGAAAACTAGTACAATGACAAATCCTTACAGATGTTGGGGGCCAATGGGCACGAGAAAGTCACTCCTGTGACAGATACACTGATAAGGGTCAGGCTTAGGCAACCCTGGTTCTCAGGAACACAATTACCAACATAAAAGCATCTTTTAAAAGGGGATACTCGAGCCAAGGAGGAGAACAGTCAGCAGTCCCTTCTTCTTGAGCATGCCAGCTCCTTTGGCTGAAGCAAAGTTCATCCTCAGCCTCCAGAAAGGTGGAAGAGAGCAGGTAAAGTGCCATTCCTTAACTAACCCTGAGCTGAAAAAACTGGAAGAATGACCACCAGAACCTCACAAGGGGGATTGTGGGTAGGATCAAACCAGTCAGAAGCAACAAGATCAGCATAAGGGATTACCGAGATGACACATTAAGGTCTGACAGAAGAACTAGAGAGCTTACTTCAAAAATCTAACTTTAACTTATATACTTAACGTATCCTTACGTCTTATTATTTTTATTTTATACATGTAAGTGTTTGTATGTGTACCATGTGCAGGTCTGGTGGCGTCAGAGGATAGGAGAGGGCATCAGATCCCCTGGAACTCAAGCTACAGATGACTGTGCACTGCTGATGTGGGTGCTGGCAATCAAAGCTGGGTCCTCTGCAAGAGCAGCGAGTGTCCTCACCCACTGAGCCATCTCTCCAGCCCCTCTTACCTAGTTTCTCAGTTAAGACAGGAACCACGGGCCTTTCCTCAGCCTTGAACAAGTGAAAACTCTCCGTGCTTGGTCACCAGCATGGTGTTACGTGCTTTTCTATTGCTCTGATAAAACACCATGGCCAAAGCAACCTAAGGAGAAAATGGTCTAGTTCATCTTACAGTCTATCACCCATAGAAGTCAGAGTCAGAATTCAAGGCAGGAACCTACAGTCAGGGGCTGACACAGAGGCCATGGAGGAAGGCAGTTTCCTGTCTTGTTCTCCATGGCCTGCTCAGAGCCTGTCCTAGCTGGTTTTATGTGTCAACTTGACATAAACTAAAGTTATCTGAAAGAAGGAAAACTGAGTTGAGAAACCACCCCCATAGGATCAGGCTGCAAGGCAATTTCTTTTTTTTTTTTTTTTAAAGATTTATTTATTTTATTTATGAATATACTGTAGCTGTCTTCAGACGCACCAGAAGAGGGCATCCAATCTCACTACGGATGGTTGTGAGCCACCATGTGGTTGCTGGGACTTGAACTCAGGACCTCTGGAAGAGCAGTCAGTGCTCTTAACTGCTGAGCCATCTCTCCAGCCCCGCAAGGCAATTTCTTAATTAGTGATTGATGGGAGGGGGCCCAGCCCATTGTAAATGGTTCCATCCCTGGGCTGGTGGTCCTGGGTACTATAATAAAGTAGGTTGAGCAAGCCAGTAAGAGCACCCTGCCACAGCCTCTGCATCAGCACCTGCTGCCAGGATCCTGCCCTGTTTCTGAATTCCTATCCTGACTTGTTTCAATAATGAACAGGCCAATCTGGTAGGGACATTTTCTCAATTAATGCTGTCTCTTTCCAAAGGACTCTAGCCTGTGTCAAGTTGACAAAACCAAAACAAAATAAAACAAAACAAAACCACAAGCATCAAGGGACCAGATGTTAAGTAAAGCACCCCAAGCCTTGCCATTCAATGAAGAACCTATGTGAGTACTGGAAGTCAATGTATCTTCAATTAGTAATGGTTTAAGGTTGTATCAAACTGACTATGGCATCTTTCAGTATAAGACCACCACCCTCTTAAGTGTAAAACAATCATGTTGTAATGAGGCTCTGCCTGTCACTGTGACCCGTGGCTAATTCAGTCCTGTATAGCTACAATGCCAGGAAAGCATCTGAGAGATGATTTTCAACAGTCCTCAACCAAAGTTATCAGTGGACCAGGAAGTAGGCCTCTCTCCCACTAGAAGAAGAAGGATTCTTTCATCCTCTGGAGAGTGAGGAAAGCTTGCTGACCTCCTCATAGGAGCTAAGCGAAGACCAACAGGCACATAGGTAAGTCACCCAGATGTGCCCCACATGGCCAACCCAGCAGCTGAATCCATTCATTCTGATTCATTTTGTTTCACCCTCAAAAGACTCGAGTGCTTGGTTCAATGACTGCAATTTCAAGGTGAAAATTAAACATTTCCCCGCGCCCCAGACATCTTGGGGAGGGAAGCTATAGAGAATATGCATGTGTCCTGCCATCAGCACACTAAGTATTTGTTGGGAATGCCCACTCCACAGGACATTCATTCACTCACTCACTCATTCATTCATTCATTCATTCATTCATTCATTCATTTTATCAGCAAACAAATTTTAAACCACTAGAGTAGGCAAGCTCTAAAACACAGGGAATCCCCCAAAACAAAGGCCTCATTCCCTCAGGGGTCAGAAATGAACACGTACAATTGCACCTTGCAAAACTATTGCACCATCGGCCACATATCTCAGGGATGGTCATAAACCAAAGGGAAGGGTGGGGGGAGTTTGCCTCCAGGTGTGGAGAAGGGACGGGATGAATAGACTATTTCCTAACATGGAAACAGAGGCAATGTTGACAATAAAACAATCCAGCTCATACAATAAAGTAGATGTATTCAGATTAACCACGCTGTTATAGTGCGTGCATAGGGCAATACAAGGCAAGGTAACTTTGAAAAAAAGAGTCACAACTCATATATAAAAAACAAACAGCAAACAAAAGAGTGATTGGTACCAAACACAAACACCTGGATTAAACCTTTCCAGCCACTCTGAACTGGCCAAAGGACAAACAACGTCTCAGCAGGGGTCCCAGCACTGAGCTAGTTCAGGAAGGCAGGTGGAGCCCCATATAAGAATCAGGATAAACTCAAACTGAGGGGTAAGGGAGCCCACAGTCCTGGGGCCTGAGCCCTGCCAGTGGAGCTCTTTAACCGCCCAAATCCCAAGCCTTACCTGAAACCTGCTCAAACACACTCTCTTGGGGGTGTGGGGGAGGAGGAGTGTCCACTGCTGAAAGCTTCTTCTACATCACCCTAAAGAAGTTAGCTACAGTGAGAGCATTCTGAGTGGATTTTCTCTGAGCAGCCCTGGCCCCAGGAATGAGTGGAGTCCCCCTGGAGACAATTCAGGGCCAACAGCTTCCCGGAAACAGTGAAGATTCTGAGAGAGAAAGGAAGTCCTGCTCCGCTAGCCTCTACCACCTGGGTTCCGCCTCCTCCGAGAGACACCTGGGATAGATGGATCAATCTTGACCCTGCCCATCTACTCTAAATTGGTATCCAAGGTGACTGCTCTGATCATTACCATAGCCTGTGTAGCTTCATAAAACCTACAGAGGAGAAAAAGAGAAAATTTTGCAGGGTCCAGAAATTACAACTAAGAGCTCATCTGTGATTGAAAGACTTGAGAAGAAGCCAAAAGGCAAGCATGCAATTACCCAGCCAGGTGCCTCTGGGGTCTGTCTGGGAAGGGCTCTCCAGCCACACCCTGCCAGGCTGCAAAGTGCAATTTTGTTAATAAAAGGATCCGGTGGAATGTGGTCCCCCAGGGCTTGTCACACACAAAACCCGCTGGTTTTGAAAAGGGAGGAGTAATAGCAGTCCTCACTCTCCAGGGGACACCTTTGCAGCACCAATGGTCCAATTTTCCCTGCATCCACATTCCAAGGTCCTTCCAACTCCACTCCGCATATACAGCCCTGTGCTTTGATTACACCCACCTCATTAAAAGCCATCCAACCAGATTCCCTTCTCTGCCTTGCTTAGGTTACACTCAGCTGGCAGAGGGTAGGAAACAACTTCACCAGAGAGATCTCTCTTGACCTGTACTGTTTGAGGTTGCCACTCCCAAGAGAAGTTTTCCTAAGATGAGTTTCAAAGCGCCCACAGTCAGGGACCAGGGGCAGGCAGACCCTTTGCTGCTATCTATGTAGGGCAAGCTCATGGAGAAGGCGTCTATCTTTCTCAACCTTACTCGAGCCACTTTAAAAAAAAAAAAAAAGAGGTGGTTTTCACCATGTGAAAGTGGTGGTAATGACCTTGGAGCTTCTGACAAGCTCCAGCCCTGGGTAACACCGATCCATCTGTTGCAAGGCTACAGTCTGTAGTTTTTTTATCCTTTGACTGTTTTAAACATGTATGTGTGAGTGGTGTATGTATGTGGATGTTTCCACTTGTAGGGGTTAACCTGCTTCTGTGTGTGTGTGTGTGTGTCCCCACATGTACATACTCGAGGCCAGAGACTGATGTCAGTTGCTTTTCTCCATCACAGACTACATGCTGAGGAAGGGTCTCTCTCACTTGAGCTGGGAGCTCAAGCATTTGGCTAGTCTCACTAGCTAAATTATTCCAGCAGCATCCAAGCGTCCTGGTCTTGTCTTGTGTCTTGCCTCCCAAGGCTGGGATTACAGACAGGACTCCACATCTACCTCCTCCTGATATGGGTGCTGGCTGCAGATCCAAACTCTGATCACAAAGCTTATGAGATGGCAAGCACTTTACTCGCTGAGCCGTTCCCCACCTCCCCTGAATTTGTCTTTTTCCATCCATTTACCATAAGAATAATTTCACTAAAAACCCTTCCCCACATCAGGATACATAACCCAAGCTGGCCTCACACCAAGCACTCTCCTCTCATAGCTTCGCGAGTGCTAGGATTATAGGCTTGCCCCATTATACCCGTCCAAGGAGCTGCCCCATGGATGAAAACAGATAGAAATGACCAACTAGCCAACCCCAAGTCTTGCTTTGCCTTTTCTCTAGAAACCTCAATAATGGCTTTGCTGTTGTCTTGTCATTCCTATCTTCTGCCTCCTGATGGACTGGTGTGCACTGGGCTAGCCAAGTCAGCAAGTTCTGGGTTTAAGCAAGAGACCCTGCCTCAATGTATAAAGTACAGTATAACTGTGGAAGATACCGGATATCAACCTCTCATCTCCATACAGACCTGCACAGCTGTGTACACACACACACAGACACAGACAGACAGACACACACACACACACACACACACACACACACACACAGTAGGTGGAGGAAGAGCAAGAAATACTTAGTGCTTGGCCAAAGCCCTTTCCTCACGAAAGACTTCCATAAGTAGTAAAGCATTTGTCTTTAAAATTAAGGACATACACAATCAGGGAGCACCACCTCAGGTCCCAAGGCACAAGATAAAAAATTGCTAACACCCTTTTAAGAAGGATGGACAATTTCCTATTAGGGTTTCCCCAGGGATGCCTGTAATTTTTACTCCAGCTCAGGCACATCCTCAGGGAACATATGCCTGGGTGTATTTATTTTTCCAACCAGCTGTCTTTAGGATGTGGCAAAGGCTTCCTGTCACCACAGATTCCTTTGAGGGATAAGTGTGTGCCCCGAGTCACAGAGTCAC
>NW_021621651.1:0-2486 GCF_004785775.1 Grammomys surdaster
AAGTTCTGGAAATGAAGTAAGTCTCACACCTTTGTTTGTTGGCTCCAGTTAGTAAAGATGAGTCTGCTCACATCTTCTATCTTTGTGTATTATCTTAGCACATGTAGACAAATTACAATGACAGCTTGTTTCTCCTACTTCCTAAAACAAATTTTTTGAAGCATGGCACAAATCCTGCTCAAACCAAATTGCTTTTTTTTTTTTAGCCTCTTTTGTACTTAATTTTACAATGTGCTAACATGTGTATCTTTGAATTACTCCTTGAAATGTTTAAATTCATCTGCAGAGGTCAGGTCACCTGGAGAAGAAGATACTGCTTCTTATGTCTTACTATCACCTCATCTCTTAGACACACTAAAAAAGTACTTACTCTAGAACCAGCAAAGTGGCATCGCACGTGAAGATACTCAGTGAAGACTGGTGACCTGAGTTCCAAACCCAGAACCCATGTAAGTGTGGAAGAGGAGAACCAGCTTCACAAAGTTGTCTCTTTACTTTTCACGCATGTGCTTTAGCACACACGTACACAGAAAATGTAACATCTTTTAATTAAGGAAAATTTTTAAGCATTTCCAAATGTACACAGCAGTAATAGTATAATGAATTTCCATATACTCACCTACTGGTTTACTAATCAATATTTTGCCACACTAAACACTTAATTTTTGCAAAATTATCACTTTCAGCCAAGCATTGCTATGCCCTTTTCTTCTTGCTTCCTATTGTTTATGTTCCTGAGATTGAAATCTGTATCTGTTATTACATACAAATAGGTCTTTCGTGACCTTCTGTTAAAAACAAGTGTGTCTCCATGTCTCTTGAATGCCCAGTAGTAGTACTGTTTCATCATAGTTAACAGCAATCATCCACATCTAAAACACTCTCCTGCTTTGCCAACCCAAGTTTCTGGTGGGCTCCCTAGTCCCCAGTTCATGTAAAATTGTCTGTATTTGTCCTTTGTCTGAGAAATGTTCTTTGTTCTTTGTAACACAGGCTTCTTGCCTCTTATCGTCGTACTCACTGGTCAGTCCTCTCTAATATTCCTGTGCTTTCTCTCACAATCATTCCTGGCCTGTCATCTTCTTTACTTCAATACACAGTCTTTCTAGCTAAAATAATAGTATTTCCACCACCTCGTACTTTAAGCTGTTAATGCCCCCTTTCTGTTGCTTTGAACTGCGGATACAATGTGAATACCTGGAAAACGCAGTTACTAACGATCTTGCCAGGTTCCTGTGAAAGTAACACTGGATGAGTTTTGTTTTGTATCTCTTAAACACAGTTGATCCATTTTCTTATCAGAGCTTTCCCACTCACTTCAGCTGGCAACTTCCAGAAGTTTGCTTGCTACTGGAATTTCCTTTTATTATTGATACTGCATGAACTAATGTTTTAAAAAATTGCTGGAATGAAAAGGTAATTGTGTGGATTTGTTTTATAGCAACAGTACCAAAGTTCATTATAAAATTTTCTTGCTGCCATATTCCAAGAAAATAAATACCATGATTAGCAAAACTAATTAGTAAGATCATGCCTCATGCATAATTAACAGAGTAGAAGAATATAGAGGTATGTGTCAACAGAATAGAATTTTTTAAAAACTTGAAATAAAACACTAATCACCTCCTATTTAGGGATGACTTGTCTCTCAAACTTTCTTAGTAACCCATGCTGTATAATTATGATATCATACTTTTTCTTTTAAAGATTTACTTATATTTTTATTTTATGAGTGTTTGCTTACATTTACAGCACATGTCTATCCTTGAGCCTATGAAGGCCAGAGAGGGCATTTTGTAACTGCAGTTACCTGTGGGTGCTGAGAATCAAACCTTGGTCCCCTCAAAGTACAACCAGTACTCTTAATCACTGAACCCGCTCCAGCCCTTGTGATGATTTAACTCAGATATTTCACAAGCTTTGTGTCATATACATTCTACCATCTTAAAAGCTTTAGAAGTTTTCAGGCTTTAAGTTACACTTAGATTTCCCCTACTGTCTCGGTCTTCATACTGTGTAAGGTGGTTGTCTATTACTCTCCTTCTAATAAACATCTGGTTGATATATGCCTAACCTCTGTCCAGACCGTCTATAGGAAAGATGGTGGTACCAGGCCTCTCTCCTCATGGCCCTGTAGATCAGTTCATATGTTTCTCCCAATGGCACAAAACACGAGTTAGTATTTTTTTCATCTGCAGCCTAATGTGAAACACCTAAGCATTTTTAATACTTTTTTTTCTTAAGTTTAGCACAACAGTACTGTGATTTAGAAATCTTCTATTAAAAACTGTGCATTTAATCTGAGTTGAATTATTATACACAAAACACTATAAATGACATGCTGGGGATTCTAGTAAATTTTAGTTCATTTTCACTAGCTAACCAAAGTATATTAGTCAGGGTTCTCTAGAGGAATAGAACTGTTAGTAGGGTATTTATTAGAACAGCTTACAAGCTCTAGTCCTGTTAGTCCAACAGTGGTTGTT
>NW_021621652.1:0-3566 GCF_004785775.1 Grammomys surdaster
TCCATGTTCCTAGAGGATGACCTAAAAACCCCACTTAAAGCATTCAGCCATTTTTAAATCCAAAGTTTCATAGTTCACATTGAAAAACAAAACAAAACAAAACAAAACAAAACAGCATGGTCTAGCCTATAAGAGCAATAGCCAACTCCTGTACCAACTTCTTAGTTATAATTTTTTTTGTTGTTGAGAAGAGACACCATGAACATGGCAATTCTTATAAAGGAAAATATTTAATTGGTGCTGGTTTACGGTTCAAAGGTTTACTTCATTATCATCATGGCAAGCATGGTGACATACTGGAGAGATAGCTGAGAGTTCTACATCTGGATCAGCAGGCAGCAGGAATTGAATGCCACACTGGGCTTGGCTGAGACCTCAAAGCCTACCTTCAGTGACATACTTTCTCCAATAAAACTGTGTCACCTCATAGTGCCACTCTCTGTGTGCCTATGGAGACCATTTCCATTCAGTCTACCATACCTCTTTGTATTTCACTGTAGATCAGGACTCCCCTTTATCTCCTTATCTCTTTCAGCACCAGCCTTGACTCCAGCATTAAATTTCCTGTCCCTGCCTCCCTGTCCTGTTCATTCTTTTTCATTGTAGATCTGCATAAGTATGGTGAATAACACCCATGTAACAGAGCCAATATTAACCTGTCTTGAAGTCTCTTCCACCAAAGAAATGAGTCCATTAGTTTCCAATTTATCTTCAAGCAAATTCTTATGAAAGATGCAGAAAGAAGCCACATTCTTTGCCAAACTATCACAAGAATGTTCTCTACTGAAGTTGGTAATATCATTTTTCTCTGAAATGTTTTGGCCTTGGCCTCCATAGTCTACATTGCTCTAAGATTTACTCTCTTCCATATCTAGGATGGTCTGTTAAGCCCTTCATACAATGTTCAACCTCTTTTTGGTACAAAGTTCCAGTCCTCCACATTCCTGTCCAAAACATCATGGTCAGAGATATCAGAGCAATAACCCACTCCTTGGTACTAAATTCTGTTTTAATTACTTTTCCATTGCTATGAAAAAAATAAACCCACCATGACCAAAGAAACTTATAAAAGAAAGAGTGTAATTGGGCTTATACTTTCTGTGATGATGGAACAAACAAGCTGGCAGGCATAGCTGAGAGTACACATCTTGAACACAAGTAGGAGGAAGACAGAGAACATTGAGAATGGCTTACATGTTTTATAACCTCAAAGCCTGCTTCCAATGATAAACTTTTTAAAAACAAAAACAAAATCTCAATCATTCAGTTTTACCAAATGAAGACTCAGGAGTCAGATGCTGGAGTGAAAGCCTGCTAGCTCAGAAAGGCAGAAAAAGCACACAGCTGACCTTCCCCAGTGGATATCTCAGGAGGAAAAAGCCCATTCTTCTCCACTCTGCCTTAAAAACCCTTCGAATTGAATATCCCTCCTTTCTGCTTCCTGTGACTCTCTATCCTTTCTCCTGACTTCCTCCAACTCTTGATGTCTTTTTTTTCCTGTGTTTACTCCCTGTCAACTGTTGCTTGCTCCACCTCTTGACCTATGACCCACATTTTTAAATCCTGTTTACAGTAAACAGGAAGCACTTGGATTAAAGGTGTGTTCCAGATTTGAGCCACACCATAACTAGAACCAGTTTTTTTTTTCCCCAATAAATAACACAATCTCAGAGTTCACAGTATGATCAAATATCCTGCAACATTTTCCCCTTTTTGTCTAAATAAAAAGGAAAGATTTTAACTCTAACACAGTAAAACTATTTAAAATAATGAGGTTATGTCTGCCAATCTTTCCACAATGTTCAACTCGGTTATATTTGGCAGTTTTAGGATTAAGTATTTTTGAGTTCTGTGAAAATGTTCCTGTCAGCTGGGCAGTGGTGGCTCACGCCTTTAATCCCAGCACTTGGGAGGCAGAGGCAGGCAGATTTCTGAGTTCGAGGCCATTCTGGTCTACAGAGTGAGTTCCAGGACAGCCAGGGCTACACAGAGAAGCCCTGTCTCGAAAAACAAAAAACCAAAACAAAAAAAAAAACCAAAAAACAAAACAAAACAAAACAAAACAAAGAAAGTTCCTGTCAGTCTCAGATGAACTTAGCAATTTTAACATCCTGAGACGTTTGTAGTCCAAAGCTGATCTTTGGTTGGTGTTTGTCAGCTTAGTGGCAATCCTGGCTATGTAGAGCAGAGCATTCAACTCAAAGTTGTCCACCGTTTGAGCAGATACTGGTGGCAGAAGAGGCGTGTGGCAGTTTTCCACAGTGGTTAATGTTACCCAATTCCATGAGGATTCATCTTGGCAGGGCCCCATCATCTTCTTGGAGATCTTAAAGGTTTCTGTTAGGAATGGTAGAAAACTTAAAAATGTTAAATGCCATATTCAGCAAACCTCAGAAAGGTTTGAGGACCACAATCTATTAAGTTCATCTGAAATTCACAAATTGTTCCTAGTTATCTTCTTCAGACTCAAACCTGAACACAAGCATGAGGCTAGATGAAGCTTATTTCTAGAATTCGTGCTCTATGACAACAATTTGTTCTTTTCATCTTGTAGATTTTGAGATATTTATACCTTAAAAAAAATTAAAAAGTCAAATGAAACCAAAAGATTATGATAGTGGCTATAGAATAGTCTTATTTTTTGTTTTCTTCTGTCCCATACCAGATGGCTCTTCAGATATAAGACAGAGATTTTGGATTTTCCTTCAACAAGCATTCGTGAGTTTAGAGAAGAAGAGAGCCATGCTCAAACCCCAAAGCCAGCTTTAATTTTTAATTTAATTTTTTTTTAATTGAATTGGGCCACATAAAAACCATTTGACACATAGGTCTGTAGAGGGCAGCAAGACCACTTGGCCAATTTATTCTTTTTCTTGGGACATTTTCTCTTGATGATCTGTCATTTCCTTCAGATGTTTCACTTGTTTGGTGATTAGATTTCTTAGTTGGATGCTTTTATTCTCCTGGAAAGATAAAAGCAAAACCCTGCCCCAACCCTAACTCTGGGGCTTTCTTTTTTGTCAGGTTGTATCTTTCCTTGGGCAAAATGGTTTTTTTGGCAACAGAAAAAGTATTATCTTTCAACTGAAAATTTTTAAAAAATCTTTGGAAAATTTGTAACTAAATATATCTTAGTGGATAAATATACCTATATTTCCCTTTCTCTTTACATATAAATTCAAGGTTTAAGAGTATTTATTTTGAGATCACAAAGGATATTCATTTTGAATTTCAACCTGCTTTTTGCAAGAGGTCTTTAAATTTAAATCACTGTAATTCTTATGTCCCTGTCTCTGATGTCTAAGTGCTGGTCCACTACCACCTTGTTTACTGTAACTCTAGAATTTAGAAAACAACCTGCCTATCTCTGCTAGGATTAAAGGCATGGGCTACCATTGCCTCACTCAAATATTTTATCTTGGCTCCAAATTACTCCAACTCTTAGAGATTTAGAAAACAAGTTTGAATTGTAGTAAACCTTTGAATTTATTTAAAATGTTTGAGATTTCTTACCTGTGTCTTTAACACCAAACTATAAAAAAATATCCTTTTTGTTAAGAAGAAAA
>NW_021621653.1:0-3581 GCF_004785775.1 Grammomys surdaster
GATTTTAGCTTAACTATGATTTGTTTAACTCTAATACTAGCTTATACGTGGATGGGTTCTTTTTCTACATGTGTACCTCAAGAGTGACTGGATCCTGTGGTCAGAAATAAATACCCTGGAATATGACATACAGACATTGTGAGTTGCTTTGTGGCTAGGACTCCCAAAGTGCCATGGGATTTTTACAGCATTGACTCAGCAGACCCTAAATGTACACATTATTTGTAAGTACTAAAACTCCCTAAATTCTTAATGAGGGCACTGAGTGCTATGAATTTTCCTCTTAGCACTGCTTTTATATTGTCTCCTAAGTTTGGGTATGTTGTACTCTCATTTTCATTGAACTCTATAGAGTCTTTCATTTCTTTATTTCTACCCTGACCCCCTTGGGTCATTGACTTGAGACTTGTTCAGTTTCCATGAGGATGTAGGTTTTCTATTGTTTCTGTTGTTGTTGAAATCCAACTTTAATCCATGGAAGTCCAAAAGGATTCAAGGTGTTATTTCAATTTTCTTGTATCCACCAAGACTTTCTATGTGACAGAGTATATGGTCAGTTTTAGAGACGGTTCCATGAAGTCTTGAGAAGAAGGTATATTCTTTTGTGTTTTGGTGAAATGTGTTATAGATATGTCAGGTCCATTTGACTCAGAACCTCTGTTAGTTTCATTGTTTCTGTTTAGCTTCTGTTTGGATAACCTTTCCTTTGGTGAGAATGGAGTGTTGAAGTCTCCCACCATTATTGTGTGGTGTTCAATGTGTGATTGGAGCTTTAGTAAAGTTTCTTTTATGGATATGGGTACCTTTGCATTTGGGGCATAGATGTTCAGAATTAAGATGTCCTCTTGGTGGAATTTTCCCTTAAGGAGTATGAAGTGTCCTCCCCAACTCTAGACTACTTTTGGTTGAACGTCTGTATAGTAGATACTAGAATGGTGACTCCATCTTTTTCTTGGGTCCATTTGCTTGGAAAACCTTTGTTTTTATTTTATTACTCTGAGGTATCTGCTACATTTGTTACTGAGGATCTAAAGTTGATGTCCACTGGTATTGAAGCTGTACTCAAAGGACCTAGCGTTAATTGAATCTCTGAATAATACAATCTCAGCATCTCTACCTTTTATCCCCTATACCCAGCAACCACTCCCTCCTTGCCCCACCCTGTAGCCCCTCTCAGTCTGTCTAGGTTGAAGGCATCTATCATTTTTTTATTTTTGTTTGATTATTCTGTTTATGTCTTTGCTTGATTTTTAAGACAAGGTTTCTCTGTATAAACTCACTGGCTGTCCTATAACTCAATTGGTAGACAAGGCTGACATAGAACTCACACAGATCTACCTGCCTCTGCCTCCCTAGTGCTGGGATGAAACACATGTACCATCACCTGACTTTAAGGACATCTTTCTTAAGAGAGGAGGCAGAGATACTCAATTCAGGTTTGGTTAGAGTCTGAGAAACAATCATAGCCTTTGCCCCATCACTTGGGGTCTCCTGTACTTTGGAGTTGCAGCTCAGAAGAAATCTGGTTTTCCCTACTTAGTAACCATATCAAGGAATGGGTGTCTTGTCAGCATTTTGTGTGGGGATTCTTCTCATTCCTGCCCACTGGTGCCACCTCTTTTTTGTTGTTGTTGTTTTATTTTGTTTTTGGAGACAAGGTTTCTCTGTGTAGCCCTGGCTGTCCTGGAACTCACTCTGTAGACTAGACTAGCCTCGAACTCAGAAATCCACCTGCCTCTGCCTCCCAAGTGCTGGAATTAAAGGCATGTACCACCACTGCCTAGCCGGTGTCACCACTTAATTGTTCCCTCCCTCCTAAACAATTCATGCAACCACCAATTCACCAGGAAACGAGTGGGCTGTTGCAGCTTTCCCAGTCCTCTGTTTGACCTCTATTCAAAGGACCTGCACTTACATTATCTCTACAAACTTGAAACTCGGTTTTCCTCCCAATCTTTTTATCCACCCACTTCACAGAACCTCAGATCCATCATGCTCACCCACACTTTGGTGTCACTCAAGTTTCAGCCTTATCTCATGTAGTTGTAGTCTTGGGGGTTTAATTATTCCAGTTTATTGTCTATTTATTTGTTTGTTTGTTTATTGCATATGAGTACACTGTGCCTATCTTCAGACACACCAGAAGAGGGCAACAGATGGTTGTGAGACATCATGTGGTGGAAGGGAATTGAACTCAGGACCTCTGAAAAAACAGTCAATGCTCTTAACCACTGAGCCATCTCTCCAGCCCGTTTGTTGTCTTTTGTTTTGGTTTTGAGACAAGGTCTTTATATTATTCCAGCCTGTTCTAGAGATGACTTTGGCTCAGAATTGAGTCCTGATTACAGGCGTGAGTCACCACAATGTTCAAGGTTTAATCATTGTTCTAGAGCAACTTTAGGATGACAGGTTTGTGTAGAAGTCGAAAACTAAGGGAAAATTGGCCTTTCCCTCCTGAGGCTCCAGCCCAGAAGAAATTGTGGCTGCACCTGTCAGTCATTTTCTCAGGAAATGAATTTCTACTCTGCTTCCAGGGTTCCTGACCATTCCTTCCTCTTACTCAGCACCCATTCTTAGAGGGCAACAGCCTGCTCAGTCTTCAACCACCTTGTTTGCTCCCTTATTCAACCACTTTCCTCTTCCTGGGCCATCCACGGTTTCTAAATGGCCCCCCAAACGCTCTGAATATGTTGTGGTAGCTACCTAGATTCCCAAAGGTTTTGGCAGGTTGGTACCTGGATTTCTGCTCCTAGCTAGTCCCTAAGCTAAATGGTATTAAGAAAACAAGGCTGAGGGTGGTGAGGTAGGAGTGGGTGGATGTGAGGGGGAGCAACCTCAGAGAAGCAGGGGGTGGGAGGATGGGATAGGGTGGTTCCATAGGGGAAACTGGGGAAGAGGATAAATACATAAAATATCCAATAAAAGAAATATAAAAAAAAAAGAAAAGAAAAAAGGGCTGATAATTCTGATGTGTTTTTGTGAAGATATAAGTTGCTTTTAATGAGGGTTCCAAACAACTGGAACATGAACTATCCCAAAACCTGTTGTCTGCACATAGGATATGTTCTTCTAGCTAGCCTTCTATCTTCTCTGGCCTCAATGGGATAGGAAGCACCTGGCTTCTCTGAGACTTGAAGTGCCAGGATGTGGGGATATCCAGAGGGGCTCCACCTGGCTTAGCAGGGAAGGGGAGAAGGAAGGATTGTGGGAGGGGGTGACCTGGATGAAGCAGTAGGGGAGATGTAAGTGAATACATTAAAAACATAACTTAAAAGAACAAAATGTTGAGTGTGTGTGTGTGTGTAAATGAACAGTTTTTAATCACTACCAAGGAACCTATTTGCTTCCCAGGAGTCCAGCCACTCTCAACCCCAGAAATATAAAATCTCCAACTGGTCTCCAAAACTGTGTTAAAGGAGACCTTAAAGATTACTGAGTCAAATCCTGGAAAGCTTTCTTCACATCTATAGAGGGTTAAAATTTACCCCAAAATCAAAATGCAAATTTGTCAAAATGGGACCTGGTGAGTCTCTTTGTCGAGTATTGGTTGACATTTGTGTGAGACCTGGGAACAAAACACA
>NW_021621653.1:3591-5013 GCF_004785775.1 Grammomys surdaster
TCCAGAGAGCACCCATCATGCCTAACCAGCACATGCTTTTGAATTCTTATAGAGCAGGGATCAGTGAGGAGCCTCACGCTTTCTGACCACTTGCCTCTGTCTCCCACGACTAACAGTATTCTCAACATTGCAATGAACAGGCAAATAGTTCCTGTATTAATATGACTTTGCCAGCCCAGGGAGGCTGGCAACTGGATGTCCTCCCCTAAGGTTTAAAAGTCTTAGATTGGCCGGGCAGTGGTGGCAAACACCTTTAATCCCAGCACTTGGGAGGCAGAGGCAGGCAGAGCTACACAGAGAAACCGTGTCTCAAAACAAACAAACAAACAAACAAAGTCCTAGATCCGTGGAGGGGTTGAAGTGAGAGTAGGTGGGTGAGTGGAGCATGTGTGGGGGGTCCCTCTCAGAACCAAAGGTGAGGAGGGGTGAAGAACTCCATCGGGGGGACCTGGACAAGAGGGCAACATTTGAAGTGCAAATAAATAAAATAATTTAATTTTTAAAAAGTCACAGTTCCTCTTCCTTTCTGCTGGACTCTCTGACTTCAACCAAGGAATGAAGAGCCATGGAAAAGGAAACACCCAAGTGACCCCATCCCACCCTCATCTACACAAGAGTGCTCATGGTCTAATTACTCTGCAAATCATAAGGCTCTTACACATAGCACAGACCCACCCTGGTTTTGAAACTCTACTCCAAGGACTTGGCCTTAATTGAATCTCCACCCAAGACCCTTCCAGCAGCCCCTCCTGTCAACCCCTCACACCCAGCAAACATTCCCACCCTGTGGTCACACTCAGTCTGCAGCCCCACCTGTGGAAACCTGGCCAGGTGGAAGACAACTTTTTTTGTCTTTTGATGTTTTTGAGACAGGGATGCTCTGTATGACCTCCCTAGCTGTCCTCTAACTCAACTTGTGGACAAAGCCGACCCAGAACTCAGAGATCTACATGCCTCTGCCAGCCTACCCAGGGCTTAGATTAAAGGTGTGTACAACCACACCACACCCATCCTACCAGACCTTTCATCACCATCTAGAAGAAATTTGTCCTTGAACATTCTGGGACTAAAGAAATGGACCTCCTTCTTAAGCTTCATATGCTGAGGGGGTTTGCAGCCCCATTAGGGGAGCAACAGTGTCAATTGGCCAGACCCACCCCCTCCCCCAGCTTTGGTTGGAGGACCCATGGCTCTTGACAATATATGTGGCAGAGGACGATCTTGTTGGAGCAGCCCTGGGGCCTGAGGGGGTTCCACACCCCAGTGTTGGGAATGTCAGGGTGGGAAGGAAGGAGTGGGTGGTTGAGGGGACCACCCTCATAGAGGTGGTGGGGGGGAATAGGAAGTTCTCGAGCGGAGACCTGGAAAGGGGAGATCATTTGAAATGTAATAAAGAAAATATCCACTAAAAGAAAAAAAAAA
>NW_021621654.1:0-5635 GCF_004785775.1 Grammomys surdaster
CTGCCTAATTAAATACCAGTGATTAAGGCTTGGTGGAAAATGAGTTCAGTCATGAGATACAAACCTATACTTTGAGGACAGGGAATCTCAATTGGGGAATGGCTGCCATCATTTTGAAATGTGTGTGTGTAAGTCATGTTCTTAATTATTGATTAAAATAAGGTGACCCTATTCTTTGTGAACAGTTCCACCTCTAGGAAAGTTGTTGTGGGCACTGTAAGAAATAGGATTGTAGGCAACATAGATGGCAGCAATCAGCATTATGCCATGGACCCTAATTGGGCCCTGCATCAGTGTTCTTGTCTTGGCTTCTTTCAATTAACTGTGACCAAGGTTCATAGGGAAATCAATGCTTTTCTCATATGTTCCTTTTGACCATGGTGTTTTGTTACAGCAACAGAAACTAAGACATTAGCAAAATGGTAAATTGCCTCATTAGGAATTTGGAATATCATAAATTAGTGACACAACAAAAAGAACCAACTTGAAAAGGAGAGGCAAGGGTGAATGTTAGTAGAGTGTGGAGCATGGTGACAGCAATGCATATTGTTGATGGCCATCACAAGGAGCAGGTTTTTTGTAGCTTTACAATATATTATGAAAATGTTAAGAATATCAGGTAACATATTAAGAAGGGTACAGTATATGAAAAGGACCATGGGGTTCAGATTGTGTCTACAATGCAAGGCTCTTATACTTTATTTGAAAACACATCATTTTACTATGAAATGAATACCTTTCTTTTAGTGAGAAATATCAATAGTGAGAATAATATCATACACAATACCTTTATCACAATAAAGTCACTGAAGTCTGTGAACACGTAATTCGCTCTAGATGAAAGGCATCATTATAAATTTTATAAGAGTAGGAGTAATGAAATCTTGAGTTTAATATTAGACACATGAAAACAGACACACACAAAGACACACATTATTATTTTTGAACATCTGTTGTTGAACTCAGTGTCATTTTCCCCTCAAAGTATTGTTTGTTGCTTTATTTTTAACTTCTATTTTGTAATTTGTTTTTTATATTATACTTTAATTGTTCTTTCTTTACATTTTCCTTCTCTACAATATCCTTTGTACCCCTTCCTGCAATCTTAAAATGTACATGGCCTCTTATTTAATTAATTGCATTGGTTTTTATTCTGATTGCTTATGATTTAGTAATACATGGCTAGTCTTTTTTCCCTTTCTTGGCTATGTCAACCACTTATATTCCCTGATTTACATTTTCCTACAAATGCTTATGCTGGCTAAAAGTTTGGAAACTTTCTTCCATCAAGTTTCATATGCTCACTGTTATGTTCCTTCTTGAGATTATATGGTGGGGGTAGAATTGGTGCGACTTCATGGTCTACCTATGCTCTTTCTAGAAGATTTATGTTCACAGGCAAGATTCTCACTTTTTGATTCTAAAGGTCTTTCCCACTATCTTCTTCACTTTTCCCTGAGCATTGGACGAGGGAAAAATATTATAAGAGGGTACATTGCTTGTTTTTAAGTGTACATGTAGAATTGAATGATTCTATCTGGTTTGAGTCACATTCACTCTTTATTCCCTTTACTTTTTCCTCTGGTAGCATGTTGAGTACTTTCTAACAACTTGAATTCAAGGCATCAGAGGTAAGGCTTCCAGTTGGGAACCAGTCTTTGTCTGATGAATTAAGTCAGGATTGTCTTCAGGACTATCTCCTTACCACCAGTTTCTATAGAGGAACAATATCACTCAAGACTTAGAGATCTGTGTGAGAAAATATGTCAATCAATAAAAGGGGCCAAGGTGTTGGGTAACTTCAAGGAAACAGTATCATCAAAACACAAAAGAACCGATGATTGGATGAACTCACAGAGAATTTCTCATCATTCATAAGACCTGCACATGTTTAATTCTTATAGTATATCACTACTATGTATGAGGCATGGGCAACTGTAAATATATTATAAATTAAGAAAAGGTGGTGGTGTCTTTCAAAGAACATTTTTCTGTTATGTTGAACTTCAATATGATTACCATTCATCTTCTCTATGTTGGTGTTATAACACTTGACAAAGAAATTGATGATGAAAACAAATATCCACATAAATGTATTTTTAAGAAAATAAGAGTAATTCAGTCATGATAGAATACTGTTTTGTGCAGCTAGTCATGTGGCCTGAGCTGATATTTATAACTAACTAACTCTAGTACTCATTTTGTACTTCCTTTATCCTCCTCTACTAGTCCCTCAGCAAATTGTAAACCTTTTCCTAGAAGAGTGACCCATACATTTATTGCTGATGTTTCTGTGCCCTTTTTCACCCTGTCTGGATTAGGCTGTTGCATTTTCGAGTACTCTTTATTAAAAAACTTTGTAGAACCAATAGATACCCTAAAGGATCTCCTGCACTCCAGATATAAATTGTGTAACACACTTTGTGTACCCACTGTTGTACTTCCTTGAATTTGAAATAAGTTTGTTGGTCAGATGTAATAGTGTGTTGAATACCATGATAGTGAATAAAGGACTCTCCAACAGCATGAAAGGCATTCTGTAATATTGTGGTATTGGGAGAACCATTTCCATGAAAGAAATATAACTTCACAGACAGAAATATATCTGCTCCAGTAAGGAAGAAGCATTATCCTTTTAGAGAGGCAGGAGTCCAATGTAGTCAACCTGCAACCAAGTCATTGGCAGGTAACCCTGGGGAATGATCACATGTGAGTGGCTCAGTCTTGGTCTCTCCTGTTGATAGATCTGTGCCTCGAGCCTTCCAGCCTGGAGAAGGTAGTCTTGGGGCACAAAGTAGGACCCTGGTGATGGCTTTAAAGTTGAGGGTCTCAGAGCTTTCTGGCTCTCTGACCTGTACTGAAATGCTGATGATAACTTCTAAAAAGTCCTAAAAACTTCTTCTGAGGGTAAAAGAATGCAGGCTTAGGTGATTAACACCTGTAGCCTAACAGCAGGGGATAAGGCCAAGTGGCCTTTGTTCTATTTCAGAACTGCTGGGCCCTGACTTATGCCTGCTAGTCTGAGGTCACAGGAAAAAAAAAAGCACTTAAAGAAGTTATTATACAGTTTATTACTAAGTGTAAAAAGTTTCCTATGAAACCTTTCTAAGGGGAAAAGTAGAAAGGTCCTACCAAAGGAAAAATTCTAAGAGGAAAAATTCTAAGCAGGGGAAAAGGAAAGGAAGGGACGAATGGCTCCTAACGAACCTCTACATCTATGACTACTCTACTACCTTGTCATTTTCTTCAGTAGTTATACATGTTTCGGAGTACATGATCACATGGTACAAAGTTCATCACAAGTTCACACCAAAATTCAAATCATAATTTGAAATACAAGTTTACAACAGAGAAAGTTTATACATGCATATCCATTAGGAGCAATTATCTAGCTAAACATCTATCACCTGTCTAGCTCCACAGGTTCACTGAAGGTTTAAAACTATAACTAAGAAATTAGGGTAGTTTTGTATAGATAAATCCAGGCAATACTTTCTCTTCTGTCGTAGCACCTATAATAAATCGTGAGTTCCCTTTTAGTGACCTTTGGTTAATGGTTTTACAACCTCATTGGAATGTGCTCAGAGTAGGAGAGAGTCTGGTTACTATCTAAGGGCAATTGACTGATGACACTTGGGGACTGGCAGAGTTCTTATTGCAGTTTTGACTATCAGAAAAGGACATAATAGCAGTCCCACTCTCTAAGAGCTTCATAATCACAGATATAATTTTAGGAATTCTAATGGGATCATCGTTAAGGCTTAAGAAGTCATCTACTTGTCTATATAGCATCACTACAGGATAGTACATTTTCATAGTTTTGCAGAGATCTGTTCCAAAAGAGGTGAACTATTGCTTAGAGATTGTTATCTATGTTTAATGATAACAAGAAAAGCATGTTAATAGCAGGAATCTTTCCTAAAATGAATTCTCTTAGGGCCTAGCCTAATAAGAGAGAATCTGTAGCAGATTATATAATAATCTGAAGCACACCATCTCAGGAAGATCACCTGCTAGTATTCAGCTTGTCCTGTTATGGTTCCTGACATAATATCTTTATATGAGGACATCAGGTAGAGATTCCAGATTAAGTGAGGAGTGGAAAACCAGATGTCTTAGGTTCTGTAGGGCAAGACCTGCCACCCCCACTCACATAAAGATCATGTGACTGTAGATTCTTTTTTTTCCTTGATATTACAGAACCAGGCTGGAAATCCATAAGGTTTCTTGTCCCACACATTGACTGTCTTATTCACTGTCACTCTCAGTGTAAGGACCCACGAAGAGGACCACCAACTCAAGTCCCGATCAGTGCGCACCCAAGGAGACACGAGAGACTGACTTGATGCAATTGGCAGAAGGCAGTTTGCTAACAAGGGCCCTTGGATCGAAACTCATCCCACACAGGGGAGACAATTTCGATGAAGACCCCAGGAAGTTTAGAACTTTTATAGGGGGAGGCACAAGGGGGAAGGGAAAAGTGGGAAATTCTGGCCCAGTTACATATGATTGGATATTTCAAACATCAGTGCTTCGCGTAAGCAATCATTTTGACAGGCTGGATGGCCCACTATTTTTGACCATGAAGCCTCAGACCTTCTAGGATAAACACAAGATGGCCCACTACTCACTTGGGCATGTTTAGACTGGTCAAGATATGTCTTTGTTTGTTTCTACATTTCTGGTCACGTCGTCCCTAGAGGGGCTTGATATTTTTATTATGTCTATTCTCAGCAAGCTCAGCAAGCTGTCCTGCGGACTTTGCCAAGTTGTTTTTAATTTTTAGTCTTACAAAACAAGCCTTAACTACATATAATGACCAAAGTCTCAGCTATAGAAGACACTGCTCTAAACAGAAACAAATATCAAAGCCTCTGAGCAAAAGGAATGAAATTCTTAATGATGAGGAAACTTTGGAGAATAGAAACAAACAAGAGATTAGAGCAGTGATACATAAAGAAATTGAAACTCAAAAAGCAACACCAACAATTGTCTTCTTAAAAGGATAAATATATTTGAAAAAATAAATAGGTATACTAACTTTGAAAAAGAGCAAATGTTCCCTAGTATGGAGAATGGCATAAATAAGACCTTGTCCCTATGTGCAATGTTACTGTTGACAGACAGCACAGCCAACGGTTTGTGTCTCAAATTTCTGAGCTGTCTTAACTGTATCAGTGAGTATTCCACATATCTCCACAGGACAGTGTCCTAATTGGTAATTCAATATCCACTGGCTCTAGTTAACATACCCAAATTGTACACTCCCACAATCTGGTCTGTTTTTCTTCACATACATGAATTAATACATTCTGGGAAATTACAAAATCACTCACCCTGCTTGTATCAGCTCTTCATTATAGTGCTCCCCTACAGCTGACTCCCTAAAACTTTAATCTGTGATGTAGCTATTACCTGTCCTATTTCACTGTGCAGTGTACACAATGACCTGTTCCTCATGTTCTGGTCTGAAGGCAGAAGCCATGCTTCACATGCAAACCCTTTTCCTGTTGCTTCAGTGGACAGTTCACTACTTGACTCCAATGGGTAATTTAAAAACTCTGTTGTGGTTCAGCCTTTTAACTAAAAAATTCAGGAAGTTCAATCAAGGGGAAAGCAAGGTAACTTCCCAGGG
>NW_021621655.1:0-6017 GCF_004785775.1 Grammomys surdaster
GTGTAGTGTTTGATTCATTTTGTCAGGGGTAGATACTGAGGAAAACAAGAATAAGACTGAACATCTTCTTTCAGAAGATAAAAGTTTAATTTTAGCGAATTACTTAAATAAATCTTGGAACTTCTCAAATATTTGTGTATTATATCCACAGTTTGGCTGATTTAGACCAAAGTATAAATTAGTTATCTATAAAGTTACTAAATGAGAGCATGTAAAGAAACTAAAATTGCTCACTTTTAAAGAAAAAAATCTGTTTGCATCCCTCTTGCTCTCCATTACAAGCCCAGTCACCTCCCTTCTCCACTCCTGGAATTTAGAAAACTCTCTTGCTACTGTAATTGTGGTATTGCAAAAGTGTTACACAAGGGGAACACTTTGACTTTGTAACCCAACATCAATCTTTTCACTCAGTACAAAGACTTGTAATCACTTAAGCTGTATATAATAGTTTTCAGAAGAGGGTATGTATTTTTTTTTGAGTAGTAGTACAAGGTATCGATGTATTACAATTTAATCACTTTTTGATTTGCTTGAGACAGAGTCATGTTATGTAGCTGTGGACAGCCATAACTCACAACCCTCCTGCCTCAGCTTCCTACGAATGGTAGCATAAACTTGTATCATCACACTGAAGCCCATTATTCATTTAAGGACGCTGCATTATGGTTCTCTGGTGGGAGTGGAGAATGGGGAGGAGATAAGACTTGTAAGAGCCATTCACTCATTCTATCTGAGTACCTAAGATTGCTTGCAACATCGATCATTTGGTTTATTTAAATGAGAATGCACAGCATTAGATTCAATTCTCTATTAGATTATGACATTTTCAAACAAAAATCGGTTTTGTTGCTTCTCCTCTCCCATCCTCTCTGCTGTCTTAGTGTTTCTTTTGCTGTACTAGAGCACCATGACCAAAAGTAACTTGTGGAGGAAACTTGTTGATATCAGCTTACAGCTTGAAGTCCCTCACGAAGGGGGATCAGGGCAGGAGCTCAAGCAGACTAGGAACATGGCAGTCAGAAATGAAGCAGAGACTATTGAGGAATGCTGCTTACTGGCTTGTTCCTCATGTCTTGAACAGCCTATTTTCTTATACCATCTGGGACCACCAGCCAAAGGTGGTACTAATCATCATGAGCTAGCCCCCTCCCCACATACAGTAATCATCAATCAAGAAAATACACCCACCACAAGCTTACCTACAGGTAAATTTGGTGGGTATGTTTTCTCAATTGAGACTTCCTCTGCATCATTTCCTGCCTTCAGTTTCCTGCCTTGCGATCCTGAGCTGATGTCCTTCGATGGTGGACTATGATGTGGGAGTACAAGGGATGTAAACCTTTCCCTTTCCGAGATGCTTATGATCATGGTGTTTTATCACAGCATCCATTAGAGCTGTTGATAGCATAACAAAATATCAACTTATAGTACTAGATATTTAGTTATATATTTGTGTTTAATGTTACACAAATTATAAGCTAAATATTAATTAGTAAATATTGCTTTTCTCCTCTTACTTTTGCATACAACAACGTAATTCTCTTTATTCCTGTGCTTGTGACCACTGGAATCATGTGTGGGTCTTCTCACAGTAAGATTTGGAATCTACATTCAAGAGCATAAAAATCCCAAGACAAGTGACATATATATGCAGAATAAGGTAAGGACCTTCCAAGAAGTACATGAAGGCAAATGGAAAGAAATTTCTAAATGGTTTTTGTTTTTTGTTTTTTTCTTTTGATTTTTGTTTGTTTTGTTTAGTTTGATCAATGGAATAGAATCAAAGACCCAAAAATAAACCCATACACCTATGCACACTTGATCTTTGACAAAGACACCAAAACCATAGAGTGGGAAAAAATACAGCATCTTCAACAAATGGTGCCGGTCTAACTGGCAGTCTGCATGTAGAAGAATGCAACTTGATCCATATTTATCACTTTTCACAAAGCTCAAGTCCAAATGGATCAGGGACCTCAACAGAAACCAGATACACTGAATCTAATTGAGGTGAAAGTAGGAAATAGCCTCAAACTCATTAGCACGGCGGAAATTTTCCTGAACAGAACACTAATGGCTCAGACTCTAAGCTCAACAATTAATAAATGAGATCTCGTAAAACTGAAATGCTTCTGTAAGGCAAAGGACACTGTCAATAGGACAAAACGGCAATGTACAGATTGGGGAAAGATCTTCACTAACCCTACACCCGGTAGAGGGCTAATATCCCAAATATATAAAGAATTCAAGATGTTAGACTACAAAAAAAAACAAATAAGCCAATGTAAAAATGAGGTACAGAGCAAAATAGAGAATTCTCAACTGGGGGATCTTCAATGGTAGAGAAGCACTTAAAGAAACACACTCTTTTCTAATATTAAACTTTCCAAAACACATCCATGATAAAGGAACAGGTTCCCATGTCTGCTTGCCCTTTCACAATTTGGCCTTCCTAAATTTACCAGGAAAAGTTGTCCCCAATGTAAAAAGTACAGGATACCAAAAAGGGAACTTTCAAATATAGTGCACACTGGCATTAGTGAATGGAAAATAACAGGTCTTCAAGGCACAGTAACACATTGCTTTTCAAGTAAAGTTACTTCAATGCTTTGCTTTCAGCAAAATTAAATGAGGATCAGAAATGGAGTTGTCAGCTGTTAGATATTTCTTAGTTTCTTTGTTTGTTTTCAGTACTGGGAATCAATTATCCTTGCAGATGCCAGGTGAGCATTTTGTCAGCAAACAGTATCCTAACTGTTTTTCACTGTCTTAAAAGACAGGGTCTCACTTGGCTGGCCTGGAACTTGATATGTAGAGCAAGCTGACTACAGATTTACAGAGGTCCTTCTGCTCCTGCCCCAGGGAGTACTGGGATTAAAGGTGTGTCAGTACTGTTGGCTACACCACTAAAGGAAATTTCTCTCTTTCCCTCAGCAGTACTTAATAGCATAGAGATTCTCCAGGAGAATTATACAACATGAACCCCTCCCCTAATGACAGTTATTGGTCTATAAATATTTAAGAGATGAATGAAGCCACGTAAACTCTTCCCCCACCATACAGGTCCTTACTTTTTACTTGAAACACCATCTCAGTAAACTGTCAATGCTGGTCATGAACTAGGAAATCTCTGAATCTATAATTTTTCTAGCTCAGCCACCCAGGTAGCTGGGGCTACAGGCCTGGGCCACCATATCTACTTAATAGTGATAATTTTATGATAAATTACCATTCGTTTTTACATCTAACAAGGGAAGAAGTAAGAGAATTAAAAAATACACTATAAACAACCAAAAAAAGCTCCTCATTTTTGTTTGGTTTGGTTTGGTTTTTAAGACAGGATCTTGCTATATAGGTCAGGTTGTCCTAGAACTCATGAAGCTCTTGCCTCTGCATTCTCAGTGTTGAGATTGTAAATTTATATCACCATGCTCAGCTCAAGAAATTTTTCCATCTCCAATTGTTCTTTAATTTTTGGAATTTGTGTGTGTGTGTGTGTGTGTGTGTGTGTGCGCCCAAAAATGTCGAAGAGGTACTGGCCCCTGAAGCTAGTTTATGGTAGTTGTAAGCTGCCTGATGTGAGTGCTAAGAATCAAACTCCGATCCTCTGGAAGAAAGTATGTCCTGTTAGTCACTGAGCCATTTCTCCCGCATCTAATCTCTAGTTTTTGTTTGTATGTAAGAGTTTACTCAGAGCTCAGTTATGTAGGAAATGAAAACTAGTCACAAGATGAATGCCAAATTCTGTCTCACTCTTTTAAAATATTTTATTAATTATTTGATAATTTTATATATTATATCTTGGTGATATTCACCCCCTTCTTATCTCTTCTCAGATCTGTCTCATTCTTGCAATGAATAACATTTATTTTTAAGACATAAAGTAAAGAGAAAAGGTGTCATCTTATTGAAATGCATTCCCAATATCATATTTTAAAAGGTTTTTTTGTTACATGTGTGAGTGTTTTCCTGCATGTATGTATGCGCATCAGGTGCCTGTCTGATGGCTGTATAGGATAGAAGAGGGCATCAGGTCTCCTGAAACTGGAGTTACAGATAATTAGGCATCATGTGAGTACTAGAAACTGAACCTGGGACCTCTATAAAAGGAACAATTGCTCTTAACCACTGAGCTGTCTCTCCACCTCCCACAGTATAACACAGCTTTTAAGTTTATGAAAATATTTGTTATTTAACTATCTAATTTGACCAACTATGTAACTGCTTGAAATCAACTTGTAACATGTCTCACGATTATAGAAAAATTATTAGCATATATTAGTCATACATAATAATAGGTTTTATTGTGACATTTTCATACATATATATAATGTACTTTAACCATATTCACCCCCCATACCCTTTCATGTCCCCCTAGTATTCATGCCCCAGCTCTTTTTCATCCTAAATATGTCCTTTTTGTTATTGTCAATCACAAAATTTCAGGTTACCCATAAGAGCAAGGTCAAGCTAACTATTATCTACACCAACAGAAATTCTCCCCCTCCTCCATTGATTATTAACTGCATAGAAATCCTCAGGGAGGGGTGGAGTCCCATGAGCCCCTCTGACTAACAACAGTTAACTGTCTGTAAATCTTTAGAGATGAGTGGGGCCATACCAGCCCTTCCCCCCAACAACAGTTAACAGTTCATAAGTCTTCAAGAAGGGTGGAATTTCACGAGGCCCTCTGACTAACAACAGTTAACTGTCTGTAATTCTATGGAGATGGGTGGGGTCATTCAAGCTCTTACCCCTACCAACAGTTAAAATTCATAAATCTTCAGGCCTTGTGAGCCCTTCCTCCACTGGAAAAATGTTTTCAATACTTCAAATATACACATACATAATTTGTTGTCAAATAATATGTGAGGTTAATATTTGTCCATTAGGAAAATATTCTCTTCAAAATTATAAATTATTACTTTGTAGAGAACATGTAACACTGAAAGTACTTTTTAAAATAACATGCAGTTGTTCTTAGTAGAGGATAGATTACCAGGTAACTATGGAAGTTATATTTCTTTCTTTGGAAATTATATTTCATTGCACACAGTTTTAGATCAACACAGAAAGTTTACTCTGAAGTGGCAATATTTCCAAGTATAGCTTTTGTAACTTATAATACTTGTAATTAAAGCCTTAAATGTCAGTGTTACAATATGAGAAACTATGTTCTTTCCAATTTTCTTTTTCAAAGCCTGACAGGTAAGTAAATTTGAAGACTGGAGTACTAGACCACACATCTCCATCAAGTCCATTCTAACTGGGACACAATCATCTCATATTTTGTATGATGCTATCAGTGGAAATATTATCCAACTAAAGTATCCATCTTCACAATATAAAGATGTTTAACCTCTTCATTCATTGTGTAGATATGTTATATGCTATATACAAAGTAATAAGAATCTTTAAAGAGTTAATTTTAGCATGAAATATTTGCCAATGTGAGCTATACACCCACACCTAGTTACTAAATCTGCGCTAAGTATCTTGCGTTAGGCTAACACTTCGAATGGAGTGACAGGAAGTTCAAAGTCATTCTCAATTAGATAAAGAGTATGAAACCAGCATGGGGATACATCAGACTATATATATTTTTTAAAATAAATAAATGAATAAATAAATAAATAAATAAATAAATAGCTAAATGTAAGTCCAAAACTTACAATTAATGCAATTGCTGTAAGAAAATAGGGGAACACTTCAGGACACCAAAATGGACAAGAATTCCCATGAATTTTTGGACAAGACCCTAAAAATGTGGAAAAGAAAGATAAGGCAGACAAGTAAGTGAGTCTGGGTGTGGTGATAACTAGCCATACCCAGCACTGGAAAAGCAGAGGCAGAAGGGTTTAAGGCTCACAGCCGGGGCTACTTATCGAAAGCCTGTCTCAAAAACAAAAGCAAAACCAAACATCAACAATAAAATAGGTGAAAGAGGATAGTATCTTTGCCTTCACCCTTTCAAGTCTATCCAGTGACTTCTAGAAGCACTCAAAACTCTCAGAGGT
>NW_021621656.1:0-2330 GCF_004785775.1 Grammomys surdaster
TCAGCAATGGGGGCTTGCCTTCAGTTTTGTGGAGAGCAACCTATAATTTCAGCAACAGCCTGAGTTGTTTGGGGGATTCCCATGAAACTCCTTGCCAACAGCTTAATTAGATATAACCAATCCTAGTATTAGAAGATCCATTTGGTGATAAGAGATAGCCAGTTTCTGTTGTTTTAGTTTTCCATATTACCACTCAAATGGCCCTTTATTTAGCTGCCTCTCACCCTACTCCCTCTCTCATCTTCCTCTTCCCACTTCTCTTTATTCTCCCATTCCAGTTCACCCATAACTATATATTCTATTTCTGTTTCCTTGCTCTATACCTACCTGTTGCTTTTCAGAGCATAGCTTGGTTATCAGTGACTTACCAGCTGATATCCACATATGAGTGAATACATACCGTATTTATCTTTCTGGGCCTAGGTTACCTCACTTGAGATGATTTATTCTAGTTCCATCCATTTACCTACAAATGTTGTCTTCTTTTTAACAGCTAAGCAATACTTGATTGTGTAAATGTACCACAGTTTCTTTATCCATTCTTGCTGAGGGATATCTAGCTTCCCCCCCCCCCAATTTCAGGCTAGTATCAATAGAATAACAGTGAAGCCTGAACATGGTTGAGCAAGTGTGTGGTATGAAGAACCATCTTTCGGGTACATGCCTGAGATAGAGCTGGATTTTGAAGTAGATCTATTCCCATCTTTCAGAGGAACTATCACACTGGTTTCCATAGTGAGTGTACAAGTTTTCACGCCCACCAGCAAAGGATGAGTGTTTCCCCTACCCCCCATCTTCCCCAGCATGAGCTGTCACTTCTTTTACTGATCTTAGGCACTCTAAGGGGTGTATGTTGAAATCTCAGAGGAGGTTTGATTTGCATTTCCTGGTGGCTAAGGAATGTTGAACATTTCTTTAAGTGTGTGTCAGGCATTTTGAATTTCCCCTTGAGAATTCTCTGTTTAGATCTCTGTCCCATTTTAAAATTGGTTCGTTTTCTTGACACTTAACTTTTTTTTGAGTTCTTCATATATTTTGGATATTAATCTTCTGTCAGATGCATGTTTTGTAACAGAATTCTTTTCCATCCTTTGAGTTGACACTCTGTCTGGATGATGATGTGCTTTGCAGTGCAGAAGCTTCTCCGTTTCACAAGGTCCCATGTAGTCATTGTTGATCTTAGTTTCTGTGACGGTTGTCTTCTGTTTAAAGAGTTTTTTCTTGTGCCAATGAGCTATTCCTCACTTTCTCTTCTACCAGGTTCAGTGTATCTGGTTCTATGGTGAGCTTTTAATTCATTTGGGGTTGAGTTTTGTGCAGGGTGCTAAGTATGGGTCTATTTTGAGTCTTGTACATGTCAATACCCAGTATGATGAGCATTGTTTGTTGAGGGTGCTGTGGTTTTTCTCTGTGTTTCCCCAATCCCCCTTTTTTAAAATAGAAAAATGTGTGTCCACAGGTGTGTGGCTTTACGTCTGGGTCTTCAATTTGATTCCATGGGTCAGCATGTCTGGTTTTGTGTCCATATCATATTATGTTTATTATGATAACTTTGTAGTACAACTTGAAACTGGGAATAGTAAAATCCCCATCATGTCTTTTATTATTTGGGATTGTATAGCTACACTGGGGCTAGGGTTTCTTTTTCTTCTGTATCAGGCTGGCCTGGAACTCAGCTGGGCTGACAGTCTTTGGCAGTCTTCGTTCATTCAGTGTGAATCCACCAGGTGGAGTGCTCACCACATGGTTGAATCTACTTCTTGGAAAAAGCTTTCTCACTTTCAGGGATTTTTAACTCCTCTCTTCACACCTCCCAATCCACCAACCCTGTGAAACTGTTACTTGACAAAAGGCCTGTGGGAAATTTATGAAGTGGCCTTGTTTTGATCACTCCTCTGGCACCTTTTCAGTTTAGAGCATACAAGTCACCACAGGCACTGTGGTTTGCTTGCTGTACCTTCTAACCTCCCAGGGATACCCAAGGCCAACAGCCAGTGTTTTGCCAGATACTATCATTTAATTCCCTAATCTATGTATGCTGTTATGTTCTCAGCCTTGGCCTTCTCTCATCTCTCTCCAGTTTCCACTCACTAACTCACTCATTCATTCATTTTGATCATTTGTGATCAAATTTGATTATTCGTGAAGCTCTTATGGTGGGTGTATCAGTTATTATCCTAGAAAGACAAGACCGGAGCTGAGGGGATAGTCCTGTGTAGTCAAAATATTTAACAATCTGGCCCAGGTATTCATCCCATGTGCAGTCACCAAAGGTAGACACTGATGTGGATGTCAGGAAGTGCATGCTGACAGGAGCCTGATATAGCTGT
>NW_021621656.1:2340-2657 GCF_004785775.1 Grammomys surdaster
AGTGGGGGAGAAGTGAGGTATCAGGTCATGGCATTGACCTAAAGTGGCCTTACATTTGGCAAGTAGCACATTTCCTTTCCAAAGAGGCTTGAGTCTAACTCAGGAAGCCCAGGTTTAAATTCACAGTCCTTTGGGGTTGTAAATGGCCCACCATACCTGTGAGTGTGCAGTGTGCATCAACTCAGCTGATAGGGGACAGTGCTATGAAGTCACAGACTAGCTAAGTTTGTATCCCTACATGGAGATGCTTTTTTCTCTAAGTAATACAGTTTAACAACTACTCTCACAGTATTTAGATTGTATTAGTGTAAATAGTT
>NW_021621657.1:0-3589 GCF_004785775.1 Grammomys surdaster
ACCCAAATTTTCCCAAGTGGCAGACCAAGTTGGCAGGTCTGATTCTTTTTCAGATCTTGTCATGAGGTCAGAGGTCACTCAGAGATTCACCAGAACTATGAATAAATTTTAATAAGAAGAGGTTTTTATTAAATGCTGCTACCAAATTTCATGGCAGTAGGACTGCAATCCAAAGCTTTCTCAAGATGCAGCCTGTAGCTATAGCAGCCCAAGTCTTCTACAGTCAAAACCACAAGATTACATGTATTTTTGTTTATCGGTAGGCAGATACTAATTTCAACATATATGTTCTAAGGTTATCTTAGTGATTAAGGATAGTAAGCAAGTTTTGTTACAAAAGCAGAAATTTTAGTTAGTCTTATGAACTATTGTCTTTCAAGAACAGCAAATTTTATACAGTCAATTTTAAGAATAGGCCTCAACGTCTGGGTGAAAAGTTACCGGGCTACTAACATATAGCCTGTACAATCTAGGGGGCTTACACATTAGAGGATTGTTTTGCTTTTTGGTCTCTCAAGCATTGTAAAAGTTACCTTTGAATGCAATGTTAACCATCACAACCTGTAAATAAGTATGACAGTTGTTAGTGCAATTCCACTTTAAAGATTGTAGAGTCTTGAGGTGATGAAAAGGCTGTATTTTAGCTGCTAATATCAGAACTTATGCTGACCTACAGACCTGAGGGGAGTATGTAACATCAGAGAACCTGGATGAAATTTGGCCTCCTCCTCCATCTTGCTCTGTGAACATTATGAATTTTTAAATATAACTGTGGGGACTGTGGACGCAACTTACTCTGGGAAGGAGGGACCTAGTGAGTCTGGCCAGTTTCAGGGAATTCCTCCTGCTCTTTTGAGTTGTTTACCTCTTGTCTTAAGGAGCTTCTTTGGGAGACGGCATGTTTCAATCTCAGAAGCAACTGCTACAAGACGACTGTTAAGAGACACAGGGGGTACATTGGTAAATGACACTACAATGTCTGCATCTGTAAGTTCTACTTCTGAGCAGCATGGTGTGAAGCATGTGTTTTTTTTTGTTTTTTTTTTTGTTTTTTTTTTTTTGGTAGTTGCTGCCGCTCTAGGTGTGTGGTATCAGACAAGAGGAACTAGTGAGGAGGCCCAGGTAGCAGCTTCATGAGGACAGAAAAACACAGGATAGATGGATAAGGAGTTGCATATATTCTAACCCGTAATCATGTCCTTTCTTGTACAGGTCAAGAAATCCTTGTGCGCAGAGATAAGAAGTGGAGAAGCCAGGACAGTTAAGCATGCAGGCATCCTTCAAAGGAAGGAGATATTTACCTGTCCTTCTGAAATGCTGCGAGTGAAGGCAGTTTACAACCTGGTGATACTTTCCTATATGATAAGCTGGGCTCTAGAATTTCCAAGATTCTTTCCTCCTAAATCTCAAACATTGCTTCTAGGCCCAAACTCCATCCTTATGAGTGATGTCACTTGTACTTTACATCTAAGAGACGTCTATGTTATCTTAGAGTTGGGTCAGTCCTGATAGGAAAGGGCGTTATGCTTGCCTCAGTCACTCACTCTCCCAAGACCCTAAATCTTGAGCACTATTTCTGAGCCAACAGGACCCATCTTTTGGAAAGTAGCCAGATGTACTTTGTAAAAAATTTTTTAATGCAAAACATGTCTCAAAAGCTGCTACACTCATGGAAGCAAGTTAATTTTTTTAAGGATTAAAATTTATAATCTATGTTTTTTCTTTTCTCTTATTGGATATTTTCTTTATTTACATTTCAAATGTTATCCCCTTTCCGTGTCTCCCCTCCAGAACCTCCTATCTCATCCCCCTCCCCCTGCCTCTAAGAGAATACTCCCACCCACCCACCCACTCCTGCCTTTCTGCCAGGGCATTTCCCTTCACTGGGGCATCGAACCCCCCTCAGGCCCAAGGGCCACTCCTCCCACTTCTGTCCAACAAGACCATCCTCTGCCACTTATGTGGCCAGAGCTACAGGTCCCCTCATGTGTACTCTTTGGTTGGTGGTCCAGTTCCCGAGAGCACCAGGTGGTCTGGCCAGTTTACACTGTTGCTCTCCCCTTGGGGCTGCAAACCCCCTCAGCTCCTTCAGTCCCTTCTCCAACTCCTCCATCAGGGACTCTGCACTCAGTCCAATTGTTGGATACAAGCATCCACCTCTGTATTTGTCAGACTCTGGCAGAGCCGCTCAGGAGACAGCCATATCAGGCTCCTGTCAGCAAACACTTCCCAGCATCTGCAATAATATCTGGGTTTGGTGACTGTATATGGGATGGATCCCCAGGTGAGGTAGTCTCTGGATAGCCTTTCCTTCAGTCTCTGCTCCACAGTTTGTCTCCGTATTTCCTCCTGTGAGTATTTTGTTCCCCCTTCTAAGAAGCACTGAAGCATCCACACTTTGGTCTTCCTTCTTCTTGAGCTTCATATGGTCTGTGAATTTTTTTATTGGATATTTTATTTATTAACATTTCAGCTGGGGCTGCAAACCCCTTTAGCTCCTACAATCTTCTCTCTAACTCCTTCACTGGGAACCCCATGGTCAGTTCAATGCATCTGCCTCTGTATATTTCAGGCTCTGGCAGAGCCTCTCAGGAGACAGCTCTATCAGGCTCCTGTCAGCATGCACTTTCTGGCATCCACAACAGTGTCTGCCTTTGGTGACTGCACATGGAATGGATACCCAGGTGGGTCAGTCTCCGGATGGCCCCTCCTTCAGTTTCTGTTTCACACTTTGTCTCCATATTTGCTCCAATGAGTATTTTGTTACTCCTTCTAACAAGGACCAAAGCACCCACACTTTGGTCTTCCTTCTTCATGAGCTTCATGTGCTCTGTGAGTTGCATCTTGGGTATTGCGAGCTTTTGGGCTAATATTCACTTATCAGTGAGTGCATACCATGTGTGTTCTTTTGTGACTGAGTTACCTCACTCAGGATGACATTTTCTAGTTCCATCTATTTGCCTAAGAATTTCATGAATTCATTGATTTTAATAGCTGAGTAAATGTTCCACATTTTCTGTATCCATTCCTCTGTTGAAGGACATCTGGGTTCTTTCCAGCTTCTGGCTATTATAAACAAGGTTGCTATGAACACAGTGGAGCATCCATCCTTGTTATACGTTGGAACATCTTTTGAGTATACATCCAGGAGCAGTATAGCTGGGTCCTCAGGTAGTCCTATGTCCAATTTTCTGGGAAACTGCCAGACTGATTTCCAGAGTAGTTGTACCATCTTACAATCCCACCAACAATGGAGAAGTGCTCTTCTTTCTCCACATTCTTGCCAGCATCTGCTGTCATCTGAGTTTTTGATCTTAGCCATCCTGACTGGTATGAGGTGGAATCTCAGGGTTGTTTTGATTTGCATTTCCCTAATGACTAAGGGTGTTGAACATTTCTTTAGGTGATTCTCGGCCATTCCAGTTTTCTGAGTTGAGAATTCTCTGTTTATCTCTGTTCTCCATTTTTGATAGGGTAATTTGGTTGTCTGGAGTCTAACTTCTTGAGTTCTTTGTATATATTGGATATTAGCCCTCTATTATGCTTAAATATGACTGAAATAAACTGATTGGTGGCAGACTCTTGAAGT
>NW_021621658.1:0-12907 GCF_004785775.1 Grammomys surdaster
TAGATAAGAGTAAGTCTGAAATAAATGAACATTAATAATCAATATTGACCATTCGTGTACAATAGTAAATCAGAAATAAATGAACATGAATAATCAATAGACATCAGTCATAGTTCATGGGGAAACAGAAATAAATAAAGCTGAAATATCAATAGTCATCAGTCAAAGATAATAGTAAGTCAGAAATAATGAACATGAGTAATCACTATTCACCCATTCGTGGATAATTGTAAACCAGAAATAAATAAACCTGAATAATCAATAGTCATTAGTATTAGTCCATGGATAAAAATATATAAATAAAACTGAAGAATCTATAGTCATCACTCGAGTGACGCACCCACTGGCAATACTGGCGCCAACTTTATTCTGTCACTAGGACACTGAATGTTGGTCCTCTCAGAAGTCTCCTCGGCAACCGCCCTAGCAACAGTCTAGCAATGGCGAGATTCTAATGGCCCTGGGTTCTACAGGCCCTTCAGAGTCGTGGAGCGCAAAGGGTCTAGAGACAATGGAAATATTATAGAGCTGTCTGCCGAGCTGCGAACTGAAGAGCAAGGGAAAGGTAGTCCAGAAAGAGGCTCGGAGAAAAGCATCTCCGCTTGGAGGAAAATAAAGATTGTTAGGCCGAACTGAAAACAAACACAAGGGAACTTGTTTTATAATGGGAATGGCGTTACTGTCGCTGGAAAAAGGATCGGCCAAAATATATGGCGTTGAGACGATTCTACTAAAAGAGGGGGAAAAAACTTTAAAAATTTTTTTTCAAGATAGGGATTCTCTGTGTAGGACTAGCTGTCCTGGAACCCACATTGTAGACAAGGCTGGTCTCAAACTTAAAAGATTTACCTGCCTCTGCTTCCCGATGCTGGGATTGGAGGTATGCAGGGGCAGGCTGGATCTTCCCCGTGAGTTCAAAGCCAGCCTAGTATACAGAGCAAGTTCCCAGGACAGACAAGGCAAAGCCACTGTAATCCAGCACTTGAGAAACCGAGACAGGAAGAGGATTATGAGTTCCAGCTCTTAGTGGGAGGACAGAAGAAAGAAATACAAAGAAGAACAGAGAAGAAAATAGAGAATGGCAAAGTGGTGTGGTTGGAGACCAGTAGGTGAAGTGGTGAAAACAAGCATATATATGTGAGTGTGTGTGTGTGTGTGTGTGTGTGTGTGTGTGTGTGTGTGTGAGTGTATGTATACATATACTCTACAGCATCCAAAAAAACAAAAAACAGAAAAAAAAACAAAACCAAAACAACTAAAAAAAAAAATAGTCATCAGTCATAGATAATAGTAAGTCAGAAATAAATGAACAGGAATAATCAATATTTACCATTCGTGGAAAATAGTAAATCAGAAATAAATGAACATGAATAATCAATAGTCATCAGTCATACTTAATAGTAAAGCAGAAAAAAATAAAGCTGAAATATCAATAGTCATTAGTCATAGATAATAGTAACTCAGAGATAAATGAAGACAAATAACCAATACTCACCATTCGTGAATAATAGTAAATCAGATAAATATGGACATGAATAATCAGCAGTCATAATTAATATTTAATAGTAAATCAGAAAAAAATAAAGCTGAAATATCTCATTCATCAGTCATAGATAATAGTAAGTGCGAAATAAATGAACATGAAAAATCAATATTCAAAATTCGTGGAAAATACTATATCAGAAATTAAAGAATATGAATAATCAATAGTCATTAGTCATAGTTCATGAAAAATCAGAAATAAATAAAGCAGAAATATCAAAAGTCATCTGTCATAGATAATAGTAAATCAGAAATAAATGAGCAGGAATAATCAATATTCACAATTAGTGGATAATAGTAAATCAGAAATAAATGAACATGAATAACCAATAGTCATCAGTCATAGTTAATAGGAAATCAGAAATAAATAAAGCGGAAATATCCATAGTCATCAGTCACAGATAATAGTAAGCAAGAAATAAATGAACATGAATAATAAATATTCAACATTAGTGGATAATGGTAAATCTGAAAATAATGAACATTAATAATCAATAGTCATCAGTTATAGTTAATAGGAAATCAGAAATAAACAAGGCTGAAATATCATTAGTCATCATTCATAGATAATAGTAAGTCAGAAATAAATGAACATGCATAATCAATATTCACCATTCGTGGATAATAGTAAGTCACAAATAAATGAACTTGAATAATAAAAATCATCAGTCATAGTTCATGGAAAAACTGAAATAAATAAAGCTGAAGTATCAAAAGTCATGAGTCATAAATAATAGTAAGTCCGAAATAAATGAACATGAATGATCATTATTCACCATTCATGGATAATAGTAAGTCAGAAATGAAAAACATGATTAATCGATATTCATCAGTCATAGTTCATGGGAAATCAGAAATAAAGAAAGCTGATGTATCATGAGTCATCAGTCATAGATAATAGTAAAAAAGAAATAAATGAACAGGAATAATCAATATTCACGATTCGTGGATAATATTAAATCAGAATTAAATGAAGATGAATAACCAAAACTCATCAGTCATAGTTAATAGTAAAACAGAAATAAATAAAGCAGAAATATCATTAGTCATCAGACATAGATAATAGTAAGTCAGAAATAAATGAACATGAAAAATAAATATTCACCATTCGTGGATAATAGTAAATCAGATATAAATGAACATGAATAATCAATAGTCATCTGTCATACTTAATAGTAAAGCAGGAAAAAATAAAGCTGAAATATTAATAGACATCATTCATAGGTAATACTAAGTCAGAAATAAATGAATATGAATAATCAATGTACTGCATTCATGAATAACAGTAAATCAGGAACAAAAGAACTTGATTAATCAATAGTCATCAGTTAGAGTTCATAGTAATTCAGAAATATATAAAGGTGAAATATCATTAGTCATCAGTCATAGATAATAGTAAGTCAGAAATAAATGAATATGAATAATCAACATTCAGCATTCATTGATAACACTAAATCAGAAACAAAGGAACTTGATAAATCAATAGTCATCAGTTAGAGTTCATGTGAAAGCAGAAATAAATAAACCTGAAATAACAATAGTCATCAGTCATAGATAATAGTAAGTCAGAAATAAATGAACATGAATAATCAATAAAAACAATTCGTGGATAATAGTAATTCAGAAATAAATGAACATGGACAACCAAGAGTCATATGTCATAGTTAATTGGAAATCAGAAATATAAAAGCTGAAAAATCAATAGTCATCAGTCATAGATAAGTGTAAGTCAGAAATTAATGAACATGAATAATCAACATTCAGCCTTCGTGGATAATAGTCAATCAGAAAAAATGAACTTGATTAATCAATAGTCATCAGTTGGAGTTCATGGGAAAGCAGAAATAAATAAAGCTGTAATATCAATAGTCGTCAGTCATAGAAAATAGTAAGTCAGAAATAAATGAACATGAATAATCAATAAAAAATATTCGTGGATAACAGATACTCAGAAATAAATAAACATGAACAACCAATAGTCATATGTCATAGTTAATAGGAAATCAGAAATATATAAAGGTGAAATATCCGTAGTCATCAGTCAAAGATAATAGTAAGTCAGAAATAAATGAACATGAATAATCAACATTCAGCATTCCTGGATAATAGTAAATCAAAAACAAATGAACTTGATTAATAAATAGTCATCAGTTAGAATTCATGAGAAAGCAGAAATAAAATAAGCTGAAATATCAATAGTCATCAGTCATAGATAATAGTAAGTCAGAAATAAATGAACATGAATAATCAATATTCAGCATTTGTGGATAACAGTAAATCAGAAAAAAACTAACTTGATTAATCAATAGTCATCAGTCAGAGTTCAGAGTAAATCAGAAATATATAAAGGTGAAATATCATTAGTAATCAGTCATAGATAATAGTAAGTCTGAAATAAATGAACATGAATAATCAACATTCAGCATTCATGGACAATAGTAAATCAGAAAAAAACTAACTTGATTAATCAATAGTCATCAGTCAGAGTTCATAGTAAATCAGAAATATATAAATGTGAAATATCATTAGTCATCAGTCTTAGATAATAGTAAGTCAGAAATAAATGAACATGAATAATCAATAATCACGATTCGTGGATAATAGTAACTAAGAAAAAAATAAACATGAACTACCAATAGTCAGATGTCATAGTTAATAGGAAATGAGAAATATATAAACCTGAAATATCAATAGTCATCTCTCATTGATAGTATTAAGTCAGAAATAAATCAACATGAATAATCAATATTCAGCATTCGTGGATAATAGCAAATCAGAAATAAATGAACTTGATTAATAAATAGTCATCAGTCATAGTTAATTGAAAACAAGAAAAAAATAAAGCTGAAATATCATTTAGTCATCAGTCAAAAATAATATTAAGTCAGAAATAAATGAACATGAACAACCAATAGTCATATGTCATAGTTAATAGGAAATCAGAAATATATAAAGTTGAAATATCAATAGTCATCAGTCATAGATAATAGTATGTCAGAAATAAATGAACATGAATAATCAATATTCAGCATTCGTGGATAACAGTAAATCAGAATCAAACTAACTTGATTAATCATTAGTCATCAATTACTCACCAGTCAGAGATCATAGTAAATCAGAAATATATAAAGGTGAAATATCATTAGTCATCAGTCATAGATAATAGTAAGTCAGAAATAAATGAACATGAATAATCAACATTCAGCATTCATGAATAATAGTAAATCAGAAACAAATGATTTTGATTAATAAATAGTCATCAGTTAGAATTCATGAGAAAGCAGAAATAAAATAAGGTGTAATATCAATAGTCATCAGTCATAGATAATAGTAAGTCAGAAATAAATGAACATGAATAATCAATAATCACAATTCATGGGTAATAGTAACTCAGAATAAATGAACATGAACAACCAATAGTCAGATATCATAGTTAATAGGAAATGAGAAATATATAAAACTAAAATATCAATAGTCATCAGTCATAGATAATTGTAAATCAGAGATAAATGAACATGAATAATCAATATTAACAATTCGTGGATAATAGTAATTCAGAAATAAATGAATATGAACAACAAATAGTCATATGTCATAGTTAATAGGAAATCAGAAATATATAAAGCTTAAATATCACTTGTCATAAATCATAGGAAATAGTAAGTCCGAAATAAATGAACATGAATAATCAATAATCACGATTCGTGGATAATAGTAACTAAGAAAAAAATAAACATGAACTACCAATAGTCAGATGTCATAGTTAATAGGAAATGAGAAATATATAAAACTGAAATATCAATAGTCATCTCTCATAGATAGTATTAAGTCAGAAATAAATCAACATGAATAATCAATATTCAGCATTCGTGGATAATAGCAAATCAGAAATAAATGAACTTGATTAATAAATAGTCATCAGTCATAGTTAATTGAAAACAAGAAAAAAATAAAGCTGAAATATCATTTAGTCATCAGTCATAGATAATATTAAGTCAGAAATAAATGAACATGAACAACCAATAGTCATATGTCATAGTTAATAGGAAATCAGAAATATATAAAGTTGAAATATCACTTGTCATCAGTCATAAGAATTAGTAAGTCAGAAATAAATGAATATGAATAATCATTTTTCTGCATTTGTGGATAACAGTAAATCAGGAACAAACGAACTTGATTAATCAATAGTTATCAGTCAGAGTTCATAGTAAATCAGATATATATAAAGGTGAAATATCATTAGTCATCAGTCATAGATAATAGTAAGTCAGAAATAAATGAACATGAATAATCAACATTCAGCATTCGTGGATAATAGTCAATCAGAAAAAAAAGGACACGAATAATCAATAGTTATAAGGGAGAGTTCATGGGAAAGCAGAAATAAATAAAGCTGAAATACCAATAGTCATCAGTCATAGATAATAGTAAGTCAGAAATAAATAAACATGAATAATCAATAAAAAAATTCGTGGATAATAGTAATTCAGAAATAAATGAACATGAACAACCAATAGTCATATGTCATAGTTAATAGGAAATCAGAAATATAAAAGCTGAAAAATCAATACTCATCAGTCATAGATAATTGTAAGTCAGAAATTAATAAACATGAATAATCAATATTCAGCATTCGTGGATAATAGTAAATCAGAAACAAATGAACTTGAATATAGTCATCAGTTAGAATTCATGAGAAACCAGAAATAAAATAAGCTGAAACATCAATAGTCATCAGTCATAGATAATAGTAAGTCAGATATAAATGAACATGAATAATCAACATTAAGCATTCGTGGACAATAGTAAATCAGAAACAAACGAACTTGATTAATCAATAGTCATCAGTCAGAGTTCATAGTAAATCAGAAACATATAAATGTGAAATATCATTAGTCATCAGTCTTAGATAATAGTAAGTAAGAAATAAATGAACATGAATAATCAATAATCAAGATTTGTGGATAATAGTAGCTCAGAAATAAATAAACATGAACAACCAATAGTCAGATGTCATAGTTAATAATAAATGAGAAATATATAAACCTGAAATATCAATAGTCATCAGTCATAGATGGTATTAATTCAGAAATAAATCAACATGAATAATGAATATTCAGCATTCGTGGATAATAGTAAATCAGAAATAAATGAACTTGATTAATCAATAGTCATCAGTCAAAGTTAATTTTAAACAAGAAAAAAATAAAGCTGAAATATCAATAGTCATAAGTCATAGATAATAGTAAGTCAGAAGTAAATGAATATGAATAATCAACATTCAGCATTCGTGGTAATAGTAAATCAGAAACAAATGAACTTTATTAGTCAATAGTTATCAGTTAGAGTTCATGGGAAAGCAGAAATATATAAAGGTGAAATATCATTAGTCATCATTCATAGATAAAAGTAAGTCAGAGATAAATGAACATGAATAATCAACATTCAGCATTCATGGATAATAGTAAATCAGAAACAAATGAACTTGATTAATAAATAGTCATCAGTTAGAATTCATGAGAAAGCAGAAATAAAATAAGCGGAAATATCAATAGTCATCAGTCATAGATAATAGTAAGTCAGAAATAAATGAACATAAATATTCAATATTCAGCACTCGTGGATAACAGTAAATCAGAAACAAACGAATTAGATTAATCAATAGTCATCAGTCAGAGTTCATAGTAAATCAGAAACATATACAGGTGAATGTTGAGGACTGTGATATGGTTGTTCTCACACTCGTTAAGCTCGGGAGGGCTCGAGTTCCCATTGCACCCCGAAGTGAGTGTAGAGACACGGGCCTGCCTCACTTATTGAGGAGGAGAAAATCTAGACCTCTCTCCTTTTGATTGGTTTGTGTCTGCCCGGCCTGAACTCTCTCACTTTTCTATGGCCTCTTCTTAGGGTCACTTTTAAATAAAAAGGGGGGAGATGTGGGAAGCTATCCTTATCACATCATTGCCATTAACAAGTCTGTGCGCCTGAGCTGGAAGGTTTTCCCGCCTTGATTAATCTGACAGTTGGAACACGTCATGTGGCCTCAGGCAACAGGAGCCCATCAGAGACTGCCACGTCCCAGGCGAGCTTAGCTCTCTATATAAGGGAAGGGTTTTAGGCCCTTGGGGTCCCTCCTCGTTTGTGAAGCTTATGCTCTCCCTCTCAAGATGCATTAAAGCTTATACTGCAGAAGGATCCTGAGTGTGCCACTTCTTTCCTGCTGGCGGGAGGTTGCGCGGGGCAAACATTCAGCAATCATGGATAATAGTAAATCAGAAAAAAATGAACTTTATTAATCAATAGTCATGAGTTAGAGTTAATGAGAAAGCAGAAATAAATAAAAGTGAAATATCAATAGTCATCAGTCATAGACAATAGTGAGTCAGAAATAAAGGAACATGAATAAACAATATTCAGCATTCATGGATAATAGTAAATCAGTAACAAACGAACTAGATTAATCAATAGTCGTCAGTTAGAGTTCATAGGAAAGCAGAAAAAAATAAAGCTGAAATATCAATAGTCATCAGTTATAGATAATATTAAGTCAGAAATAAATGAACATGAATAATCAATAATAACAATTCGTGGATAATGGTTATTCATAAATAAATGAACATGAACAACCAAGAGTCATACGTCATAGTTAATAGGAAAACAGAAATTTATAAAGCTGAAATATCACTTGTCATCAGTCATAGGAAATAGTAAATCAGAAATAAATGAACATGAATGATCAATATTCAGCATTCGTGGATAACAGTAAATCAGGAACAAACGAACTTGATTAATCAATAGTCATCAGTCAGAGTTCATAGTAAATCAGAAATATATAAAGGTGAAATATCATCAGTCATCAGTCGTACATAATAGTAAGTCAGAAATAAATGAACATGAATAATCAACATTCAGGATTCGTGGATAAGAGTCAATCAGTAATAAATGGACACGAATAATCAATAGTCATCAGTAAGAGTTCATAGTAAATCAGAAATATATAAAGGTGAAATATAATTAGTCATCAGTCATAAATAATAGTAAGTCAGAAATAAATGAACATGAATAATCAACATTCAGCATTCATGGATAATAGTAAATCAGAAACAAATGAACTTGATTAATCAATAGTCATCAGTCAGAGTTCATAGTAAATCAGAAATATTTAAAGGTGAAATATCTTTAGTCATAGATAATAGAAAGTCCGAAATAAATGAACATGAAGAATCAACATTCAGCATTCGTGGCCAATAGTAAATCAGAAACAAATGAACTTGATTAATCAATTGTCATCAGTCAGAGTTCATAGCAAATCAGAAATATATAAATGTGAAATATCATTAGTCATCAGTCGTAGATAATAGTAAGTCAGAAATAAATGAACATGAATAATCAATAATCACGATTCGTAGATAATAGAAACTCAAAAATAAATGAACATGAACAACCAAATTCAGAAGTCAAAGTTAATAGGAAATGAGAACTATATAAACATGAAATATCAATAGAAATCAGTCATAGATAGTATTAAGTCAGAAATAAATCAACATGAATAATCAATATTCAGCATTCGTGGAAAATAGTAAATCAGAAATAAATGAACTTGATTAATCAGTAGTCATTAGTCATACTTAATTGTAAACAAGAAAAAAAATAAAGCTGAAATATCAATAGTCATCAGTCATAGATAATAGTAAGTCAGAAATAAATTAATATGAATAATCAACATTCAGCATACATGGATAATAGTAAATCAGAAAAAAAACGCACTTGATAAATCAATAGTCATCGGTTGGAGTTCATGGGATAGCAGAAATAAATAAAGCTGAAATATCAATAGTCATCAGTCATAGATAATAGTAAGTCAGAAATAAATGAACATGAATAATCAATAAAAAAATTCGTGGACAATACTAATTCAGAAATAAATGAACATGAACAACCAATGGTCATATGTCATAGTTAATAGAAAATCAGAAATATAAAAGCTGAAAAATCAATACTCATCAGTCATAGATAATTGTAAGTCAGAATTTAATGAACATGAATAATCAATATTCAGCATTCGTGGATAATAGTAAATCGGAAACAAATGAACTTGATTAGTCAATGCTCATCAGTCAGATTTCATAGTAAATCAGAAATATATAAAGCTGAAATATCAATAGTCATCAGTCATAGGTAATAGTAATTCAGAAATAAATGAACATGAATAATCAATATTCAGCATTCGTGGATTATAGTAAATCGGAAATAAATGAAATTCATTAATCAATAGTCATCTGTCATAGTTAATTGTAAACAAGAAAAAATAAAGCTGCAATATCAATAGTCATCAGTCCTAGATAATAGTAATTCAGAAATAAATGAACATGAACAACCAATAGTCATTTGTGATAGTTAATAGGAAATCAGATATATATAAAGGTGAAATATCATTAGTCATCAGTCATAGATAATATTAAGTCAGAAATAAATGAACATGAATAATCAATATTCACGATTCATGGATAATAGTAATTCAGAAACAAATGAACTTGATCATTCAATAGTCATCACTCAGAGTTCATAGTAAATCAGAAATATATAAACTTGAAATATCATTAGTCATCAGTCATAGATAATAGTAATTCACAAATAAATGAACATGAACCACCAATAGTCATATGTCATAATTAATAGGATATTAGAAATACATAAAGGTGAAATATCATTAGTCATCAGTCATAGATAATATTAAGTCAGAAATAAATGAACATGAAGAATCAACATTCAGCATTCGTGGATAATAGTAAATCAGAAACAAATGAACTTGATAAATCAATAGTCATCGGTTAGAGTTCATGGGAAAGCAGAAAAAAATAACGCTGAAATATTAATAGTCATCAGTCATAGATAATAGTAAGTCAGAAATTAATGAACATGAATAATCAATAATAACAATTCATGGATAATAGTAATACAGAAATAAATGAACATGAACAACCAATAGTCATATGTCATCTTTAATTGGAAATCAGAAATATATAAGGCTGAAATATCAAAAGTCATCAGTCATAGGAAATAGTAAGTCAGAAATAAATGAACATGAATAAACAATATTCAGAATTCGTGGATAACAGTAAATCAGGAACAAACGAACTTGATTAATCAATAGTCATCAGTCAGAGTTCAGAGTAAATCAGAAATATATAAAGGTGAAATATCATTAGTCAGTTATAGATAATAGTAAGTCAGAAATAAATGAACATGAATATTCAGTATTCAGCATTTGTGGATTATAGTAAATAAGAAACAAATGAAATTGATTAATCAATAGTAATGAGTCATAATTAATTGTAAACAAGAAAAAATAAAGCTGAAATATCAAAGGTCATTAGTCATAGATAATAGTAAGTCAGAGATAAATGAACATGAATAATCAATAATAACAATTTTTGGATAATAGTAATTCAGAAAAAAATGAACATGAAAAACCAATAATCATACGTCATAGTTAATAGGAAATCAGAAATATATAAAGCTGAAATAACAATAGTCATCAGTCATAGATAATAGTAAGTCAGAAATCAATGAGCATGAATAATCAATATTCTGCATTCGTAGATAATAGTAAATCAGAAAAAAATGAACTTGATTAATCAATAGTCATCAGTCAGATTTCATAGTAAATCAGAAATATATAAATGTGAAATATCATTAGTCATCAGTCATAGATAATTGAATGTCAGAAATACATGAACATGAATAATCAACATTCAGTTACCACAGAATTGATTATTAAATAAAGATATTGACAGAAGTGGTAATTAAATAAAAATATTGACCGAACTGTTAATTAAATAAATATATTGATAGAATTGTTTATTAAAAAAGATATTGACAGAATTGGATATTAAATAAAGATATTTACAGACAGAATTGGCTATTATAAACAGATTTTGACAGAACTGATTATTAAATAAAGATATTGATAGTATTGGTTTTTAAATAAAGATATTGACAGAATTGGTTTTTAAATAAAGATAGTGACAGAATTGATATTAAATAAATATATTGACAGAATTGGTTATTAAATAGATACTGACAGAATTGTTTATTAAATAAAGATATTGACAGAATGGGTTTTTAAATAAATATTTTGACAGAATTGCTTACTAAACATATTGATAGAATTGGTTATTAAATAAAGAGGTTGACAGAATTGGTTTTTAAATAAAAATATTGACAGAATTTGTTATTAAATAAAGATTTTGACAGAATTTGTTTTTAAATAAAGATATTGAGAGAATAGGTTATTAAATAAAGATATTGACTGAATTGGTTTTTAAATAAAGATATTGACAGAATTGGTTTTTAAATAAATATATTGACAGAATTTTAATTAAATAAGGATATTGACAGAATTGGTTACTAAAAAAAGATATTGGCAGAAATGATTATTAAATAAAGTTATTGACAGACAGAATTGGATATTAAATAAAGATACTCACAGAATTGGTTATTAAACAAAGATATTGACAGAATAAAGGTATTGACAGAATAGTTTATTAAATAAAGATATTGACAGAATTGATCTTTAAATAAAATATTGACAGAATTGGTTTTTAAATAAAGATATTGACAGAATTGGTTTTTAAATAAAGATATTGACAGTATTGGTTATTACAGCACTGTTTATTAAATAAAGATATTGACAGAATTGTTCAGTAAATAAAGATATTGACAGAAATGGTTTTTAAATAAAGATATTGAGAGAATTGGTCTTTAAAAAATTATTGACAAAATTGGTTTTTAAATAAAGATATAGACAGAATTTTTTTTTAAATAAAGATATTGACATAATTGGGTTTTAATAAAGATATTGACAGAATTGGTTATCACAGAATTGATTATTAAATAATGATATTGACAGAATTGTTTATTAAATAAAGATATTGACAAAATTGTATATTAAATTACGATATTGACATAATTGGGTATTACATAACTGATTATTAAATAAAGATATTGACAGAATTGGTTATTAAATAAAGATATTTACAGAACTGGATATTAAATAAAATATTTATAGAATTGTTTATTAAATAAAGAAATTGACAGAATTGTTTATTAAATAAATATATTGACAGAATTGGTTTTTAAATAAAGATATTTACAATATTGGTTATTACAGAATTGATTATTAAATAAAGATATTGACAGAAATGGTTTTAAAATAATGATATTGACAGAATTGGTTATTAAATAAAGATATTGACTTAATTGGTCTTTAAATAAAATATTGACACAATTGGTTTTTAAATAAAGATATTGACAGAATGCCTTATTAAACATATTGCCAGAATTACTTATTAAATAAAGA
>NW_021621659.1:0-3645 GCF_004785775.1 Grammomys surdaster
CACCAAGTAAAGTAGAATTAAAGATGAACAGAAGTCACAGAAGTAACCCAAGAACAGCCCAGTAAACATGTGTAAATGGATTTGCCATGCATACAACAAACTTTAATATCTATTCCAAAAGTTTGAAAATACAAGGCACAACTACTATTGCTGATCTCAACCAAAATACTTGACTGAACATGGGAAACATTTACTTCCTTCAGAGCTATGAAGAAGAGATGAAACAGGATGCTTTTCCTGCAATTGAAAACTACTGTGATGTACAGTCTATAACCAAGTCATATAGACAGCATTTTTCTCTTGTATGAGTTTTTTCTATTTCCTGACATCAAGATGATGTAAAACACTTTAAAATATTTAGATGGCTAAGAAATACGATCAAGTAATTAACAAAAGTTTATTTCCAGGAACAAAGTCAGGTTTGGACATCTTCCTCTAATTTTACCCATGATGTTCCTGTTGTATAAGCATTCATTACTATAACCCAAGGGTTGAGGCATCTGAATGCTTACCCACAGAGTTTTTCTTCATCATGAATTGGCTCATGAAACAGAAGCAAGCAGATAGGCTTGAAGGCAGAATAATTAATCCTTCTGTGTTGGTAGTGTCATTTGGAGAGATTTAGGAAAGGTTCCCTTGCTGAAGAAGATATGTCACTGTGATTACTTTTGTAGGGTTTCTCTCCGGTACAAGGTTTTTCATGTTTCTTGAGATTACCTTATAGTGAAAAGAATTCATATAATTCATTACAGTTGTAGGGTTTTGTTCCAGTATGAATTCTCTTATGAATTTGTAGTTTAGTATGTTAGTAAAAGGTTTTGTCACATTGACTACGTTTGTGAAGTTTCTCTCCAGTATGAATCTTTTCATGCATGTGAAGGCTTTACCACAGTGATCACATTTCTAGAGTTCTTCTCCAGTATGAATTCTTTTATGCATCTGGAGTCTAATATGTCATGAAAATGCTTTATCACATTCATTACATTTGTAGGGTCTCTCTCCTGAATGAATTCTTTTATGTATTCGAAGACTACTTTTTTTGGAAAAGGCTTTATCACATTCATTACATTTGTACAATTTCTCTCTTGTATGTGTTCTTTTATGCTTCTGGAGATAACGGTGTTGAGAAAAGGCTTTATCACATTCATTACATTTGTAGGGTCTCTCTCCTGTATGAATTCTTTTATGTATTCGAAGACTACACTTTTGGGAAAAGGCTTTATCACATTCATTACATTTGTAGGGTTTCTCTCCTGTATGAATTCTTTTATGTATTTGAAGACTATACTTTTGGGAAAAGGCTTTATCACATTCATTACATTTGTAGGGTTTCTCTCCTGTATGAATTCTTTTATGTATTCGAAGACTACCCTTTTGGGAAAAGGCTTTATCACATTCATTACATTTGTAGGGTTTCTCTCCTGTATGTGTTCTTTTATGCATCTGGAGACACCAGTGTTGGGAAAAGGCTTTATCACATTGATTACATTTGTAGGGTTTCTCTCCTGTATGTGTTCTTTTATGCTTCTGGAGATGACAGTGTTGGGAAAAGGCTTTATCACATTCATTACATTTGTAGGGTTTCTCTCCTGTATGTGTTCTTTTATGCTTCTGGAGATAACGGTGTTGGGAAAAGGCTTTATCACATTGATTACATTTGTAAGGTTTCTCTCCAGTATGTATTTTTTTATGCATTTTAAGATTACTATTTTGAGAAAGGGCTTTATCACATTGATCACATTTGTATGGTCTCTCTCCAGCATGAATTCTTTTATGAAGACTATTTTTTTGGGAAAAGGCTTTATCACATTGATTATATTTGTAGGGTTTCTCTCTAATATCAATCCTTTCATGGATGTGAGGACCCAAGCGATGTAAGAAGGCTTTATCACAGTGATTACATTTGTAGGCCTTCTCTCCAGTATGAGTTTTTTTATGTTTCTTGAGACTATCTTGTCGTGAAAAGGATTTATAACATTCATCACATTTGTAAGGTTTCTCTCCAGTATGAATTCTTTTATGCCTTTGGAGACTAAGATGTTGGCAAAAGGCTTTCTCACATTGATTAAATTTGTAGGTTTTCCCTCCAGTACGAATTCTTTCATGACTTTTAAGATGACTGTCTTCTGCAAAAGCTTTACCACACTGATTACCTTCATAGGGTTTTTGTCCAATTTCTGTGCTTTTACTTATTTGGAGACTTACGTAAGGTCCAAAGGCTTCTACACACTGAATAACTTCATGAGGTGTCTCTTCTGTATGAAAACTTTCATGCCTTTGAGCAGGACTGTGACCATGTAAAGCAACGGCTTTACCACATTGTGTATATTCAGAGGGTTCCTCTGCACTCTGACTTCTTTTATGCCTGAGAAGAAAATTGGTACATTTGAAAGCTTTACCACAATGATGAACACATTTGTCTGTACGATCAATGGCACGATTTGTCTAAATATAAAGAGGAATCAGACCTTAAGATTTTATCACTTTGTAGCCAGGCGGTGGTGGGACACACCTTTAATCTCAGTACTTGGGAGGCAGAGGCAGGCAGATTTCTGAGTTCGAGGCCAGCCTGGTCTACTGAGTTTGTTCCAGGATAGCCAGGACTCCATAGAGAAACCCTGTCTGGAAAAAACAAACAAACAAAAAACAAACAAACAAAAAAAGATTTTATCACTCTGTTTACATTCATGCTGTTCCCTTCATTAGGGTTGTTTTTCATTTTCAAAGATACCTAAGGTTGTATGAGCATTTATTATATGACTGAGCTTTACATATTCTTTTTGAATAAAAGGTTTTTCTCACACTTCATAAAAACTGGGAGAATTCAGAGCTTTAACACACTAACTGTATTCCATTTTTACTCTACTGTGCATCTTATATTTGCAAAATGAACTAGGAGAAATAGTAGCATTTCTATATTCCTAATACTCAAGAGAATTTTCTACAGAATGAGGCTGCTGGAGGGAGAGGGAGAGGCAGGGGGAGGTGGAGAAGGAGGGGGAGAAGGAGAGGGAGAGGGAGGGAGAGAAGGGGAGAGGAGAGAGGGGGAGAGAAAAGGAGAGAGGGAAAGAGGGAGAGGGGAAGAGAGAGAGTAGAGATGGAGAGAGAGTAGAGAAGGGAGAGAAGAGGGGAGAGGAGAAGGGGAGAGGAAAGTAGGGAGTGGAGAGGGAGGAGATGGGAGGGAGGAGAGGAAGGGGGAGAGGAGAGGGAGAGGAGAGGGGGAGAGAGAGGGAGATAGATGTTGTTTCCTTCAATATCCCTTTTGTATTCACAGTTTGTATCTATTATGATATATTACATACTTATGAAAGGAAGACTAAAAAGAAGAAGTTTGAACGTTGAATTCACAAAGTTTAATTTTTTTGTTCCTCATAGTTATGTGATGTAGGGATCAAGGTTACTGCACAACATCCTTCTTCCCTCCAATAAGCTGCCCATCTCAATAAACTTAGCAAAGTCACTACCAATAAATGAGCAACATTAGCTTTACTATAGACTATTTCCTTCTTAGAAGCTTTTGGACATGTATTTATCAACTATTCAATGTGTATAGCTTTTACAAAATAAGCAGAAACAGACTGCCAGTTGTACAGTGTTGCTCTAATAGGGCTATGTTTCAAATGGAGATATACACTAAGGCATTGT
>NW_021621660.1:0-3361 GCF_004785775.1 Grammomys surdaster
GTGGTCGAGAGCGGCAGTCAAAGATAATTGGTTTCTGTACCCAAGGGATGAGAAAGTGAGTCCCTTCCCCTCCCACAATGTCCTGTACGCCACGGAATCGGTCAAAGATGACAGCTCTGTGTCCAGCATCCACATTATATAGAGCAGAGTTCACCACGCCTCCTGCAACTGCTAACGCCAGGCCGAACTTTCCGATGGACTCAAACACTTTGGCAGCCATGACTCCTCCTCTTGCTTCCACTCACACCTGCTTTCACTCTGACCTCCACATGAATTCCCCAGCTTGATATTTCTTTTGTTTGATTTTTCCACAGTGTTTTCAATTTTTTGAATTTTTGCCAAGTAAATGTCCAATTTTATCAGGAAAAACTGTTTTAAATCACATTCGTTTACAAATCAAATGGTCTCCTTATCAATTTTCTTTTTTTTATGACTTTTAAATTCAAAATTCTTCTTGTTCATAACTTTCTTTGATTTCTCTTCCGTTTGATTATAGTTTATCATTAGCTTTTTAATTTTTCTTCAAGTTTTCAATATTTTTCACTAGCTTTTTCCACAGTGTTTTCAGTTTTATTAATTTTTTGCCAAGTAAATCTTCAATTTTATCAGGAAAAACTGTTTTAAATCACATTCCTTTACAAATCTAATGGACTCCTTATCCATTTTCTTTTTTTTTATGAATTTGAAGTGCAAATTTCTCCTTTTTCATAAATTTCTTTGATATCTCTTTTGTTTGATTTTTCCACAGTGTTTTCAGTTTTATGAATTTCTAGCAAAGTAAATGTTCAATTATATCAGGAAAAACTGTTTTAAATCACATTGCTTTACAAATCAAATGGTTTCCTTATCAATTTACTATTTTTAATGATATTTAAGTGCAAATTTCTCCTTTTTTAAAAGTCTCTTTGATATGTCTTTTGTTTGACTTTTCCACATTGTTTTCAATTTTATGAATTTTTTGCCAATAAATGTTCAACTTTATCAGGAGAAACTGTTTTAAGTCACATTCCTTTACAAATCTAAGGGTCTCCTTATCAGTTTTCTATTTTTTATGAATTTCAATACAAATTTCTCCTTTTTCATAATTTTCTTTGATTTCTCTTCTGTATGATTATAGTTTAGTATTGGCTTTGTAATTTTTCTTCAAGTTTTCACTATTTTTCCTGAGATTTTCACTACCTTTTTCCACAGTGTTTTCAGTTTAATGAATTTCTTGCAAAGTAAATGTTCAATTTTAGCAGGAAAAACTGTTTTAAATCACATTCCTTAACAAATCCAATGGTATCCTTATCAATTTTCTATTTTTTAGGAATTTTAAATGCAAATTTCTCCTTTTTCATAACTTCCTTTGACTTGTCTTCCGTTTGATTATAGTTTATCATTAGCTATTTAATTTTTCTTCAAGTTTTCAATATTTTTCCTGAAATTTTCACTAGCTTTTTCCACAGTGTTTTGAATTTTATGAATTTTTTGCCAAGTAAATGTTCGATTTTATCAGGAAATACTGTTTTAAATCATAATCCATTACAAACCAAATGGTCTCCTTTTAAATTTTCTATTTGTTATGAAATTTATATGCAAATTTCTCCTTTTTATAACTTTCTTAGACTTCTCTTCCGTTTGATTATAGTTTATTATTGGCTTTGTAATTTTTCTTCAAGTTTTCACTATCTTTCCTGAATTTTTTAATAGCTTTTTCCACAGTGTTTTCATTTTTGTGAACTTTTTGCCAAGTCAATCTTCAATTTTATTAGGAAAAACTCTTTTAAATCACATTCCTTTACAAATCAAATGGTCTCCTTATCAATTTACTATTTTTTATGAACTTTAAAAGCAAAATTCTTCTTGTTCATAACTTTCTTTGATTTCTCTTCCGTTTGATTATAGTTTGTTATTGGCTTTGTAATTTTTCTTCAAGTTTTCACTATTCTTCCTTAAATTTTCACTTGTCTTTTCAACAGTGTTTTAAATTTTATTAATTTTTTGCCAAGTTAATGTTTAGTTTCATCAGGAAAAACTGTTTTAAATCACATTCCTTTACAAATCAAATGTTCTCCTTATCAATTTTCTTTTTTCATAAATTTGAAGTGCAATTTTTCCTTTTTCATAAATTTCTTTGATATCTCTTTTGTTTGATTTTTCCACAGTGTTTTCAGTTTCATGAATTGCTTGCAAAGTAAATGTTCAATTATATCAGGGAAAACTGTTTTAAATCACATTCCTTTACAAATCAAATGTTCTCCTTATCAATTTTCTATTTTTTATGAATTTTAAAAGCAAATTTCTCCTTGTTCATAACTTTCTTTGATTTCTCTTCAGTTTGATTATAGTTTATCATTGGGGTTTTAATTTTTCTTCACGTTTTCAGTATTTTTCCTGAATTTTTCACTAGCTTTTTCCACAGTGTTTTCAATTTTATGAATTTTTTGCCAAGTAAATGTTCAATTTTATCAGGAAAAACTGTTTTAAATCACATTCCTTTACAAATCAAATGGTCTCCTTATTAATTTTCTATTTTTTATGAATTTTAAATTAAAATTTCTCCTTTTTTTCATAAATTTCTTTGATATTTCTTTTTTTTTTTAAGTGATTTTACCTTTATTTCTTATTTCCTTCACTTTAAGCCAATCATTAAATTTCACAGTGATTTCTGGGGTGGGGCAGAAGGAAGGCATCATTCCGAATGATGGAGGCCGGCCCGGTTGGCCTCACTGGGGAAGCTGGAGGAGCAGGGACTGGCCGGCAGGCAGGTAGGTGATGTTCCGAGATTGGGAGAGCTGGTAGGCAATGTCCTCGGCAGCTTCCAGCTTCCAGCTTCCGCAGCTCGATCAGGCCGTCCCCGGCGGTGGCCAGCGAGTTGGCGATCAGCTCAGCTGCCTTGGAGTCACACTCAGCAGAGATGATGGCTGCCTTCTTCTGCTGCTCAGCCTTTTCCACCACGAATCTGGCTCTCTCTGCTTCCTGCTGAGCCACCTGCTTGGCTTCTACTGCCTCTGGGAACTCCTTCCCGAAGGTCAGATGTGTCAGGGACACATCATCCAGGATGAGCCCAAATGTTGCTGCTCGCTCTGTGAGGTCATCGCTCACCTGCCTGGAGACCAGCTCTCGCTGGGTAATCAATTCTCCAGCATCAAACCGAGCCACCACGGACTTGAGGATCTCTGTGGTGATAGACAGCAGCACCCGCTCATCACAGTCGTCGCAGATGCTGGTGTAGATACGAGGGAGCTGGCTGGCCACTGGCCGGAAGAGGATGCGCAGTGTGATGTTGACGTTCTGTAGGTCTTGGCTACCAGTGATGACCGGGACATTCCGTGGTCGAGAGCGGCAGTCAAAGATAATTGGTTTCTGTACCCAAGGG
>NW_021621661.1:0-3401 GCF_004785775.1 Grammomys surdaster
GAATACAAGAGATAGAAGAGAGAATCTCAAATGCAGAAGATACGGTGGAAAATATTGACACAGTTGTCAAAGAAAATGCAAAATGCAAAAAACTCCTAACTCAAAACATCCAGGAAATCCAGGACACAATGAGAAGACCAAACCTAAGGATAATAGGTATAGATGAGAATGAAGAGTCCCAACTTAAAGGGACAGTAAATATCTTGAACAAAATTATTGAGGAGAACTTCCCTAACCTAGAGAACAAGATGCCCATAAACATACAAGAAGCCTACAGAACACCAAATAGAATAGACCAGAAAAGAAATACCTCCCGTCACATAATAATCAAAACATCAGATGCACAAAACAAAGAAAAAATACTAAAAGCAGTAAGGGAAAAAGGTCAAGTAACATACAATGGCAGACCTATAAGAATTACACCAGACTTCTCACCAGAGACTATAAAAGCCAGAAGAGCCTGGACTGACATCATACAGACCCTAAGAGAACACAATTGCCAGCCCAGATTACCATACCCAGCAAAACTCTCAATCACTATAGATGGTGAAACCAAGATATTCCATGACAAAACCAAATTTGCACAATATCTCCCCACAAACCCAGCACTTCAAAGGATAATTGATGGGAAAGGCCAACACAAGGAGGGAAACTACAACCTAGAAAAAGCAAGGAAGTAATCTTCCAACAACCCCAAAAGAAGATAACTATACAAACATAACTTTACCTCTAATAGCAAAAATAACAGGAAGCCACAATCATTTTTCCTAAATATCTCTTAACATCAATGGTCTCAATTCCCCAATAAAAAGACGCAGACTATCAGACTGGATACACAAACAAGACCCAGAATTTTGCTGCATACAAGAATCGCACCTGAGTGACAAAGACAGACACTACCTCAGAATAAAAGGGTGGAAAACAATTTTCCAAGCCAATGGTCCCAAGAAACAAGCTGGAGTAGCCATTCTAATATCAAATAAAATCGACTTTCATCCAAAACTAATCAAAAAAGATAAAGAAGGACACTTCATACGCATCAAAGGAAAAATCTACCAAGGTGAACTCTCAATTCTGAACATCTATGCTCCAAATGCAAGGGCACCTACATACATAAAAGAAACTTTACTAAAGCTCAAAACACACATTATACCTCATACAATAATAGTGGGGGATTTCAACACCCCACTCTCAGCAATGGACAGATCATGGAAACAGAAACTAAACCGAGACACTTTGACATTAACAGAAGTTATGAACCAAATGGTTTTAACAGACATCTATAGAACATTTCATCCTAAAACAAAAGAATATACCTTTTTCTCAGCACCTCATGGTACCTTCTCCAAAATAGACCATATAATTGGTCACAAAACAGGGCTCAACAGATACAAAAAGATTGAAATAATCCCTTACATCTTATCAGATCACCACAGACTAAGACTGGTCTTTAATAATGACAAAACCAATGGAAAACCCACATGCACATGGAAACTGAACAACTCTCTACTCAATGATGACTTGGTCAAGGAAGAAATAAAGAAAGAAATTAAAGACTTTTTAGAATTCAATGAAAATGAGGACACATCATACCAAAACTTGTGGGACTCCATGAAGGCAGTGCTAAGAGGAAAGCTCATAGCTCTAAGTGCCTACAAAAAGAAACTGGAGTGAGCACACACTAACAAGTTGACTGCACAACTAAAAGCTCTAGAACAAAAAGAAGCAAATACACCCAGGAGGAGTAGAAGGCAGGAAATAATCAAACTCAGGGATGAAATCAACAAAATAGAAACAGAAAGAACAATACAAAATATCAATAAAACCAGGAGCTGGTTCTTTGAGAAAATCAACAAGATAGATAAACCATTAGCCAGATTAACCAGAGGGCACAGAGACAGTATCCAAATTAATAAAATCAGAACTGAAAAGGGAGACATAACAACAGAAACTGAAGAAATTCAAAAAATCATCAGATCCTACTACAAAGGCCTATACTCAACAAAACTGGAAAACCTGGATGAAATGGAGAATTTCCAAGACAGATACCAGGTACCAAAGTTAAACCAGGAGCAGATAAACCATCTAAATAGTCCCATAACCCCTAGGGAAATAGCAGCAGTCATTAAAAGTCTCCCCACTAAAAAAAAGCCCAGGACCAGATGGTTTTAGTGCTGAATTTTATCAGACCTTCAAGGAAGACCTAATACCAATTCTCTTCAAACTATTCCACAAAATAGAAACAGAAGGAACACTACCCAATTCGTTCTATGAAGCAACAATTACACTCATACCCAAACCCCACAAAGACCCGACAAAGAAAGAGAACTTCAGACCACTCTCCCTTATGAACATCGATGCAAAAATACTCAATAAAATTCTAGCAAACCGAATCCAAGAACACATCAAAACAATCATCCATCATGATCAAGTAGGTTTTATCCCAGGAATGCAGGGATGGTTCAATATTCAGAAATCCATCAATGTAATCCACTATATAAACAAACTCAAAGAAAAAAACCACATGATCATCTCACTAGATGCTGAGAAAGCATTTGACAAAATTCAACATCCCTTCATTATAAAAGTCTTGGAAAGACCAGGATTTCAAGGCCCATACCTAAACATAGTAAAAGCAATTTACAGCAAACCAGTAGCCAACATCAAGCTAAATGGAGAGAAACTTGAAGCAATCCCACTAAGATCAGGGACTAGACAAGGCTGCCCACTCTCCCCCTACCTATTCAATATAGTACTGGAAGTCCTAGCCAGAGCAATTAGACAACAAAAAGAAGTCAAAGGGATACAAATAGGAAAGGAAGAAGTCAAAATATCACTATTTGCAGATGATATGATAGTATACTTAAGTGACCCCAAAATTCCACCAGAGAACTCCTCAACCTGATAAACAACTTCAGCAAAGTGGCTGGTTATAAAATCAACTCAAACAAATCAGTAGCCTTCCTCTACATGAAAGATAAACAGACTGAAAAAGAAATTAGGGAAATGACACCCTTCACAATATTCGCAAATAATATGAAATACCTGGGTGTGAATCTAACCAAGCAAGTGAACGACCTGTATGACAAGAACTTCAAGTCCCTGAAGAAAGAAATCGAAGATCTCAGAAGATGGAAAGATCTCCCATGCTCATGGATTGGCAGGATTAATATAATAAAAATGGCCATCTTGCCAAAAGCAATCTACAGATTCAATGCAATCCCCATTAAAATCCCAACTCAATTCTTCACAGAGTTAGAAAAGGAAATTCTCAAATTCATATGGAATAACAAAAAACCCAGGATAGCGAAAACTATTCTCAACAATAAAAGAACTTCTGGAGGAATCACCATCCCTGACCTCAAGCTGTACTACAGAGCAATAGTGATAAAAACTACCTG
>NW_021621662.1:0-3722 GCF_004785775.1 Grammomys surdaster
AAAAAAAATTGTTTTGAAATAAAAACATGTTTTTTTCTAAGTGGTATACCTTATTAGTTACCATTAGCAGCTGCTCTTCTAAAAGGGCAGTGACTGTAGTAGCCAGCACTGAAACTCAGTAGACTTGGTAAATGTGCAAGCTTACTCTCAAGTGGCCTCAAAAACGAAAAGGTAGAATAAACTAACAATTGTATCCTTTCTTGTAGGAAACCAACAATACGCCATGAGGCAACAATTCATCAGTTAAATTTCAGAGCTTCATGTTATGCAAAAAAATAAATCCTGCTGTTATACCTGACAGTGACTTTGTGCTGAAAATTCAGCTGTTCCACACACATGTTGTATACCTTGTACATTGATGTTTAAAGATAGTTTTGTTCTTATACAAAGTGTTGACTGCCAGGTTGCTTATAGCACTTTAAATTATTCTGAAGATGAAATTACCAGCCAAGTATGTTGGCTTAAGTAGTTTTAGTTATATAACTCTTAAAAATACCTAGTTCTTTTGGGGACAGTTTAGATAATTATCGAAAGAAAGCATAATATTAATGAGACTCTCTCGTGTTCTATGTCACGCTGTTGCTGAAGATGAATAGAAACGGCATCGTTTCCTCGTCTGTGAAAAGCTCTCATTCTAAATAGGTAATAGTGTCTAGGTTAGATGTTTATAATATAAGGACTGTAAATCAAAGTACCTTCCCCCTTTAGTCTTCCACAGCACTATTGTTGTCTTTGTGGAGGTGACTAATCACAAAACTTTAAACATCCTGTAATGGATTCCAACTACAACAAAATCATACAGATGTATACCAAATCAAAGTAAATGCATACATGCAAAAAAAACATGCTTAACAAAGAACAGTTAATGTGAACAATTAAAAGAAAACCCCAAAATAAAATATGATTCCAAGAAGAGTTAATATAAAGAATTAAAAGTAAAAGCCAAAAAATGAAAAACGATAACAAGAACATATAACTTCCCTATAACATAATAAAAATGTAAACAATGGAAAACAAAACTTGAAACAAACCCTAAAGAAAACATAGTTGAGCAGCCTTCTTTCACTGCACATTTAGCAGCACAGACTACAGCTGTTTCTCCTCTAGGACACTTGGTGGCAACTGTCAACTCAGTTCTCTCTCAATTGGTTTTGTCAGAACAGGAAAGGGAATAAGACCCACAATCACCCAGGCTGGCTCACTGGCTGAGATGTAGGGCTTATTCACACTGAGGAACAAACTATGTGGAAGAAGATTGATCCAAGGAATTCTCTGGCTGTTGAGGATGGAGCTCAGCAGGGGGCTCCTGAGCTGGCAACTCATTCTGCAGAGGATGCTGTTTCTGAGTTGTGGCCAATCTCAGCCCTCTTGCAGTTTCTGAGACCTGGGAGAGAAAGGCAGTTATTAAGACACAGGCTTGGTGGGGACCTGCATGTCAGCTCTCAGGCTGCTGCCTCCCACCACAGCAACAAGACAGTCAACATTGATCTATTAACTGAAACCATTATTGCTAAACCTGCAGGCAGCGCAAAATATCCAGCAACACTCACAAAAACATGGGCTAAGGAGCTGCCACTCAGACTTCTATCAGTGCAAACCAAGAACAGGGCTTGGAAAAGATCTCAGAAAGAAAGGAGAAGGCCACATGCCATCCAGGTCGATGACAATGAGAACCACTCATTTGACATTGGCACTTGGCTTTAATCCCTCCAAGGTGCTTGGACCTGGGGTGTCACATGACTGCTGCATGACCCTGTCTCAGGACCCAGAACTCACTCAAAGCTCTGCACAGCAACCCACCTGTCATGAAAAAATGCAGGAAGGTGACAGGTTATTCATCTGTTACCCTTATTGCACTGCAGCTTCAAACAGAGAAACAAGGTACACTTGCCCATAATTCAGGGTCTCACAAAAGTGTAATGTCCCAGAATACTTGTGCCTTGAAAGAGCAATGAACAACTACATTTCATGAGGTGGGTGGCTGGTTGTGTGCTGGGCTAAAGCAAAGATGGATCCAATGTGGCAATGTCCTCAGGCAGTATCAGACGAACTCAGATGCTTGTCCCTACCTGATGGTGTTGGGTCTGGAGCTTGCTGGTCTCTTTCTGTTCGTCTTTGTCATTCAGGATGAATTCAAGCAAATATTTCTGGATTGAATTCCAGTCAACCTGTACTGTCATGATCTCCTGGTTCAGTGTGTCCAAATCCTTCTTTACAAGATTCTTCTCTGTCACTATCCGGTTATGAAAGTTGCTGGAAGCAATGTATGCATAGTAAGATCCTGCAGCCTCCTACTTCCTCCCATTACTGCTTCCAGGTTCCATTAACTCTACCAGGACCCAGGATCCCATGAAGATCTAACACAATATATCTCACACATCCATCACAGCAGAACAAACAGCAAACAGCCAGTTCAAGAAAGAAAAAAATGATTGCTGCAGCCAAAATACCAATAAGACCCATATCTCTCCAAAAGATAGAGGGATCTCCATTTATCCATGACATCCCAATGCATTGGGGCAGCATCACTAACAGGGGCAAATATCATCAACATAGGTCAATAGAACCAAGGAGAGGGCATACTATCTATGTGTTCCATCGCACTCAGCTTGTAACACCCTACCTAAGCCCCAGAGGCAGAGTACTATATAATAAAACTCTCAGGATCTGAACCACTGTGCTATCAAGAGGCTCCTGAGGATGCATGAACAATGCTTGGAGGTGTGACAGTATCTTTCAGACTTATGAAGACCGAGTCCAAAAGCCCAAGGCACACTGATGGCTAAAAGGCTGAAGGTAGAGACACAGACCTTCAGACTCTCTAGTCCAGTCACAAAGCAATGCAGAAATGGCCATTCCACACTTGGTGGTCTCTCTGACCAGTACTTACCTATAGAAGTTAGTCTCCTTCTTGAGCTCTTCGAGGTGTTTACGGGAGTTGATGGTATCTATCTCTAAGCTGTGCAGAAATGACATCACCTTCTTCTCCTTGTACTTCAATAGCTCATACTGTGGATCTAGCCTGCGGAAGGGCCTGGCCCCAGGAAGACAGAACTCCATGAACATGGGCTTTCGGGAAAATGAACTCAGCCTGGGTCCTCTACTCCCCCACCCTGGGAAGGCCACTTTCTTCCTCTATGTAGAGGCATCTTCTTCACCTTTGGAAACTTGTTATCCTGGACCCAGGACAGCAGAAGCTAGGCATCCAGATGGAGGGTTTCCTGGCTCCCTTAGTAGTGTTCACTTAGTAGGGATGGAGTGCAGTGTAGACAGATATGGTCTCAAGAGCCTAGGCCACAAGTATTTGTCCAGCATAAACCTGTGACTATAATTCACCTGTTCATAAAAGGGATTCTACATCTTGGATAATTAAAGTGTAGAGACAAACTGTACAAATAATTCTGGAGATGAGAAAAGACAATTCCACAGCTTTATAGTCTGCCCAAGGAATACAAATCTATGGACAATGGTGACGACATAGGCAAAGTGCATTGCTATGTATGCGGGGGGCTCCCAGATCTCAGCACTCACATCACCTTGAAACTGTTATATATGCAAATCCCCAGGCTAAATCACAGAACCCTAGATTCCAAAGTGTGGGGGGAAAGGAGAACATACAAAGCATATGCACATGTAAGTGCATGTGTACACACAGACACACACACACACAGAGAGAGAGAGAGAGAGAGAGAGAGAGAGAGAGAGAGAGAGAGAGAGAGAGA
>NW_021621662.1:3732-7612 GCF_004785775.1 Grammomys surdaster
AGAGAGAGAGAGAGAGAGAGAGAGAGAGAGAGAGAGAGAGAGAGAGAAAGACTCATAATATTGGAAAAACCCACAAGAATGAGAAAAGGAAACAGAGTCAGAGAATGAGAAAGAGGAACAGAGACAGAAAAGGGAGAGCACAAGGAGATGTAGAAGAAATGCATGCAACATTACTGACTCAGAGTATAAGGCACACAGACCAAGAGGAACAGTCCTGAGCCTCAGGCCTTCTCCTCAAGCACTGAGATGAAGAATGTGGGACCAGGCCCCTCCAGCTGCTACTAGGAGCAGCCAGCACTCAGTCACCTGCGAGCCAAGTATAAAGACTCATCACAGACAGCACCTAGAAACTCACAAAGCCACATCTTCTTAAGGGCTTTCCAAAGGCATGCTGGAAACTCACTCTCTACTATCTCTATCCCTGACTTCTTTACCCAGACCACAAGTTCAAATTTTCACTGGAAGAAGCAGAAGAGCATTTCCCAACTCACTCCTGACCAAGCTTCAGGTTCTGTCTCTCTGCTAAGAAGTATTTAGGGACCTGAGGTAGGACACATGGACTTTCTGGAGGTACAGCTTCCTAGAACCCACCATCTTAAATGGACAAGATGAGAGTGACATTGCAGACCCCATACTGACACCACAGGGTTTGGAACAATGCACACCTCTTGTTAATGGATCCATCTGTGAGGAAGATCAGCCGGTCTCTCGCCTGATTTGTATTCTGGGTAATGAGCTGCAGCTCTTCTGTCAGCCTCTCCTCTACCTCCATGACCACCTTCTTGATTAGATCATGTGCAGGGGATGATGTCTGTCTGCGAACCTCTGCAGGTAGAGGAAACTCAATGAACTTGCATAGTGAGAATGTACAGAGTGTAGACAGACCCCCCCCCCTCCCGAGGCCAAAACACAAGGAAATCATGCTTGGAACCTAAGGACACAGTTGTCAAAGAGTTTGGCTCAGGCTTCAGAAGACACCTCAGTGGATCTCTGCTCTCCCATCACTCAATAGAGACCAGGAGATGTAAGCAGCCAGGTGTTTCCTGTGTCTCCCTACACATGCATGTGATGACCAGAGAGATGGCTTGTCCAGGATTATTATCAACTGCACAGTTTACAACTTGGTTTCAGAGCCCTCAGTCCCGTGGTTTTGCCAGTTAGATGGTAAACTCAAAATCCATAGGTCCTTGAGTGCATAGAGTGCTCAGATCTCCTACCTTGTTACTCTAGGTCCAGGACATAGGATTAAAAGGTCATGCAGAAGAAAGTCACGATCAACACACTGATCAATTCCCCCTACTGAAACACCAAACAACCCAGAAAGGACAACAGGATCCTGTCTCTGTCTGGGTGTATCATGTCTGACAGGTGTTTAGATACAGTAGGGAAATGCTTGCTGCCCAGGACCAGTGATAAAGAAAGCTAAGGTTCATATTGTCAGGGAGAGGAGGTCAGAGGTGTTCTGAGAACATAAGATCATGGACAGGAGCACAACTCTTTCCCTGATGCTCTCAGGTAGCCACTGACAGTATAGGAAGCCATGGGAGTGAAGAGCCATAGTGTCCTGCAGTAAATTGTCATATGTTATATTCTCTGTGTCTCCTGATAATATCATTCAGTCCCCATGAAACATTCACAACACCCAGTAAAAGTAAAGGCTTAGAGTGTTGCAGAATAACAGCTTTGGACTTGCCCTCTCCTACCTTTAAAGGTGGAGAAAGTAATGTTCTGAAAGCCTTCATGTTCAAGAATTGTGATAATCGTGGAAATCCTTTTGCTTCCTAGAGGCTCCAGTTCCTCTGCCCCATTGCTAGAAAGGCCAGCTCAAGCCCACCCCTTCCAGGACTCTCAACATCCACTGCCCAGGACTTACGCCACATTCTCCAAGACCACCTCCTTCGTCCTTCATTATTCTCACGTGGAAGGACAGCTTCCTTCCTCCTTTCCCTCCTCTCTGTCACATCCACCCTTTCTCTCTGAAAAAGTCTTCTCAGTCGAGTAAACATGTCTTTACTGTATCCTGTATGTAGACACTGAATGAGTCACTTTGCTGTACTTGCTGTTACTACAACAAGGGTGACATCACAGGGGATGCCAAGGACTCTCTGGGAGACAATAGAATGTCCAAGAAGGAACTGCTGATGTCATGGGGTGCAGCCTTTGGCTCCCTGCTAATGTTCTCCCTGTACTGACAGGAAGCTGATGTGTCCTTTCCTGGAGACCCTCCTGGGACACAGCCATCAAGCACATCCTCGGTACAAAGGCCAGAATTTGCTCAACGCATGATTGGAATCACCAAAGTCATTCCTATGTGTGCAACTGAGTGTTTCCTTTCCAAATCTTGCCCAGATTGTCCTTGCCTCATTCCTACCTCCAGTTGTCCTCATTCTGCAATAGGAACCATTAAAGATTGCTCAGAAATCACACCAGGATGAATGTGGATGGGGAAAGATGTCCTGCCTCATTATTTACACTTGTTTGAAAGCACATCTAGGAAGATCCTGCAAGGCAGGTTTCAATGTGGTTGTGTGATAGGAGAGTACACTCATAGAAGCCATGTGCTTAGCATTCGAAAGTTGCCACCAGATCCCTTAGGACAGAGACATGCATCCATCATGGTGCTGGCAACAGTGTGGAGATTTCTTGACACAGGAAAGTGAAATAATGGAGCTACCAATGAAAAAGTATCTGGGCTGACTGTGAGGTGCTCCTATCTGCACCAAGGACACCAAAGCAGGATTGTAAGACACACCATGTGACTGTGTCTGAAAAAAAGAATATAGTGAACAGAGGTTGAGAAAGGGGTGCAGGTCGAGAATGTAGGACAACACTATAGACATATTTCAGTGTCAGATTAAGGGACTCCATGTAGTTCAGGATCATGAGTCTCCCCACACGCCACACAAACACTTATCTAGGTCAAACAGGAATGGTTTATTGTATGCACCCCCAACTACTCATTAATCATGACCATAGCTGAAAATTGTTAATGAAACCAATGCCCCCAAAATCTTTCTTTGTCAACATATAAAGGTAAAAAACCCACAAGGAGCTCATATGGACATGCAGGAAGTGTCATGTTGCCTTGTAGTTAGCCCTGACTCAGCTCATTATAGATATCAGCGTGCCTATTGATCATTAGTTTGATGGGTCCTATGTAAAGCTGTGTGGAATTTCTTAAGATTAGCAGATGTTATGCAGATCTCTGTACTTAACAGAATATATGGTCAGCATAACTTTTCCAGGAGTCCAAGTTTTTCTCCATATCAATGATTCGCAGGCATATTACAGCAACAATATGAAATAGCTGGCAGGCATGGAACTAAATGTTTACATGTATACTGGTTTTGGGGTATAGATCCCAACATTAAGAAACACAGGTCTCTCTGAATGACTAGTGCTGTCCCCACAGTCCTTGGAGGCCCCTCTTGTAAGCCTAGCTCTTGGAAAATGAAAGCAGGATTATCTGAGCTCAAGGTTAACATGGGATACAGGACACTCTGGTTCAGAAAACAACACTGAGACACAGCCCACATCCAAAGCCTCACCTACCAATCCTTGTCTATGACAAAAACCTTACCTTGGTCTCCCTTCTACCCTTTGGCTGTGGGAAGATTGAAAGGAATTAGCAATGATTATTCAATTCTTTGTTCTCTTGGTCATGGTGTCTGTTCACAACATGGAAACACTAACTAAGACGCTGGGTGTGGCTGCTTGGATACGATTGGCTCCATGAGCCTCACTGTTAAGATATGAATCCTTACTGAAGTAGGTATGCCCTTGTTGGAGAACGTGTGTCACTGTGGGGTAGAAATTGAGACCCTCCTTCTGGGTACAGGTGACAAAGCCTTCTCCTGTTCAAATTCAGAAGAGGATATAA
>NW_021621663.1:0-7566 GCF_004785775.1 Grammomys surdaster
TTTTTTTGCTTCTAGTGCAGGATTGCTAGGGTGTATCTTTGCCCAAAAGTGTTACCTTCTTTTAGTTTGACCATACTTATATTTTTCAAAAGTAAAAAGGTAAATTGCTTTTTCAAAAGTTTGATACTTTTATAATATTAGTTGATATTCAACATATTTGTTTTGCTTTGTCTTAACAAAAGTATCCCTAAATCATAAAAAGTTTTAAGTAATATATAAAGATAGTACTTACATCATAGAATAGCATTGTCTAAAGTAATACCAATTCGTCAGTTTTGGTAGAAAGTGGTTTCGTTCATGAGCTCTCAAAAACCTAAACATATTGAGAACATGGGATCTCAATTGAGGACTGGCTATCAACGGTTTGCCTTGTAGGTATGTGTGTAAGGAATGTTTCTAGTTAATGATTAATATGAAGTTACCCTGCTGCTTTAGTATAGTGCCACCTGTAAGCAAGTTGTTCTAGGGGATATGTGAAAGAAGACCGTAGATAGGATGAATAGATAGCCAGTAGTCAGCATGATTCCATAGACTGTCATTGTGTTCCTGTATCTATGTTCTTGCCGTGGCTTCATTCAATTAAATGTGACCAACGTACATAGGAAAATAACACTTTCTCATATATCTCTTTTGACCATGGTTTTTTTTACAGCAACAGAAACTAATATATCAGAAAATTGGTAAATTGGCTGGGAATTGGAATAGCTTAGATTAATGATTCAATAAATGTATTATTTGAAAAGAGAAACAAGATTTAATACTAGTAGATTATCATGCATAGTTACAGCATTGCATATTGTGATGACCATCACAGAGGCATGAGATGTTGGGAAAATTTACAATGTTTTATGAAGATGTTCAGGATATCAGATAACATCGTAAGAAGAGTGTAGTACATGAAAAGGACTGTGGGTTCAGATTGTGTCTGCTGTATAAAGACCTTGAAATTTATGTGAAAACACACCATTATAATGCAATGTAAGTGTTCCATCCTGTGAGGACTATGGGTAGTGAAAATAATGTAATACACATACCATTTTCAAAATCAGTTCAGTGAAGTTTGTGAACATATAAATCACTCTCGATGAAAGATCTCATTATGAATGTCAAAATAGGAGTAGCAAAAGATTATTCATTTAATACTATACACACAAAGACAAAGATACAAACACACATCCATTACTATTTCTGAACATTAGTTGTTGAAGGACACTATCATTTTTTTCTCAGAGTATTGTTTGTTGCTTTATTTAACTGTTATTTGGTAGTTTATTTTTGAGAGTGTAATTTAATTGTTTTTTTCTTTATATTTCCTAATTCAAACACACCATTTGTAACCGTGCACTCCTAAAACGCACATGGCCCCTTATATCAATAATTATTACTGAATGTATATTTGTATTTGAATATACAGATACATTTTCAAATGTAAACTGTAGAGACCATGTAAAACTGCATACATTTACATTCTGATGTTGCATTATTTGGTACTACATGGCTAATCTTTGTTCCCTTCACTTGCAATGACAAGCTCTTTCATTCCCATATTTACAGTTTCATGTAAATGATTGTGTAGGCTAGAAGCTTGGCAAGCATTATTTTTTTCCGTACTAGCATGCACAGTGTAGCGATCCTTCCTCAAATTTTATTTTAGAAGTCATATTGGTAAGACTTTTATGTCTACCTATGCTCTTTCTAGAATATTTGTGTTCCTAGCCATCTTCCTCATCTTTTGACTCTCAAGATCTTTCCCACCATCTTGTTCACTTTTTTCTGTTGCTTGGATGAGGGAAAATTTTGTAGGAGCATATAGTCATCATTATTCCCTTTACATTTTCCTCTGGTATTATGTAATGTAACTTCTACAACTTGAATTCTAGTCATTAGAGGTAAAGCTTCTAGTTTGGGACCAGCACAACTTTTCCATATTTGTGACATAAGTAAGGTTCATCTTCAGGACTATCTTCTTATTACCAGTTTATGTAGAACAAAACAGCACTCAGGGTTCAGGAATCTGTGTGGAAATGTGGGTCCAAAAGTATAAGTGGAAGAGGTATTGGGTGACTTTAACAAAACAGCATCCTTAACAAAGAAAAGGAGTGATAATCATATGCACTCAGAGATTTCTCATCATTCATAAGTCTGCACATGATCAAGCCATTCAGTGTCCCAGTATTAACAAGAAGGAATGGACAACTGCAAACACATTATAAATTTAGAATACATGGCAATTTCTGTAAAGGAACATTCTTTTGTTATCGTGAACTTAAGATTATCACTGATGTACTCTCTCGTGATGTTGCATCACATGATAAAGAAATTGAAGAAAGAAAATGCAAATATCTTTAATCAAAGACTTGGTAGCACCAGGAGATATATTAAAGGATCAACTACATTCAAGACATAAACCATATAAGCTCCATTCTCTGTCCGGTGTCACACTTCCCTGGCTATGAAGTAAGTTTGATAGTCCTGTGCAACACTGTGACAAAAACCTTTCTGGAGAATTGTACTTGATTTCTGAACACATCCTCAGCAAACGTCAACATTTAATATGCATTTTCAAATCTTTCGCCTATTTTATTTGTTAAGATCTGTCCACATCTTCCTTTCCCAGATGCCTTTTTCATCAAAGTTCTTTTTTTCCATTTAATTTAATTTTTACCTTATAATCTCTTCTTTGTGAATTACATATCATGTACCCTCATGGGTTCATTTCATAAGGCATATGCAAAATATCGTGCTGGTTAAGTTTCATCACCTTGATATAGATTAGAGTCTGAGAACATGACTTTAGGCTGTTTACTTGATTAATAATCAATGTAGCAGGATCCATCATAATATGGGCAGTGCTATCCTTTGCCTGTCAGCCTTGGGAAGTATAGAAAATCATGGTGGCCAAGCCAGCAATTTGTATTCCTTCATGGTCTCCTCTAGTTTCTTCCTAGGTTTTCCCTATGCCAGACTATACCCAGGACTTCAAAAAGACCCTAAAATTCCTCCATGTTACTTTGGCTAGTGTTTTAGAACAGCAACAGAAATCAATCTGTAACTTGTTGCCAAATTCGATACAAATCAAGGACTGAGTCTTAAGCACAAAACAATACAATTGAAGTGTTTTCTCAAGTAATTTCTTTTCAGAGAAAAAAATAATGATCAAGTCAGGGATGGTGGTACATGACAGTAATTTGATCAATTGGAAGGGATTATGAGACTTTTGTCAAAAAAGAAGACAAAGTCAGGCTCTGTGATCCTAGATCTCATCTTGTATTGCTTATCATCTGTACCTTTAATACGAATAGAAATATTTCCAAATGTTCTGTGTTTGGCACAGGAGAGGTAGTTTGGAAATTAAGGGAATTTGGTTCTCAGACTCACAACTGCCTATGAATCCACTTCCTTGGTTTTCATTGACCTGCTCTGTCCACATGCCTTCGTGGACATATGAGTGTCTCCAACACACATACATGATTTAAAGTAAATAGGGAAGACAAAACAAACAAAGAACAACAAAAACACTTAGAGACAGTTCTCAGTTTTACTTTTTTTCTCCTAAGAGACCATCTTCGATCCCATTTTAGGCTCAAATTCAAGAACTCATACCGTTTTGAACATGAATTTTCATGCAAGCATCCCTAGGAATTATGACATGCAACTGCACACTTCTCAGATGCACTTCCTAATGTGAACAAACAATTCCACATATTAACCACATAACAAGAAAAACAGCAGCAGCCACAACTACATAAATGTTCTTCAGGAAGCTTGATGAAAATTTTGCCAAATGCTTATAATCACTGTAAGAAGAAGGCATATGGGAGGCCTATAAGTTCATCAAAGTCATCACCTGGTATACACTGAACTGATGACTAACAAGGATGATGAGAGAACATCTCACAAGTAAAAACAAAGAATCTCTCAGCCTTAAACATTTCATTTTCCTATAATGAACATTAGGCTAGAAATCTTGGTGGCTTCTAGAATTTTCTAGAACTAACACCATCATTTGCTCTCTCAGTCAACGGTACTGGTATTTAAAAAAAAAAAAACCTACAAGTCCCCCTAAAAATCTCTATCTTCTACCATTTTTCTTTTTTTCTCCTTAGTTTCATATCTCTGCATTCTTAATTTTCTTCTATAATGTTCAATTAGATTTAAGATTTTGGCAAGAGGCTGTAAATACCAGTTGTCAACCCATGGGCTATGACCACAGGGTGAATTTTTTTTAATTAAAGTATTTTACTTATTTAAATTCCAAATGTTGTCCTTGTTCCTGGTCACTTTCTCAGAATTCTTCACCTCATCCCCGCTACCCTTTGTCTTTGAGAGTGTATTCCCCAACTCAACACAGACGGTCACCTACCTCACTCTCCCCAGAATTTCTTTTTCCTGGGGCACCAATTTTATACAGGATTTAGCACATCTTCTCTCACTGAGGCCAGACACTGTAGGGGACACTGACCAGCCCACATATGCTCTTTGGTTGGTTGATAAGTCTTTGGTAGCTCTGAGGGGTCTGGGTACATTGATACTGTAGTTCTTCCTATGGGATTTCCATCCCCTTCATCTCCTTAAAACCTTCCTTTAACTCTTTCATAGTTGTCTGTGTCTTCAGTCCAATAGTTGGCTTTAAGTGTCTTCATATGTTTTAGACAGCTGCTGGTAGAGCCTCTCAGAAGACAGCTATCATAGGTCCTGTCTGTAAGCATAACATGGCATCAGTAATAGTGTCAGGTTTTGGTGGCTGTGCATGGGATGAATCCCAAGTTGGGCAGGTCCTTCAGTGACAAAAAGACAGTTCTGAAGTAGGAACAGAAAACTTATTGGTGGGAATCATCACAATACAGGAATTGTATTAAATATTCACAACATTGGGAAGGTGGAGAACCACTGCTCTAAAATGACAAGAACTGGTTGGTGTTTGTTGAACACACTGCAATCTACAACCAATTAATGACACTCTGCATTTGTAGAAGAGGTTAATTTTCCTCTCCCAGCTGCCCTTAGTTGTCTGGAGTCCTTTGCTTATTGTGTGGAGTGAACATGAACCCCCATAAAATTTGTTCATGTTCATAAGTACATTTGATACTACAGTTTTGTGGTTTTGTTTATGCTACTGTTTTCTAGGTGGAAATGTTTTACAGTAGATGACCTGGAATTCTTTACACATGATGTTCCATGAGCCAAAGGTGCAGTAGATGTGATGCAGCTGTATTTGGATGTTGGCAGCTATACCTCTGTGTGTTAAATAACTTAAAGCAGTGGTTCTCAACCTTCCTAATGCTGCAACGTTTGTACAAACTCCTGACTGTGTTGCCTTGTTTGTCCTCAGTGGAATTGATATGCTTAGCCCTACAGAGTTTTGATGTGCCAGAGTGATAGGATACCCAGAGGTCACTCTACCCTCTCATAGAAAAAGGGGTGAAGTGGGGGATGGGATATATGAGAGTAGCACGCCAAAAGGGGCAGTGAATCGGATGTAAAACGAAAAACAAATATATTAATTAATTAATTAATTAAAAAAGAAAATCAAACAAACCATCTCTCCAGTCCTGAGCAGAGAATCTTTGAAAATATTTGTAATCACTTAAAAAAAAAGTATATGGTAATAAATACTGGGAAAAATCTAGCAACACAGAAACCAGATTTATTCTCATTTTTGTTACGTAGTCTAATAATCCATCTACACTGCATCAAAAACAATCTAATTAGATTCCTCCTGAGTACATCTTTCAAGGGAGCTTAAGTTCTGTAGTATTGACAGGACTCTCATGGAGATCAGAATGTCTCAAATCCTACAGTTCAGAATATTTGTACAGGTCATGTTTCTTTTATAATTGAGTTTTGTGGTGTGCAGTGAACATTTATTGATGGTATTTAAGATAGTAGGGAGGGCTCCTTAGCCCCCTCCTGTTATTATGGGTATCTGGGATGGAAATTGAGACAGAGATACTCAGTGTTGGGTACAGGGACTCCTCAGCAACCGAGGGCCTCTCTTGCTCTCAGTGTTCTTGCTGGGGTGGAGGGTCCAGGGTTTTTTATTCCTTGGTGGCCATGTAGGCCATGAGGTCCACAGCCCTGTTGCTGTAGCAGTATTGATTGTCATACCAGGAAATGAGCTTTATAAAGTTGTCACTGAGAGCAATGCCAGCCCCAGCATCAAAGGTGGAAGAGTGAGAGATGCTGTTGAAGTCACAAGAGACAACCTGGTCCTCAGTGTAGCCCAAAATGCACTTCAGTAGGCCCTCAGATGCCTGCTTCACCACCTTCTTGATGTCAACATACTTGGCAGGTTTCTTGGGTGGCATGTCAGATCCACAATGTATATATTGGAGGTAGGAACACGGAAGGCCATGCCAGTGAGCTTCCCATTCAGCTCTGGGATGACCTTGCCCACAGCCTTGGCAGCACCAGTGGATACAGGGATGACATTCTGCTCAGCAATACTGCCATAATGCCACAGCTTTCCAGAGAGACCATCCACTGTCTTCTGAGTGGCAGTAATGGCATGGACCGTGGTCATGAGCCCTTCCATGGTGCCCAATATTTTCATTGAATTCTATAAAAGCCTGATTTCTTTTTTTATTTCTTCACTAAGTTATTATTAAATAGAGAGTGGTTCAGTTTCTATAGGTAAGTGAGTTTTCTGTTGTTTTTGTTGTTATTGAAGTCTAGACTTAGTCTGTGGTGTTCTAATAGGATACATGAGATTATTTCAATATTCTTGTATCTATTGAGGTTTGTTTTGTGACTGATTATATGATCAGCTTTGGAGGGCACCACAATGTGCTGAGAAGAAGGCATATTCTTTTGTTTTAGGGTAAAATATTCTGTATATATCTGTTAAATCCATTTGGTCCATAAGTTCTATTAGCTTCAAAGTGTTTTTGTTTAGTATCTTTGTCAATGTCCAGTTGATTTGTGAGAGTAGAGTTTTGAAGACTGAAACTATTATTGTGTGAGTTTCCATACATTTTTTTGAGCTTAGGTCAGTTCTCTTTTATGATCATAGGTGCCCTTGCATTTGGGGCATAGATGTTCAGAACTGAGATTTCTTGGCGAATTTCTCCTTTGATGAATATGAAGTGTTCTTCCCCATCTTGTTTTATTCCTTTTGGATAAAAGTCTAACTTATTGAATGTTAGAATGAAAACTGCTACCTGTTCCTTGGGACCATTTGCTTGGAAACTTCTTTCCAGCATTTTGCTCTGAGGTAGTATCTGTCTGTCATTGATGTGTGTTTATTGTATGCAGCAGAATGCAAGATGTTGCTTGCTTCCCAGTTTGGAAGCTGATGTCTTTTTATTGGGGAATTGAATCTGTTGATGTTGAGCAGTATTAAAGACAAATAATTGGAAGTTCTTGCTATGTTTGTTGTTGGAGGTGGTATTGTGTGTGTGTGTGTGTGTGTGTTTCTTTCCTTTTGGGTTTGTTTTGAGATGATTAATATCTTGGGATTTTTTGTGTAGATACCTTTCCTCTGTTGGAATTTTTATTTTATAATACATGTAGGGATGGAAAAAATTATATATATGGCTTAAATTTGGATTTATTATGGTATATTTT
>NW_021621664.1:0-11724 GCF_004785775.1 Grammomys surdaster
CCAGAGGTGACCTGTGAAGATGGTTCGCTACTCTCTTGACCCAGAAAAAGCCCAGAAAATCATGCAAATCAAAAGGTTCAAACCTTCCCGTTCACTTTAAGAACATCCGGGAAATTGCCCAAGCCATCAAGGGAATGCATATCCTCAAAGCTACCAAGTATCTGAAGGATGTCACGTTAAAGAAGCAATGGGCACCATTCCATCAGTATAATGGTAGAGTCAGTAGATTCGCCCAGGCCAAACAGTGACTCTGAACACAGGGACAGGGGCCAAAAAGGAGTGCTGAATTTTGGCTGCACGTGCTTAAAAACACAAAGAGTAATTCTGAACTTAAGGGTTTAGACATAGATTCTCTAGTCATTGAACACATTTAGGTGATCAAGGCACCCAAGATGCGCCGATGATCCTACAGAGCTCATGGCCGGATTATCCCATACTTGAGGTCCCTCTGACACACTGAGATGATCCTCACTGAGAAGGAACAGATTGTTGCAAAGCCAGAAGTGGAGGGTGGAAAGAAGAAAAAGATTTCCCAGAAGAAACTGAAGAAACAAAAACACATGGCACACGAGTAAATTCAGCATAAAATAAATGCAGATAAATTTTAAAAAGAAAAAAAAAAGACTGAATCTGACAGAAGACAGAGTGGGGAAGAAAAGTGAACATATTTTCAGAGAAGAAGGCATTCTTTAAAAAGCAAAACAAACAAACAAAAAACCAAAACATCAATGGCATAGGCACTGAGATTATCAGCTAATACATGGGACCACAGGAAACTGAAAAGCTTTTATAAGGTAAAGGACACCATCACTTGGACACAGCAGCAGCCTATAGAGTAGGAAAAGATTCTACTTATTCTACATCCAATAGTGAATATCCAAAATATAGCAAGAATTCAAGAAACTAGATGTGAAAAAAAACAATAATCCAAATTAAAAATGGCTTACAAATCATAAGAAGGGATTCTAAATGGAGAAAACTCAAATGGCCAAGAAATATATACAATGTACTCACCACCCTAAGCCTTCAGGGAAATGCAAAGTAGTTTTGATTAAACTACCTTTAGATTCCATCTTATAATTGTCAGAATAGCTAAAATCAATAATACAAGTGACAGCTCATGCTGGAGAGGATGTGGAGCAATAAAAACACTCCTCCATTGCTGGTGGGAGTGCAATCTTGTACAGCCACTACGGAAATAAGTGTGGCAGTTCCTCAAATTGATGAGAATCACACTACTTCAAGATCCACCCATATCGCTCTAGGCAGTATACCCAGAGGACACTCCAACCTACCCAAGGTCCCTTGCTCAAACATGTTCATTGCATCTTTATCTATAATAGCCAGAAAATGAAATAAGCCTACATGACCCTCCACAAAAGAATAAATAAAGAACATGAGGTACATTTACACAAAAGAGAATTACTCTGCTATTTAAAAAAAAAAATCTGACATAATGATACCTATCTTCAGAGTTGCCAATGCCTCTGAGGCTGTCACTATGGTCCATTAGAAAGCCACCATCTTTATTAAAAAAATAAAGAAGAATACTAATTGCTAAGACCCATCGAAGGTTTTTAAGCATTTGCTGTCAACAGGCTTGGAAACAATTACAGTAGGCAGGAGGAAAAGCAAAATTTATCAACTTATAAAACATAGAATATTAACAAATGATCAAATGGTATATTTCCAGAAACTATATGATCAATATGAATGCATTTCCCAAGTTTCCAAATGTATTGACCAGTCAATGACAGGACTGTAGCAAACAGATAGATGGTGATACAGATAAGCTTCAATATCCACCATTTAGAAAGACAGCCATGAACAGCACTGAACACCAGTAATGAGTAGCAGGCCTCCAGAAAACCATCCACACAACAGCAGAAGACACACAATCTTCTCAAAATAATGCAGAATTCTCAAGTGCAGCCATGTCAGAACAAGTCAGCAAGGCCAGGTGGTACAAGCTTTTACCCCAGCACTGGAGAGGCTGGGGCAGAGGATCTCTCAGTTCGCGTTCCAGAACTGTCAAGACTTCCTAGACAAAGTGTCTCAAAAAATAAAGATACCAACAAAGAAAAAATTCTTCAAACCTAGTAAGGATTGAAAAGTGTCTTTTCCACACCTAACACTTGAGAGACTTGAGGCCTCAGGGAAAGGGGAGGTGTGGTGGGGTGGGGGTGGGGATGAGATGTCCTCTTGGAGAGGGAGAGGTGGATGGGGAGCTGCCAGAGGGCAGACCAGGGGATGATGGCGACAGGGGTGTGAAAAAGGATTAAATAATAATAATAATTTTAAAAATTGAAAAATTCTTATCTAAGAACATGGAATGCTAACTTCAGCAGAAGACATGAGAACACATAAAAGACAGTTCTCATTCAAACATGTGAAGAAATATAAAAGGATGTTTTTAACATTGGAAATATCAAAATCATACAGATACTTTTAAATATAGAGAAATTATTCTGAAATTTATAAAATGAGAAACCACAAAAAATTTTAAAATATATGAGAGAGGATCAAACCCAAGGGTGATTTCAAAGTATATTGAAATTATAGCAGCATAAAATCTGGCACAGTTGACGGGAAGACAGACAAGAGCAGGTATCAGTGCAAAGGTAATATTAACAGAATTTCATACTACACAAAGTTACTAAACAAATCTTATCAAAATCCTCCTGGCATTATTTTAGGAAACTGAGAAATTAATCATAAAAGATAAAACAACTTAAAGGAACTACAAATGTTCCAAAAGTCTCTGAGCAGGAAATACTAAGAGGCATCAATTGTTCTGACTAAACAATACACTAAAATTATAACAATGATAATATTTAATATTGGGAAGAAGATATGGTGAGTGATGTGAGTGGGAGGTGGACTGCATCCCTCACACACAAACAATTAAATTACACTTGCCTCTGTGTATTCATTCTTACATAGTCTTCTACTACCTACAATGAAAATATTCAGATGCTATTCTCACTGCAATGTCTAGAAATATTTGGAATAAAATAGAATGTGGTCAAACCAATTTCACGTCCTCTTTCTACTGGGACTTGAGCCCCTCCCAATCCCTTCCTCCATCCCTCTAACATACCTGGATCCTTTGCTACAGTGTCCTGACTTTACCATCCAGGGATCTTAGTTCAGACTCACAGGTCAGCAGGACTGGCTGAGGAGTGTGACACCTGCAAATGGGAAAGAGTCATCAGAAAGCACCAGGAACTTTTCATGGGACAAAAATAAATGACACCTCCAACAGGATAAACATGAGTGAGAGAAAAACTATCAGAAATAAAAATGTCTCTTTTCCTCTAATCATGTATGCTCAGACACATGCACAGTCATTCTCCCTTGAACCACGAGGAGGAGCTAGAGAGATCTCAAGAAAACTACTGGCACCCACAGAAACCAGACCGCTGCACTTGTCCAAAGGAGGGTCTGTGTAAAAAACGCACAGTCAGCAGAGTCAAGGCATTCCCACTCCTCCTACAAGAAGTCCACAGCCACATCCCTGAATAACAAACCCTAAAATAAAAAACAACAATTTGGCCACATGTGTAAGGGCAGAGTGCTTTCCTTCAACCAAAAGACAATTTTCTGATACAGGGGAGTGATCATACTTATTCAAAAGGTGCTTTCTAAAACTTTATTTTAATCTATAGTGCGTTTTCTAATAATACAAATAGTGAGGTATGATACACTCACACTGAAACACAGGGCTTTCCCGGACCTAAAAAGTAACATAAAAACTCAGCATATGAAGGCATAGTTGTGAATGTTTTATTTACATCCTAAACTATACACAACTCTAATGAAAAGTTCATGGTCACTAAAAAGTCTGCTTAGTAAATATTAGTGTTTACACACATAACAGTAGTGCTCGATAAGGTATGTTTTTTGGTTCCACAAATCTACACTGGTTCCTCCTAAAATATTACATACAAAGCTCTCTAGGGAGGCCTATTAAGCAGGGCCAAAGGCATTCCCTTCAATAAGCAATTAGTAAAACAAGGCAGCGAGAAAGCAAGAACGATTTTACTTTCCACTCTCTTTGTAATTGCCACATTAGGAACTAGAAGATAGTGCAACTGCTCTTTTATGGGCTTATTTTATGACTGACCTTCCCATGTCCAGGCTCTCGGTGACTCAGATTTGCACATTATGTTTATGACAAAGAGTGTCTTCAGTTTGCCCACGTTTTTTAAGTAAAGGGCCCAGCTTCCTGATTACCTCTCTCATCTTGGTTCTCCTGAAATGTGTCTAAGAGCTCTGGGACCTCTCCACCCAAAGGCAGATTCTCTTCCCTGTGGTCTTGAAAGACTCCCAAAGGAGACTCCCACTCAAGTCTCGAGATGGCGCGCACCCAAAGACACACCTACGACCGTCTTGCTGTAAGCACACCAGGCAGTTTATCTAAGGAGCTCACATAGGAGACAGAGGAGTTGACCTCGATGCCCAGAAGCTTGGGGTTTATATAGGCAAGGTTGGGGTGGGGGGAGCTGGAAGTCTTAGCGCACTTACATAGGATTGGCTGTTTCATACATTTGAACATCAGCAGACTACTCAAGCAGCTCTAGGGAAAGATCTCAGGGGAACAACCTTGGGTTCCTGTTCTCTCAGAACCCAGGAGAGGATGCTTATCTGAGCCAACAAACCGTCTGGTTAATTTTAGACCACAAGTCCCTGAAACATTTGGTGGGCCCCAGGGAGGGAGGGGGTTTCAGAGGAGGTTAAGTCAAACATCACGGGAACAGATGGGTGTATCATTGTTCTCAGGGATTTATCCTCCTGCATCCTACCTATCTTTTACAGTCAGCCAACTCCCGGAACACTCAATTGACCTTTGTTTCTCCAGCTCTCCATTCCTTGTGATGGCCTTGAGCTAGCGAATCTGCGTTCGTAACTACTTGTGCTTATGAATCAAGGCTTTCTGCTAAATTTCTTCTTCAGCCTGAGGAATGTTAATCAGCCTCTCCCTTCCCCCTCTGAATGTTAATCCTGCAGGTGTCCTCTGACTAAGGAATGTGCTCCTCCCGGAATGTGTCCTGGGACAGTGGGATTCTGTCAATTTTAAGTTTAAATTTAGACCTGAAATTCCTACAAATATTCTGGTAACTGTAGGATAAATGGAAAAAGCACGATAAACCCGAGTTCATAGGATCTCAACTTTCCAACAACGGTAAGATATCCACAACAGAATGGTGAGAGCCGCCTCCTAAGAGCAGCTGCGGAAAGCACCCCCTGCTCCGCTCCCGCCCGGTTCCCAGCCCCGCAGCTCCTCTGACCTGGGAGGTTCCAGGGTCGCCGGGATGCGGTTCCCGCCGTTGCGCTGCTGACTGCAGACTCTCCAAGATCTGCTGACAGGGAAACTGAATCTGAAGAGACTTTTCCGGGGTCCAAAGGGAACTAGGAGCGGAATCCGGAAGATAGCAAGATGATTGGTGGAAGTTTCTGTCACTCTGGCCGGGTCCTTCAAGCTGCTCTCCTAGACCCGCCCACTAAAAACCTGGTTACGGTCACGTGGTTCGCCGGAACATTTTACCCACAGAGTTTTCTCTTTCTTAATTACTACTGTAGACTCCTCCCTTCTTTTTTCCTGTGGCTGTCAATGTCCTGCTCCTGCCAGTATCCCTGCCCCAGGGATTCGGTTCCCTCCCTCTCAGTCTTAGGCAGCCTGCCACACAGCTCCAGCTGTTAGGCTTTCCTGGACCTGCTCTGTACAACCTCCCTACATGCTTGCTGACAGCCTAGACAAGAACTGGTTCTGGCAGGACGCTGCACCGCGATATCTGACAGTGTGTTCTGAAACCCTCACATGATACATAGGCAGCCTAACTTCTATGATATGAATAAAAGACTCCTGGACTACAAACGCACAGCAAAATGTAACCAACAGCCTGAATTCCGATTTCTTATGTTGCATTCACAAACACAATACTAAACATGAGTCACAAAGTTTGTCTCCCTTTCAAAGCATGTGTTAAAACCTACATGAAGTACAAGAAGGACCACTGAGATGAAAATGTGCATAAAGACAAACGGGACAGAGAATGATGAGAGGGTGCTCTGTGAGCTCTCTGGGGAGCTCCAGGGACAGGGATCACTCTGTAGAAACAACAAACAGTACAACAGGGCAGTTGGAAAGCATGGATAAAGTTAAACTCCGAGAGATTTGTTCTGGACACAATAGCGAGGAAAATAGATAATACAAATATTTTGCATGAATATTTTCCTGTAAATAGTCTGACAACCATAACATGAATGAAACATCACCATAAGTCATAGTTCATGTAAGTGAAAATATAATGATAGCACAACAGAATTTTGATAGCCAGGAAAAGTAAAATACTCTTGTAAGTTTATAGTACTTAAAATTCCCTACACAAGATTTATGGACAAGATCGGGATAGCAAGAAAAAGGGACGTAGCAATACTTGAATTTTCAAGGGAAAAGGCACTTGTGCCTGGCACATCATTTTATCCCACTGGTCTGTAACATATTTCAATAAGGAATGCATTGAATATGAATATTTCTTTTTGTAGGATGGCCAGTTTTACTATGTTAATCCTCCTCATCCATGAGCCTGGGATCTTTCCACATTCTACTATCGTCTTCAATTTCTTTCTTCAAAGACTTGAATTTTTTTTATCATACAAGTCTTTCACTTGCTTACAATGTGTTGAGGAAAATATTTAATTCCAACTGTTGTTTCTACCCAGCTTTTGATTATTCATTTCATACTCATGGCCAGCATTTATTTCTCTACTTTTCCTCCCTCCTTCCCTCCCTCTTTCCCTCCCTCCCTCCCTCTCTCCCTCCCTCTCTCCCTCCCTCCCTCTCTGCCTTTCTCTGCAGCTACTACCCTCTTAAATTCTCTCCCCATGCCCTGATTACACTATATTCTATACTATACCGTTCTGTGGATGGTCCCTCAGGGAGAAGAGGTGCCTTGTCATTGACAAGCTGAGACACTCCTTTCTCCCATACCTAACTACACCTCGATAGAATGTATCTCCCCTCTCTTTATTTTTATAAACACATCAGAAGCACATTTTTATTTTACATGTTCATCAAGTATTACAGTGAATATTTTAATATTTCCAGCCAACAGAAGAAACCAAAGCTTTTTTCTTGATAATCAGAAAGAACACTGTGGTGTGTGGTATGTATTCTATTCTCCATGTGAAGTCAATAAAATGAGCATTAGTGACAAAGAGAGAAAAAGAGCAAGTAACGCCACTATTGTCCCAAGCAACAAAGTGTATGTCTTTGTAGAAAACAACATGGAGGCTCACCTCTCAGTCTGGGGAAAACAAATTCAATATTATTGAAAGACCTGAATGTTTGATATGAGTACTTTATGGATCCCAGTCCAAAGTTCATGTACACCAAATGACATCCAAAATACTGCCACAGCTCAGGATGCCATTTTAATAGTTGCTACATGGGATGCTGCTCTCACAATGGAGTGAACAGTCAGCTGTCTTAATAGAGAGGATGCACATTCCCAGTTCATTTGACATGGCATTACCTTCCAGAATACAAAAAGGATAGGAAATTACAAGCATCCAGACAATTAACTCATCCAGTCAGTTAGAATACAAAAGTACTGAAAAATATTTAAGCTGACAAAGTCATAATTCAACCAATGTATAAAACAAATTCTAATTCATAGTAATTACAAAAATTCAATAAACTCCAAAGCAACATTCTACAATAACCTAGTGAAGTACCAACTATCCAGAAAATGCATCCAATGATGATGGATAGATGGGGTTAAAGACTTCACTTGATTTCTAGTAGGAATATAACTCAGTGTGGACATTATGGACATCAGTACAACATATTTCAAACACTTACAAATCAAATTCAATGTCCCATGTGTGTCACACATTGTAATCTAATCAAGTTATATAAATTAGCATATCAAATATACATCTGTGATGTTTTTATGTACTGCTAGACAAATACCAACTGGATATGAATGAAAGTTGTAAGGTTTTTACAAACAGGAATAAAATTCTCTCATTTCATTTGAGTAAAACATGTGAAATTGTTCTCAATCACCTTAATGAGGTCTGACCAAACTTCAACCCAAGAAATGTTTCATCAAAAGGCAGTCACTAACAGTGACTGAAGATCAGGCAACAGAAGAGTTTTACAACACAGATTGATAGTGAATGTATGTAGGTACTGATAGTGGACAGGATGAGTGCTTAACTTGTATAATTCCTGGTGCTATTTGATTTTTTACATGATGACATGTTGTCCAGATAGAAGAATCACAGCAAGTTTTAGGAGATTTTTTTAAACATGACTAGCATAGAATAGTATATGAACAACAGAAAGCATTCTCAACTCCTGCCTCAATGTTGCATATGAGACTGTCCTTCCAGACACTACACAATGGAAGGCATAAAGTCCCACGGTTCAAATCAAAGTCTAAATGACATGGGACCTTTATGACTTCTTTATGACCTTCTCAACTCTTGTCTTACTATGAAAGTTCTGATGAAATTCATTATCATGATTGCCAATTTTGTTCATACATATCGCTGTTGACACACGGTCTACCCCAAGTGGCTGAGGAAAAGATTGTCACTGGAACATATGCCATGGATAAGAATGAAATGATGGCACTTGAGTATGGAAAACATGATCTTCACAACATGTTTTCAGAAATCTGTTGATCAAAATAGACCTTCAGAGCTCAGATGCAGAGCCTGAAGCCCTGATTTTCCAGATGTATCCCAGGAGCAAGTCACAGGATGAGTGGGAAGGAAATATAGAATATAAATAAATGGACCTCCAGACAGCAACAATATTAAAACACATGCGTAGGCGTTCGTCTTTGTGTGATGTTTGTCTTCAAAAGAACTAGATATCACAACTGCTCCATCTATTCTCCCAGCAGACATGGAGAATCTGTGTGCTTTCACTATTTCCTGCTTGGTCCTGAAGTTTTCTCTCATCTTTTGCAGTTTGACTGAACTTGGTTGCTTTTGGAGGATAAGGAATAATGAAGAAGATGACAGAGATTTGCAGAGTGACTGTGGTTTTGTTCTTGTAGTAATTGAGAATCCCAAAGAAAAAACATATAATAAGGAGTTTATCTCTGTTAAGTAAACCTTCAACTTAATTACCATGAATTAGAAATAACGTAGCTGTATAGATAAAGTGTAATTTTCTGTCCTGTTCTTCCCTCACTAACATTAGTAACTACTGAAATTAACTCTCATGTTTCTTACTATTTGGACACTTTCAAATGTGTCACAGTTTAGTTTGGTTTTTAGTATATTGAGCTCCAATTCACAAAACAGACAGTGAGAGAAACTGGATTTTATATTTTGTCTCCTTGTGAATTTCACATGTTGAAAGATGTCATTGCACAAGGAGTACTGGGTCTTGAATTCACAATCCACATCACTGTCAAGAGCTCAATATGAAGAGGCTGCATTATTGCCTATCTTCAATTGTCTGTCAAAGATCCCTATTTGAGCATGCATTCTAAACGACTCATAAAATGTTGACATAACTTTGATCTCTAACATTTCAGAATATATTCATACATTGAAATATGTATGTGTGTAGTATACATGGTTAAATGCATAATATTACATATATAATTGTAAATATCCATGTGGAAAACCTGCCAGGTTTGAGATATGGTTACTAGAGTATTATGTTGGCCTACTTGTGCATTTGCTCAGTCACAGATTAGATCATGGTCACTATCAGATAGGTTGTCAATATTGCTATTATTTAGTAGATAAATACAACATTAGAGAAATTCTAGGGGGATTATTGTACTTCCTGTGGATAAGAACCTGTTCTCATTGTCTACATAGTTCTCAGATCGTAAGTGTGAGATGATATCAGTGGTGACTGCAGATCAGAGTTATGAAGAAAGAAGTGTGGAAATAGCTCACCTACTCACTGTGTCTAAGACTTCTTCTTTTATGAACTGAAGTTTCCTGTGCTTTACTGTCTCTGACTCTCATCCCATCTCTTATTGATTTTCAATCTTTGGGATTTTAAAAATATATATTTTCCAATTGCACACTTTGATACTGATAGTTGCATCATATTAGTATTCTTGGATGTCAATCCAGTCCGAATTGTATTTCTGTTTTATCTTATGTTATCCGACAACTCATTGGTAAAATAATGGAAATTCTCATTAATGACACTTTTATAAGCAGTAATAGGGATTACAATTGAAATACATGAACTATATCAAAACACTTTTGTGATTTAAAATAAAAACAGCTCTGAACACTCAATTGAAAAATGCAAATCTGAGCAAAAGAGCATGTTTGTTTTTACTCATGCTGAGAGAAAATTTCCAATAGTAACAGAAGTACTGAGAGACTGTGCTGGGACAGATGAACACATTGCATATGGAGAAAAGATCTCAGTGCTCAGACACCATGTAAAGAATGGCAGGAAATCAGTAAGACTGAGCTGTTAAAGAGAAATCTAATATATTTTTTAGTAAATTGACATAGAACCATTGACACTAAAAGGTAACATCAAATTGACATGTAAACAAACCCTAAAGGATAATAATATGGTTATGTCATATATTTTATCATTTTACATCTTTTCAAATAAAAGTATAAATTTAAGTGACACATATCATCAAAGAATTATTACATTTGATGAACATTCACATTTGAAAATATTAAAAGCCTATACTAAAACCATCATGGAAATATCATTACTGGTAATTTCTCTCACCATGCATGAAATGAGCATTTTCTCAATATTTAACTTTAGTGTTTCCTATTTTCCTATTTGAAAAATTTTATTATTACTGATTGAACAAACATGAATAAAAACATGAATAATTTTTAAGTAAAGTGATTGTTAGACAATTTATATAGATACATAATACATGTTGAATACTCTGTGTCGTGTAGTATCATATAATGGCTTTTCAATATATTTCTTAGTGAGTCACTCTTTAACACTTTATGTTCTTTACAATGATTCAATTCCAAACAATAACTTATACATTTTGAAACATAACTTAGTAATTAAGCATTAGAAATAGGATCCTGAGGGCTAGAGAAATAGCTCAGTGGTTAGGAGCACTAAATCTTCTTCAGAAGTTCTGAGCACAGTCCGCAGCAACCATATAGTGGCTCACAACCATCTGTAACTGGCTCTGACGCCTTCTTCTGGTGTGTCAGGAGATAGTGACAGTATATGCACATGTGGAAAATAAATAAATCTTTTTAAAACGAAGTATGATTCTGTGTTATTGATACTGTTAATGTGTGTTAATAATAGTTTAGTGTACTAAAACATATAAATATAAAAGTTAAACAAAATATTTGATGTACTATTTGATTCTTAAAACACCGGATATGGTTAAGAAACTTGATATTTCAATTTTGTGTAATGAAAAAATTTAAGGAGAATGTGTTATGGATTAGGTATATGGTTCAAGGCATGGGGTTTTTGTTTCTGTGGAATCAGAAGTATAAGACTGTTGGATAGTATGGAGTGTTACTCTCTAGGACTGCAATCTAGCTCATAGATGACATTCAGAGATAAACCAAGCTTGTTATCAATTTTCATAAATATTAAAATTATATGATAATATGAGAGCAACCTATGTTTCTGAATTCATATATTATTTTCAACTACAATGATCTCTATTTTCCCAGGCTTATTTCAGAAAAGGCAGCATTTACACAGAAATTTATCGT
>NW_021621665.1:0-4365 GCF_004785775.1 Grammomys surdaster
TTTCTCCAGCTGCAAACTGTAGTTCTTATCCACAGACCTCTAAGGGGGAAGCTTAGGGATGTATCTTGGAACAAGGTTTAATGTAAATTAATTATTATTTCTATCTCTGTCTAGTTTCCAAATGAATGAGACTCAAGCTGTGATTAATTTATCAGGCTCTGCACAATTACTGGGGGATTGCCCACAATCTAATTCTCTAACACTAGACTGGCTACTTCTCCAACTGTGCTCCCCAAATACTTGCTGTCTGACTCTTCCTGGGGTATTTCTGCTCCAGCTGTCTGGTGTCCTGGGAAGGCAGTTCACTCTGGCACGTGCTACTGGTTGGTCCATCAGGACTAATGGGGACCTCCTGTTCTCTCTCTTCTCTTTCCTTCTCCTCTCTCCCCTACCTAAGACACCCTCCACCCCCACCGCATCCAGGTAACTGAAAACCCACCTACCTCTATTCCCTCCAGTAATTGGCTGTAGCCATTTCTATTTAACCAATAGCTTTAAATGGGGTGCAAGGTTTGCACAACCAAGGCCAGTGTAGAGAGAATTCACTCATCTTGGGACAACCAGGTCTTGGGGCACAGAATTTAGCATTTGAATACATAGCAGCGATAGACCAACCTCAACAGTTTAATCATCAGCTACTCCTTAGTTATAATGCCGTTGATTAGAACAATGTAACTTGTATGTTTAATCCGTGTTGTGGTCCTCAGACATTGACTGGAACACTGTAGATTGTATGTTTATTCCATGCTGTGATTCTCATACACTGACTGGAACACTGTAGCCTATATGTTTTTTAAGTGTTGTGGTTCTCATGTATATTTTTTTCCTTACTGAGTTCAGAACTCTGAGGTAATGCTTATCTTCTTTAATCTTTTTCCTTTCTGCCCCATCCCCTGCTTTTCTTTCTTGAGGCAGCCTCTTCATGTAACCTGAGGTTATCCTCAAACTTGCCTTCACATTCCACCTCCCAAGTATCCGGTTACAACACCTAGGTATCCTTTGTAACTTCAGCTGAGAAAATAGAGGATCATAGGAGTTACATATGATACCCAGCTTTATTTATTCCTGGTATTGTAGTTCAACACAAGCCTGTCATACTCCATAATTCTGTGCTTTCTTCTAGTAGGATAGCCAGTTAGGAGTTACCCTCTACTGTTTTGTTATGTTTTGAACATGAGAATACAGGGTTATAAAGGTGTGTGTGTGTGTGTGTGTGTGTGTGTGTGTGTGTGTTTTACCAATGGTTATTTTTTCCACTGGAGAAGGGAGCTTGTCTAGGCAGGCATAGTGGCACACACTCGTAATCCGAGCACTTGGGTTGCTGAGACAGGAGGATTGTGAGTTTGGAACACTGTCATCAAGAGGAAGCTGTAGGAGCCCAAACAAGATGCTCAGTGCCCTTTGACTCACTTTGAAGTAGAGAAGTTTCTCCTGTTGTGAGGGGGCTAAGAGAAAAGGAATACACAAGGGGATGAAGGGTTTCTCTCAGCACCATTAAGAGGATATACTTGCCTGCCACAGAGTAACTGGGCATGATACTACAAGCCTGCAATCCCGGTACCCATATGGCAGCTCACAAACAACTGTAATTCCAGTCATAGATGATCTGGTGGCCTCTTCTGGCCTCCTTGTGTATCAGGCATGCACATGGTATACAGACATCCTTGCAGTTAAAACACCCATACAGGTTAAATAAATAAATGACATCATCATAATTGATAGCTTATTTCTCTGCTTGTGAAAAGAGCCAGTTCAAGCCAGAATAGATTATATTAAATGCAGATTTATTGGAAAGCTGTTCTCTGTGGATTTACTGGCCCCAAGGACCAAGTCACCATGGGGTGAGGTCTGAGAGAAAGGTCACCATGCAGAGAGGAGGAGGAGGAAGAAGAAATGAAGGAGGGGGAAGAGAAGGAGGAGGAGGGGAGGGGGGAATCCAAAATGACTGGATTTTATCAGGAGGAGCCTCTGAGGGGAAGAGCAGCCTAGCCCCTGGGCTAGAAAGTTCAGGGTTGGGGACAGGGTACCACAGGTAGGGATGAAGGATGTTGGGAAAACCTAGAGGCCAGGTCTGCTTTAATATGTAAAATACATACCTCAGTCTCTTGTCCTGGAGTCCCAAGCTAAACAATTATGTGTTGTTGAAAGCTTTCAATATTTTGAGTGTTATGTGGTGCCACATTAAGTTTGGGTCTTGGTAGGGTCGCACTATGTATCTGAGGCTGCTTCTCAAATCCATCCTTCTTCAGCTTTCTGAGTACTGCGATCATGGGTGTGAACCCATACATCCAATATCACTTGGTTTGTTTGTTCTGGGGAGTTGAGGCTTGAACCCAAAACCTTGCACAGTGATCCAGTGATCTTAACGTGAGTTTGGAGTTAAAGCATGTGCAGTGGTTCCATAATCTTAGACAACAACGTTATTAAAAGTTGTTTAGAATATTCCAAGCCTTTACTTGCCTTCTGAAAGTTGGCCTAATGTCATTCAGTTTGCAGTGTTATGGGTCCTTTTCATTTCATCTGTGTAATTGGTGCCCCCCAGGGATTTCCTTTTCAAATGGGCTACCGGTTAATTCCACAATTAATTTAACAGTTTACAGGTATTCTGAAACTTCATTTGTGTTTGGGTTGCTAAAGTGTGGGCATCCTTATCACTAGGGGTCCTCAGAAGCTCAGTGTTTTTCACCCTGAATACAAAGATTACAAGGAGGCCCATTTAACTTTTTAAGGCAGTGGTGGTGCACGCCTTTAATCCCAGCCTTTGGGAGGCAGAAGCAGTCGGAATTCTGAGTTCGAGGCCAGCCTGGGCTCTAGAGTGAGACCCTGTTTCAACAACTCAGGTAAGTACAAACATAAATACACTTTAAACAGTTAATACCCAAGACAACAAAAGCTTCCATGAAGTGTTCTGAGAGAATGTGCCCAGGCATGTTTTATGAGGTTGTTCTCTCAGCCTGATATCAAAGCCAGAGACCTCAAGGAAGCTATTGGGCAGTAGCACTGGCGGTCAGAGCTGATGCAGTCTCAATACAATAAGAGCAAGCAGAGTTGAAATTACGTCAGCTGTAGCTTTCCCTGTGTGACGGTGTCTGACAAGAGCGCTCGCTCCTTCCACATCTGCAAGGAGTCATACTGGGAGTACAAACACGTAGACAGGAAAAGGGGAAGAAAGACATCTACACTGAGGAGCAAGAGTTAGTCATCACTGTCTGTAGGTGACGTGGTCCTGTGTCTGTTAAAAAAATGAAAAAACAAACCTTGAAGATTTCACCAGTTAGTTTTAGAACTAATAAATGGGTATAGGTTTCAGAACATGAATCAGTGCACAAACTGTTTCATTTCTTTATGCCAATAAAGACTGACCTGAGCTAGAGATTGCCTTGTGCTCCTGTAGTCCTAACTTTGAGAAAGCTGAGGCAAAAGGATCTTGAGTTCAAATACAGCCTGGGGTACATGGCAAGCTGTAGGCTAACCTTGCTTCATAATGAGAGTCTGTCAATAAAACCACCCACCCACCATTTAGATGTTCATCCGAGCTCACCTGCGTTGTTATGGCTCTTAATTGAGGATCCATTCATGACTTTCTGTGTGGTTAGTCAACGATTATAGTGATTATTTAATCTAAATACAGTACTCCCTTTTCTCTGCCCTCCCCCCTTTATTAAAACTGGTTTAGTTCACTGCAGGAAGTCAGTGGGCTGGGCAGTAACTAGAGTCCTGCCTATGGCTGTATCTTTGTGTTTGAAAACACAAACTTTTAGACAATACTGTGGCTTTTAAATTTTTTTATTTTCTTTGTAGTCTCTTTGGTGCCATATACATATTAGATGTTGAATAAATACTGTTTTACAAAGTACATTATTTGCTTTGAAAATGATTTAGTTCATGTGGTTAGAATTTATTCCAGTGCTCGCTAAGGATTTTGGCATGGTGACTGTCCAGTGATATGATTGGCTGTAGCAAAGCACCCTTCTCAGGACTGGGGATTAGAGGAACTGTCTAGGGCCTCTGGCCTCAGTAAAGAGCTCTGGTAGAACGGCAGGAACTGGATCCCAGGTCTAGTTCAGGTGGAGAGAGAAGAGGAGCTGTTGTAGTGTGAGCTCTGGTTCATAGGAATAAGGTGTGGTTTGCTGGGGAAGTACAAAGGCGTGTATCCATTCATAGGGCACTGGTTACCCATACACTAATCTTGGAAGCTATCAGAATCCATCACTGAGCCAGCAACTGGAATAACAAGACAGCAGTTGCTGCTGTTCCCGTTTTCTTGTTTCTTGTTTGATTTCTTTCTAAAGCAGAGTTGGAGTTTCTCAAGGAAATGTTTTCATGTAGATTTATGCTTTGGCATCAGGGGAGAGAAAGCATGGA
>NW_021621666.1:0-3134 GCF_004785775.1 Grammomys surdaster
TGGCTGCTCAAATGGTGAACACTTTCTCTAATCTTCTTCAATCTATTCTCTAGTTTCTTCTTGAGACAATATAGCCATATCCAATTAGGGCAGAATTCTGTAAAAATGGCTGTGATGAGTTACTGGATATCTAGGTGAGGTCCTCATACTTTCCTTGAATAAGTGATTCTCAACAGGCCCACCTGGGCTGTGCTTTTTGTAAACAAGCACAGTTGAACTGGTTGGGGTTGCTGAGGTTGGCAGGGAGTATAATGCTGTATAAAACCAGAACAGCTCTCAATTCACATCTGTTTTTTTATACTCCAGTAACTTCAGTTAGTGCTGCTCATATGTGCATGAGAATGGGACCATTCATGGTATCACTGAAGGCCTAACAATGATTAAATCTTCCAAAGGAATATAATTCTCCCCCCTCATGCAGTATTAATTCATAAATATGGAATAAAACCTAGAGACCATCTGTCCATTCAGTGTCAGCCATTTTTGGATGTTACCTTGTGCATATAACCACAGCTGCTATGAGTTTATGTTTGTCATATCATGATGAACAGTTTGAGAAACACTATGCACTTTTAGAAATAATTGTTCAGCAAATGAACTCCCTTCACATTGTATATTACCTCTGTCCTTCAACTTCTTCCTTTTTTTAAGGAGGTAGAAATCAATTTATCATTCAAATATTTTTTTAAAAAAAATGGGTATGTAAATAGCAGTCAATATAAAGACTTATCAAATTTTGGAAAACAATAACAAGAACACATAACATCCCAATAACATAACCAACCTAAATTTCTAAAAGGAAAAAGCAAAAACATGAACATAAAATTACACTGAGCAGCCTACTCTCACTGCAGATTTGGCAGCACTCATCAACAGCCTGTGCCTGGTGTTCGACATTTAATTGCTAGGCAGTCACCTCTGTTTTCTCAAGAAGAGTTTTTAGAAAATCATAGGGAATCAGACCCAGAAGCAGGCTGATGGGTCACTGGCTCTCTAAAATTAGGGCCAATTCACACTGAGGAAATAAAATATGTGAAAATAAATCCTATCCAAGGGTTTGTGTGGTTTCTGGGGATGGGGCTCAGTAGGTGACTTGATCTTCAACAGGTCATTCTGCAGGAAGCTCTCTTCCTGGGCTCTGGCCACTTGCATCTCATGCTGCAGTTTCTCAGACCTTTTGGTGCTGAGTCTGTGGGTCAGTGTCCTTTTCCTTTTGCTTCCTGTGTTTTCACTTCAATTCCTCCAAATGCTGCTGTAGTAGTACACAATCTGCCTTCTTTTTCTGGTTTTCCCTCCTTAAAATTTCAGTGTTGTGTTTTAGGTGATTCAACACATTCAGGAAGTATTCTCTTTAACCAAAATTCTAATTCTAGCTCTGAACATTATATCATTCTAACACTATACCTTCTTCATACATATATGTATAGTTTGGCTGAAAATGTACAGGAAGATAAAAGTGACCTTGGACTCACAGAGATCCTGCTTCAGCCTTCTGAGTGCTGAGTTTAAAAGAATATGGCAACAAACCTGGCTGTTTCTTAAATTTCACTGCCTGGTTAAAGAGGCATAGGAAATAGGGATGTGAACATTAGTGAAATAGCATAAAGGTGGCAGAAGACCTCATGTCCCTTATTACAGTTGATATCAGATACTTATGAACTGCCTAATCTGGGTGGTAGGTATTGCACTTGATCCTCTGAAAGAACAATAAATACTAGTAACCTCTAAGCCGTCTGTTTAGTCTTAGTATACTTTATTCCTTAAAAAATTTTATCTAGTGAAACAATAGAGCATGAAGACAGTTAGAAGTATGTTTAAAATTCTCATATTTTTAAATTTTAAAAGAATCCCCAGAAGTACTGATGTGCTGTCTCAGAAGAGGAATTTAAGAATACGGATACACTTTTCCCTACTTTGGAAATATTCTAAAGTGTGTCATTACTTGATGAGTAAATATACTTCTTTTAAATTTAAGTTAACAAAATGGATATACACATATTGTATATACAAATACAATATTGTGTGCATGTGTGTTTGTGTTGAGAGGAAGAGAAATTGATAGTATATCTAAATATTTTATGTAACCATAATGCAAACTTTCAACCTATAATACCCATACGTATATAGTTTAAATGAAAATGTCCTATCTTTGTCAATAATAGATAGATCCCTAAGTCGTCATGGAGTATGTGATAAAAAATCATAACACTGGGCATGAGAAGCCCTCTTTTACTTGTTGGGCAGGGTTTTCCAAGAGACTTCTAAAACTTATAGGGTACAGCTGTTTGCCCTTAGAGGCACTACTCTTCTGGGGTGGAAAGTTAAGCCTCCTTTCTGAAGACATCATGCAGTTTAGACATAGTCCAAGAAGACTCAAGCTAATTGAAAAGGCTTTTACCTCAAGAGTAGCTTCCATTATATCAGAAGGAGCCATAGAAGCTTCCCAAAACTCCTATCAATCTTTAACATTTATAAACTACAACAATGATCAGCCTGGCATGGTTACTATATGGATACAGTGGCATTTATAACTTGGTGTTAACAAACAACCCTCTAACTGTGTCAACCTGCTCAAGGGAGAAATCATGAGTAATATTGGAAACCTAGCCAATTACCCAGGGTTCAGGAAGTCGTAGATCTTGGGGGAGAACCTACATCTTCATGGTTTCTAATGAACATAACCTGCTACACTCTAAATATGTCTTTATACATTCAAATAAGTGCATTATTCACTCCTCATCATGGAAACTTCTCCTTGCCACAAACAGATACCATTACAGAGTGACAACCAATCAAAATGCTGAGTTGCTCAGCCAAGTCCCAACACATATATCTACAAACCAACTCCTCCACCTAAGGCTCAAAGTTCACTGTAGGAAAAGGGAGGGAAGGGTGCAAAGACCAGAGGTCCAGAAATTTTGCTGTTAGATTTTGTCTCCTAGAAATGTCAGAGATGTTATACCCATGAAGAAGTCTCACTAACATAACTTAAACAAAAGGAATACCAATAGGCATGTTAACATGTAAAGAAAACACTCATGAGAACTCAACCTTAGAACTACACACACCTGAGGAACTGTGAGTGTGAGAGAAATAGTTTTCCCTAGGAGACAAACACAACAATTGGATATCTA
>NW_021621666.1:3144-7773 GCF_004785775.1 Grammomys surdaster
CTTCTTCTTCCCTTCAGCCCTCCACCTAGAAGCAGGATCTAGTTTAAGGAGTGTCAGCATATCAGTTTGTTCATTCCCATTAAGGCTTGTGTAATAAGCAGTTAGCGGCCAGCTGTAGTGATTCACTTTCTGTCATTCCAGTATTCTGGAGTGGGAAACACCACAGTCTGGTATTCCAATGCAGATTGGGTTAAATGAAACCCTGGGTGATCCTGGGTCAGCCTAGTCTACATAATGAGTTGCAGAGCAGCCAAATCTATACAGTGAGGTCCTATCTCAAAATACTAATTAAAAATTTGAGATTCCCCCTTTCAGTTTCCATCTGCACCCCAGGGCTGACTCTGTGTCACAGCTGTCTGTAACAAAATCCCACTGGGAGAGAATTGATTTTACAGAAGTGCTGACACACCTGTGAGCACAGGTAGGACCAACACTTCTGCTCAAATATCTGGCCCAAGAGGGACTTGACCAGAGACCTCAGGACACAGGAACTAAGGAGCAGCCTATGACAGAATCCTTCTGGTTTACATCTGCACCACGGAGCTGTCTCTAAGCCACAGGTCTTCATACCCAAATTTCTCCAGGAGAGAACTGGTTTCCCAGAAGTGCTGAAATACAGGCTTACAGGAAGGACAAGACATAGTCAGAAACAACAAGATCAGCTAACACCAGAGAGAACCCGATGACTAAAGGCAAGGATAACAACATAAGCAACAGGAACCAAGTATACTTGGCATCATTAGAACCCAGTTCTCCCACCACTGCAAGCCCTGGATACATCAACACACCAGAAAAGCTAGACATTATTTTTTAAATTATAGATGACTTTAAGAGGGACATAAATAAATCTCTTGAAGAAATACAGAATAATACAGGTAAACAAGTAGAAGCACTTAAAGAGGAAATACAAATCTCTTAAAGAATTACAGGAAACCACACCCAAATAGGAGAAGGAATTGAACAAAACAATCCAGGATCTAAAAATGGAAGTAGAAACAATAAGAAAATCACAAATGAGACAATCCTGGAGATAGAAAACCTAGGAAAGGGATCAGGAGTCATAGATGCAAGTGTCACCATCAGAATACAAGAGTTAGAAATGAGAATCTCAGGTTTAGAAGATACCATAGAAAACATTGACACAACATTGAAAAAAATTCAAAATAAAAAAGTCCCTCATCCCAAACATCCAGGGAATCTAGGACACAATGAGAAGACAAAACCTAAAAATAAAGGCATAGAAGAGAGCGAAAACAAAATTGTCAAAGAAAAGTTCCTTAACCTGTAGAAAGAGATGCCCATATACATACAAGAAATCTACAGAACTCCAAACAGATTGGACCAGAAATGAAATTCCTCTCATCACATAATAGTCAAAACACCAAATGCAAAAAAACAAAGAAAGAATAATAAATGTAGTAAAAGAAAGATGTCACGTAACAAATAAAGGCAGACATATCACAATTATACCAGACTTCTCACCAGAGACTATGAAAGCAGTTTATTCTAGGAAGATATACAGAAAGTAGGACAAAACAAATGCCAGCTAGGCTACAATACCCAGCAAAACCCCCAATTACCATATATCAAGAAACCAAAAATTCCATGATAAAAGTAAAGTCACATAATATCTTCCCAGAAATTCAGCCCTACAAAGAATAATAGATGGAAAATTCCAAAACAAGGAGGGAAATGACACCCTAGAAAAAGCAAGAAAGTAAAAATTCAGGCTGCAAATAATGTTACCAAACTCTGAAGACACTTTTGTGGAAAATTAGAAACTTGAGAATGAAAATGACAGAAGTGTCTCCACTATTACTCACATTTTTATTTAAAAAGGATATGTATATATATATATGTGTGTGTGTGTGTGTATATATATATATATATATATATATATATATATACATATGCATGTATTTATACATAATACACACAGAGTTTCTCAATCAGTAACTGTAGGCCTCAGAAACCATGAAACACAAAATGTCCAAGTAGAAGGGATCCCTACATGACATGAATTTAAAAGGAAAATAAATTCTGTTTGCCTTTATTAGCCTGCCCCTTGAGTCAATCATGGAGATGTTTAGAAAAGGATAGTGCTCCCTTCACCCTTACTACTGAACTTATAAATCATGCTTTTGATATTTTATGAAATAAAAACTCATGTTCCTATATCTAATAATGTTTACAGGTAAACAGTACCCTCAAAACATATTTTATTTAGTCCATATATGTGGCTACCATACCTTGACGAATGTATGAAATATTATTTAACCCACCTGTAATGGTTAGTCTTGCTTGTCAACTTAACTGTAATCCATGAAAGATAAACCAAGAGGCACATTGTAAGAGATTTTCTTGATTAGATTGTTTGTTGCTTGAAAAACACCTAAGATATGGGCAGAATCTCCACGTGGGAGTCTAATAAAAACAAGCCTAACTGGGAAAGTGTAGCTTTTTTTTTTCTGTTTCCTTCACATGGTGGATCAAAGAGTAACACCCAAAGTAAAGTAGTAGAAAGGTGTCCTTTTGTGTGTGAAGGAAAAAGCCTATATCAATCTTTTCTTTTTTGTTTTTGGAAGAAAACCGTCAGAAGTCAACATCTATCCAAATGATCTTATAATGCACACATTTTGTTAATGTTTATATTCTTTAAAATTACTTCATGCAAAAAATCATTCCATGCTTTAATATTCATTTGCTTTTTGAGACTAGGTCTCATGGAGGCCAGGATATCTCATCAAGTAGTTGAGGACAGCCCTAAATTCTTGATCCTTCTAGTTCTATCTCTAACAGTGCCAATACAACCATGTACCTCAATCAGAGCTCTAATTTTTAAATAACCAATAAGTGCTATAGATTGTCTTAGAGTAATTTTTCACCCTTAATAAGATTTGTGGCATGTCAATGCTAATAGAACATACATTTATCAGGTTTTGTATTGGTAACTCTATTGTCTCAGACATGTACTAGGACACTTTTAAAGATTTTTAAGGACTATGGATAATTTGAGGTTGGATAAATATATTTGGTGTTATGCAGGGCCCATGAGCCTATGCTGGCCAGGGGAAGAATGTGGTGTGAATGAAAAATGTAACCTATAGACTCTTGTATTCGAAAACTTGATCCCTAGTTGGTGGCCCTTTTGAAGAGGCTATGGAATCTTGAGAGAGTGGAGTCTGGGTGGAGAAAATATATCACTAGGGACAGGATTTGAAGTTTCATAGTGTCTTTGCTTCCTCTGTGTAGATGCAAAGTGATCTCTGTGCATTCTGACTTTCAGGGGCTCCTGCTTATTCTGATGCTTTACCTTTTCCTCATGTTGGACTGTATCCTTTTCTGAAGTTACAATAAGTTACAATAAACTCCTTTCTCCTCTAGTGTACCTTTAGTAATAATATTTTATCATAGCATCAGAAACGAACTTAAACTTTTATTCCTTGAAAAATCATTCCCACCACTCAGCTGCCATTGACTCCAGACACTGAAATACTGTTACAGTAATACACTGGAATATATATATCAAGGGAGAGCAAATGAAGAGAAAAGCATTGTGTGTGGGGGAGAGTCTTGAATCAAATCTCCTTTATTAATCAAAGTCTTTAAGATCTGATTGCTTAGAGCTAAGCACATGATACCTTTGGGAGTGTTAAACAGAGCCACTAAAGCATCAGCAACACTCACTTGAACTCTTTTCTCTTTACCATGTACCTTTTCCTTGTAGAGATTTAACAAATTGACAACTTAGTATTTTTGAAAAATTTATGTTTCTGTTGAGTATTTATGAAACTGTTTATTTTTACCCCAGTGGCATGAGACAATTTTCCTAGTAAGCCTTTAAAAATAATAAATAATGAATTAGACTTGGACTATTATTTTGCTTGGTTCAGAGAAAAGGTTTCCATATTCTCTTAGTTATACTTTTATTTTTGTATAGAGACACCATTGACATGATAACTCTTAGAAAGGAAAACATTTAATGCCTTAGAGGAAGAAGGTAAGTGACAAGGTGCTTCAGAAGATTCTGACAGCCCTCCAACAATGCCACACATTCTTTAAATAACATATCTCTCTTCTGGTCTGGGCCTGACAACTGAGCAGATCCCAGGCAGCTGCTCTGCACCCAACCTCATAAAACCCAGAGGAAACAGGCCTCCCAGGAGCTCTAACCCTGGCATTATCTTAGGTAAGGAGATAGCAACCCTCCCCCCTCCAACCAGGGAGTAACTGGAACCCACTAGGACCCAGGAATTCACTCCTGGCCTGGAACACTTGTTCTTTCTGGTCTGGACCTGAGCACTGAGCAGATACTGGGCAGCTGCTCTGCACCCAATCTCACAAAACACAGAGTAAGTGGGCATCCCAGGAGCTCTAACCCAGGCAGCATCTTAAGTAAGAAGAAAGTAACACCTGCCCCAAACAGATAGCAACTGGTTCCCACTAGGTCCCAGAAATTTACTCCTGGCCTGGAGCCCTGTTTCCTTCACCTCTGGGCCTGAGCACTGAACAGATCTTGAGCCCCATCTAGAACCCTAGTAGTAACATCCACCCCACACAGCTCTGAAACAACCAAGAAAATAGGAAAGACAGGCTCCAGTAAGAGTAATGGCAGATTGCACCAAGGAA
>NW_021621667.1:0-1330 GCF_004785775.1 Grammomys surdaster
AGTTAGTACACAGTAATAACTGAAGCAATGTACAACTAGAAGAAGGAGTTTTTAGGGTATAATCCATAAAAATAGCCAGAAACAAAGGAAAGCCTAGTTATTAATCAAATCTATGCACATCAAGTGAACATTGTACATTTTGTGGGTGCTTGTAGAAGACTTTGATATTTGAATGACCAACTGCTATGTTTTAAGTGAGGATGGTAATCTATGCTCAGTGAGTGTGTGTGAAGTAAATGGCACCATGTCTTTAGTGTTTAGATTATCATCTCGGCTATCCGTCTGTCTATCCATCATCTATGCATATAAGTATTTATGTGTGTATGAATGAATATATTCACGTAGTTATGTATGCAAGTATCTCACTATCATCTATGCCACTCTCTGTCCACCCACCCTCTCTCTCTCTTTCATCCATGAATATGAATATATATATGTATGTATAATATGCGTGTAGCTAGGTAGGTGTGGTAGTTTGAATGTAATTGGTCCCCTTAGGCCCATAGGCAGTATTAGGAGGTATAGCCTTGTTGGAGTAGGTATTTCTTTGTTTGGGGAAGGGTGACACTGGAGGAGGTGTGTGGTCTCATACATGCTCAATCCATGCCCAGTAGGCATCTGTCTGTCTGTCTGTCTGTCTGTCTGTTCAAGAGTAGGTGTGTCAGTGTGTTCAGCGATCCAAGGAGGGGATGTGGATTTGGTGGCATGTAAAACAGGCACAGACACACTTATGCTCTTGGTGGAAGAAGCAAGCTTTAAGAAGCTCTAACAATATTACATATATACGTGTATGCATACACATATACACATTTGGTGGATGGAGCAAAGGTTCAACCCCTTTGCGTATATACTCGCATTTGGTGGGTGGAGCAAAGCTCCAACTTTATTTTTTTTATTGCACTGGCTACTTATCCCTGAAAATAATTTCAGGTAGTATAAAAACAACAATGTGATTACATTCTAGTTTGTTCTCGTATTTTCATATAAGAATAGGCACAAAAAAGCATCTCCCCCCAAATCCTCTCATGATGCACAGTTTATAAATTATGGATAAAAAAGTCAAATTATTCCCAAGAACCTACATACACGTTCCTAACTAAGCAACTTGTTATAGATTAACAAGGTGTAAACAAGCAAGGTAATCGTTTCAGCCAGTTTCTCTTATTGGCAGGCTGCAATTTGCAGTTATAAAGGAACAATTACTTTATTATTTATCTCAGAAAGTAATCTTATAAAAATCTTAAAAGAATCACAGAACTAAACTTTTATTTAAAAACCAATCAGCCATTTCTACTTTGAATCCTCAAGGTGTACATCTATCCCTTACCCA
>NW_021621668.1:0-11082 GCF_004785775.1 Grammomys surdaster
TTTAATAAAGGTTTGAACAACTTCTGATATTAAAATTTCCAGGAGTGTTTATATCTATATGCCTTTTGGTATTCTTTATTGGTAGAGAGGTCATGGGTAATAAGGGTACAGGTTCTTTGAATAGTTCATCTGTGATTCAGTTTCTAATTTCAGTCTGGTTGTCTGCTATTGTACGGAAGGATGCTAAGGTAGAAAGATGGGAGTGATTCTCATGTCTATTTAAAGATATAACACTAACATTGAACCTTTTAGTTTTACTTGCTTATTAAAGGTAGGATTTTACAGTCCTTGGGATGAGTTATTTATTTAATGATTGTGTATTCTTTTATTTCATTAAATTATTTTTTATTTGTTTTCTAGGAAGACCTTGACTTAATTTGGTATGCTATAGATGAATATAGTGTTTTTTTCCAGCAAATTGCAGTAGAGTATATATCTTGTGTCTTGCTAAGCATGAACACTGCTCATGGTTTGTTTTAAAGGTTTGTAACATTAGTCTAAGAAAATCTAGACCATACTGATTGTGCTTTACATTTCTTTTTGCCATTTAATAGTGCCTTATTTAACTTGTCAAGTAATCTTTCCAAGTTGGCTTCCTATTAGTCTATTAGAAGAAATGATGGGATCTGACCAAAACAGCTCAATAAAGGTGGAACAGAGCAGTACAAAGAATTTACAGTAGAAGGCATGGGAATGGAGGACACTGTGTTAAGGGAAACAGCTCAGATATGCAAAGAAAGGACTGTGCATGCTCTCTAAACTATGTAAATAAAGCACCAAAGAACAGTTGGTCTGGGTATAAAACAGTATTTGTTAGAGGTAGGGAGGAGTGAGGGGAATGAGGTCGGATAAACAGAATCTGGATTTTATCAGTAAATAGCACATGAACAGACTGAAATATCACACTGAGCCCTATTAACATGCACAATGATTCTAATGAGTAACTGTTCATTAGAAATGAAAGACAGAGCTGAGAGGATAGATCAGTGGAGAGAGTTAACTTAACACTCATGAGGTCCTTGGTTCAGTCTCACCCCCCACAAATAAAATCCCAAACCAAACCACCTTCTTAGAGAGATCTGTGATTGAGGCTACATCTCTCAAATATAGTTTAGTAATTGTTAAAACAAAGCCCTCATGTAGCCTAGTGTTTAGTGAGGGCTTGGGAGTCAGTCAGACAAGGGATTGAACCTTAATCTGTAAAATGGGGGTGTTATATAGCTGTTTCTTCTGAGATTAAAAACCTTCCTTGGAGCAAATATTGATAAGACATGGGTTAAACACAAGATCTCCTAAATCAATGCTGCAACCCCTTAGTATAGTTCATGTTATGGTGGCCTTTCAACCATAAAATTATTTTGTTGCTATTTCATGTGTTTAAATTTGCTACTGTTATGAATCATAATATGAATATATGACGTGCAACCCCCAAAGGGGTTGTGTCCCACAGATTGAAAACGGCTGTTCTAAATGGAGGTGGACCATTCATTCCATTCTACAGTCAAGCTTGGTAGGATCAGGGAGTAAGTGACTCAGTGACTGTGAATACTCCCTGAAGCTGACCTAGTCACTAGGACCCCCCCTTCTCTATACACATAGAAGCAGTAAGGGCTGCTGAGACCCTCTGAATGGGCTCAGACCAGCCAAAGTGCCTACATGAAGCAGAGACAAAATGAGCTTCTGATAAGAGGAAGAAACTTGTGGCTTCCTGCAGGAGACACTCCAACCCATTGAGCTGCCTGCAAGCTGTACAGTGAGCTCCATGTTTCCAGCCTTTGGGAACTGTCAGCCACGCAGGGATAGACTTTTTGGTGATGCAGCTGTCTTTGAGACATGTCTGCTCTTGTAACTAAGCCTTCACCATATTCCTACAAGTAACTCCAATAAAATGCACTGGCTCATTTAGGTGAACTTTGGTGGTATCTATACTTGGGTCTGTCTTTAGCTCCCTACCTAATGTTAGCAGACTTTTGTTCAAATCTCCTTAAGAGTGGTGTCACACAACAAGGAGGAATTCATCTGCCTGCAGCATAGTAGTATTTTCAGGAAGTGAAAACTATACAGTGCCAAGAAAAGTGCACACTGCAGTCAAGGGGTCCTCACAGCTAGAAACAGAACTGTTGCTCTTGGTGCCGCTGAAACTATTGTTAGTCAGGTTCTTTCAAATTAGGCTCAAGTCCTGCTATTTTTACTAACATTCTCAAAAAAATTCAAAGTAAAAAAAAAAAATGTGTGTTAGCACATCTAATGCCTTCTAATCAGCTCCTCTCTGAGCTGTGCCTCCAGGAGAGGTAAGGCGCATACATGTACTCTGGCCTCATTACACATGAGCTCTCTCCGTGGTGCTGAAGCTGATATCTTCTGGGTTGATATCACTAGCCCTCTCTCTGTGAATGAAGTGATTAGTACATGCTATGCAATGTCTCTACTTCTCTCCAAGGAGCTCCACAGAAAACTCACTCTAAGATTCTTCTTAGTGTACATTTCAGAAGTTTCTAGGACTTTCTAAGGTGAATGATGTTGTGACTCTTGCCTGCTCACAAGACAATAAAGAGGCAACTGGAAGAGGAATCTGGTTGCCTGGACTTCAGGCAAGATCCTGTCTCTTGTGAACCCCAGGCACTTCCTCACTGGTGGCATAGGGCTTACAGAGCCTGTGACTTCCAGCTCTTCAGGACAAGAGCCCCAGTGTTGGAAAATATTGAGGATGTAAGGATGACTCTTGCATAGCAGAGTCATCAAGGCGTGCCCAGTATACAGAGAGGTCCTTCTGGCTAAAGAGATTAATTGAAACTCTTTATAACTGAATATGATCCATATGCAGAAAGTGTGAAATAGTTTCCTCTTGCCTGTCATTGCATAATGTCAATAAAAGTGGCTACCCCACAGTCCCTAACTGACCCACTTTAACATTTTGACAAAGCTCTGCATGTTTTGCTCAAGACCACTGATTTTATAGCATTATTATCCATTCAGAGCACTGGACTATATCATGCTGCTAATTATAGTCAACATTTCTCCTATGTTTTAATGAATCTTCTTCAGCAGGGGAAAGTTTCCCTATTCATAGGATAGGAAGAGGGTTAGGCTTACAAAGTTTTTCTTCTCCAGTATCTTTGTTTAACATATTCCTTTTCAGAACACATCATCCTACTGCTGTGGGAGAAACAGTTTATTCAGGCACATAGTTGCTGTTGGAAACACACTTCCATGTCATCCCTGACTTTATATGTCAGTGTGTGCTTTTCCTTCAAGGTCTTGCAGTTAGAGCACTGAATGACTCTTGTCTTTTTTGTAATTTAAGAATTATATTCTCCCAGAGAGTGTGTGTGTGTGTGTGTGTGTGTGTGTGTGTGTGTGAGTGTAGCATATGTGGAATTCAGAAGTCAGAGGACAACTTGTGGGAGGTTCTCTCTCTCTGTCATGTGGGTCCTGAGGAATGAATTTAGGTCACTGGGCTTGGAGGCAAGCAATTTATCTGGATAATCTACATTGTGGGTCCCTCACTGTGATTTTTTTTAACATTAGTGTCAACAAGCTTTTATCAATTTATTAATTATTATTAATGGTTTCCTCCATTACTTACTGCCCAACTCCATGGAGTACAGAATGGTGTGAAGAAAACTTCTTTATAGTATTTTCATAAAATTGGGTTTGTAGTGGTGAGCCAGGTGGTGCAGGGTGGGTAAGAAGGGCTGGAAGGAGAAGCCAGGTACATAATACAATATGACATTATTATATTTCTAATAATATATTCTAATAGTTTTATATTAATTATTAATATTCTAATAAGAAGCCATGTCTGCTCTTACAGCTTCTTGTTTGTGGTTCTAGTTACTTATGAGCATCCAAAAATGTCCAATGGAAAGTTCCATAAATAAATAGCTTAAAAGTTCTTAATCAGATGCCATTCTGAGCAATGTGATGAACTCTAGTGCCACCTTATTCAGCCCCCTCCTCAAGAAGTTAATCACTCTTTTGTCCAGCATATTCGTATCGTATGTATTATCTGCTCCTCATTGTATGCTATCTACCTGCTAGTCACTCAATGGCCTGTTCTGTTAGTGGGTCATGTATCTTGGTATTTCTTTGCTTGTGATTAAGAAAGTGACCCTTATGTTGTGGCCCAATGTTTTCTCACAATTTCTGTGCACTTCCTCTCACTTCATAGTACCATGTATCATTTCTTAACATCAGAAGAGCAAGGTCAGAATGTGATAGAAGGAGCACACATACGTTTTTCTTGTCCTTTGTGTTTTCTTTTTTTTTGAGACAGGGTTTCTGTGTATAGCCATGGATGTCCTGGAATGTTCTCTGTAGACCAGACTGGCCTTGAAGTCAGAGATCCAAGGGGCTCTGCCTCCCAAGTTCTGGGATTAAAGGAGTGCACCACCACTGCCTAGAAATTTTATTTTAATTCATTATTTCAATTTATTTGATTGTTTACTATTGTTAATCTATTCTGGCTCCTAACTTATAAATTAAACATTCTCTTAGGTGTACCTTGTAAGAATAAACACTTTACACAGAGCTCAGTATTGTATATGGTTTTGGGCATCCACACATGGTATTGGAGGATTTACCCTGTTGAGAAGACAGGATCACTTCATTCATTATTTTTTTGTAAACTGTCACCTCATATGACAAGAACTTAGCCCAAGCAAGAGAATCATCCTACTGCCAAGGATGGGAAAGGCATGGGGCTGAAGACACTGGTAAGTCCACAGAATAATGCTCTCTACACACATATTAGAATATATTATTAAAAATATAATAATATCATACTGTACTATATTATGAGTTGTTAACCTCTTGCTGTGCCTAGTTTAAAAATTTAACTTTATTACAGGTGTGTAATTGTAGGAAAAATCAGTATACATAGTGTTCAGTTTTTCTTGTGGCTTCAGGAGTCCTTACGTTTCCATTGCTAGAAACAACAGGACTTTCACTGCCTAACAGGTGTCTGATGGGAAACAGCCTCTGCCTAGGCAGACAGTTGAAACTTTTGAATGAATTTGTTAGAGATCCGCTCTCTCCTGTTTGTGCCTTTCCTTGAATTCATAGAATTTAACAAGCTACCTGTTGCTGGTTTCAATGCTTCTTTCAGCACACTGGGGATTCAAGTGAACACATAGCTTAATTAGCAATGAATGCAACTGTTTTAATATGATTTGGCTGGAAAGCTAACAAGAACAGGTAAGAAATCCTATTTTTAAAAAATAGGATTCAGTGATTTTGGTGTGAGAGGCATTATCAAAACTTAGCAGCCTAGCTATTCCTTGTTCCTGAGGACCTAGAAATGTCTTTTAAGAAGGGCTTTACTTTGCTCTCAGGGGATCTGTGGGCCAATCTGTTAACTTCATCTTGGCTGAGATGGGGTGGCTTTCCAGATAGAGAAAAGTCAGATGATACATCCGTACTATCTGTCCCATAGAGATCATGGATTCTGAGTGTCTTTGGTCAGAGAATTTGTCCCTAAGAGAATTTCTCTAATGTCTAACCTCCACCAAAAGTAAAAATCTGTGATGGCTATGGGCAATTACATAAAATCTGTGATGGTTATTGGCAGTTAATGGTGAGGTTCACAGAGCTCACTCCTCTTCCTTATCAACATAGTGTTATCATTGGATCAGAATCACAGGAAGGGCTGCTTCCTATTTGCTCCTGTCCACCTCATCCACCCATCCTCTCACCTCTCACCCGACTCTGTACAGAACTGTGTGTGCAAAATTCCACTGGACTTTCCTAAGGATATGCTACAGCAACAGCTTTGGAAAAAAGCATCTCCTGCTTCCACGAGAAGATGCAGTCTGCCGCATCTCTCAGGCTCCAACCAGGATGACAGAGGGCTTTCAAGTATACATGCAATTAAAAAGGAATGCAAAGAAATATAGAAGAAGGTCAAAATCTGTAATATTTGGATGGCAGGTACACAAGTATATGTTCTTTGCCTTTGTGTATTTTTGAATTCGTGTATAAGAGCAATAATGAGAATGCGACTTAATGTCTTGCCAGTCAGAAGCAAATTGTGTGGGTATATTGTCAGACATCTTTCTGTTAAATAATGGCAAGAGTACATGCAGAGTTTGAAGCATGACAGCCCTGGTTTGAATAATGTCTAATGCTTCTTATTGCTTTCTATCTTTGGGTTAAATCATAGATTCTGAGCATTAAATTAAAAAGCAACGTCTCTAAAATGGGAATAATACTGGTACATATCATAAGGACTTTTGCTTTGATGAGACTTAAATGATAAAATGTGTACAAATCAGCACAGAGCCTAGAACATAGGGATTACAGTGTGTGTGTGTGTGTGTGTGTGTGTGTGTGTGTGTGTGTGTGTGTTACATAAACTGACTGTGCTATGGGTAGTTTACTGTGGCAGTAAATGTAATCCAGGAAATGAGATGAGGATGCTGAGGAAAGAGTAGTTCAGTGCCCAAGAGGAGCTGTGCATTCCATGCTAATGGCCTGTGGACTTCTGGCTACCAAGAAGATTAGGGTCAGATTTATGGAAGTAGGTATGACGTGAATAAGCTTCTTCTGTTTTCCCTCTGACTTGGGGAGGGGCTGTCTTACTTTTCAGACTCTCTTTATTCCCGCCATTCATTCTCCACATGCCTTGTAAACTCCTGTAGGTTCCTTGTGCAGTGTGGCTGGGAGGGAAGGAAAGATGTAGGAAGGAAAATAGCGCGGGTAGCAGCAGTCAGGCACAAAGGGCTGGTTACACAAGACAGTTACACAATGGCTGGTTGTGACACTGGCTCTGCATTCATGATATCTGGCCAGGTTTCTCATCACACAGAGAACTCTTTCAGGGACTCTGCCTGCTCCAGGTTTGTTTACATTTTGACTGGCGTTAAGCCTTAAGCTATTATCCTTGATGCAAATGGAAGCTTTCATAAATGACACCACCTGAGGGTTGTCATGGGTTCCGGTTTGCTCTGGTGTCTGATAACTGCCCATTCTTCATTATCTTTGTGGAGATTAGACACTTTTTTTTTTTGGGATCAAATATTTCTTCCAAGGTCAATTTCCCTCAAGTGCTCAGTACTGTTTCACATGCTGTGTGCTCAAGGAATGCAAATTAATTTGATGTTAGCTTTAGCCAACCCAGCTAGGAAAATAAACCTGATTTAAAAAAAATATAAACACTGATAAATATCATCTAAATAACATGATGTTTGAAAAAATATAGGTACATGGACATTCACACTCATTCCAGAGACATTGTCTCACAGCACTGTTTTAACTCATAAGTAACTGTAACTGGATATTATTTAAGTGTCACTTCCATTGTATTTATTGTAACTAGGGGCTATAGAAGAGTTTGAGGATACATGAATATTTCATATATATTTTTTTAAACTTATAAGATGCAAAACACATGTGTCTGGAAAAGGAGAAACAGAGAACTCTGTGGAAGCTGGACCATTTATAATCCCTTCATCCGGAAATAATTGCTAGGAGTATTTCTGTGTATCTCTTCCCACACATTGCTAAGGTCACAGAAGTTCTCAAGATGGGTCTGTAGACAGCTGTAAGGCAGACATCGAGTGGCTTTTGGAGCTCTACAGGGATCTTCAGAATACAACAAGGCCTTTCTGCCTGAGAGAAGTGTACTTCTGGGGTGATGAGTCTTGGGACTCACTTTCTGTGAGGAGGAATACTGTCTTTTCTTTCCCTATTACCTTCTAGCTTTTCTTCCATCTCCCTTCAGGAAGAGCAGGGCTGTGGGAAGGACCCTGGGCAGGGGGAGCCTTGGTTGAGGGAGGCCAGGACTTCAGACAAGTGAAGTCTGTTCTAATCACTGAAGGGCAACTGTGTTATATCCTATGATAGGGGACAACTGAAAGCACATATTTCTAGGTGTATGGATGCAATTCCTATGTAAAATTTCTTCTTTGTGGTTAGATATGCTTCTAAAATCTGCCTTCCTGTTCTAAGTTTATGGCTCTTTCAGGTTTCTTATACCCATCATACCTCCCTGACTTTCACTGGGACTGTATTCTGTTCTGTGGAAGACTCTTCACCCCTGCCCTAACAGTAGGACTTGACTACAGCCCATTTTTCATGTTCTTCTTGCCCATCATGGAATGAGCACTGGATCCAAGCCAGGCTCAAATGAATTCTCTGGAGGGTTAAAATAAGAATCAAGAAAATAGGACTCTTTCTTTTGGTAGAAAGATTGGGAAGGCATGAGTCCAGGGCTCTACTGACACTAACCTATAATATGTGAAAGACGGCACATGGATTAACCTAGACCTCACTGAGAGGTGCAACAGTAGAGAGATGACAAAGGATGGAGTAGGTGTGGCTAAGGAAGGATGGGAAGAGAGAAAAGAGAAGAAAGGAGGGTGGAAAAATATGCGAGAGACCTAATGACATTTCTATAATTTTAATCTTCCTAAGTGTCTCAGTCAATGTTTTATTGCTGTGAAGAAACACTATGACCACAGCAATTCTTATAAAGGAAAACATTTAACTGGAGCTGGCTTACAGTTTTAGAGGTTTAGTTCATTTTCATCATGGCCAGGAAGCATGGTAGCATGCACAAAGACGTTGTGGTGTAGGAAAAATTGACAGTTCTGTATTTAGATCCACAAGCATCAGGAAAAGAGAGAACCACTGGGCCTGGCTTGGGCTTCTGAAACCATAAGCCTATCCCCAGTGACATACTTCCTCCAGCAAGGCCACACCTCCTAATCTCTTTAAATAGTGGCACTCCTTAAGAACCGAGCATTTAAATATAGGGGCCATTTATATTCAAACTACAACACTGTTTTGGTTTTTTCTCTTAAATTCTATAATTCTACAATATAGTCTAGAAATTTCTATCTGGTGGAATAATTCTGAGATGAGTTTTCTTTTTGTTTACAGTCTAAAGAACCTAGAACAAGAGAACTGAACTATGCCAACCATTTCAGTCTTGGTTTTCCTGTGTTTTCAGCTAGCAGACTTGGAGACAGCGGCCTCTCAGCATCTCAGGAGCCTCGGGTTCTTACAGTGCCCAAAGCCGTCCCTTCTCAAGCTGATTTCTTCCCACCATTCTTAGAGCTAGTAGTTTAGCTCTTTACAACTGCTAATATCTTGTAACAGAGAAGTGGCAAGATAAGCCACTTTCTTTTTTAAATTGTTTATTTTACTTATCATTATTGTTGTCGTTATTGATTGTTTTCTTCAAGACAGGGTTTCTTTTCTTTCTTTCTTTTTTTTTAATCAAATCATAAGTTTTACTTATTCACACAGGGGTTATAAACACAAACGTGGGCAAGGGGATGACACCGGAGTGTGGGTGTTCTGGGGGGGGGTACAGATATCTTTCAGAACATGGTATCGCCTGGGTGAAGGTTCGGGGACAGATCACTATGACTCTGTCTATGATTCACTTGTCCTTATCTAAGTTGGTACTATCCACAAAGGCTACATATATACAAGGTCTATGACTACTCAGGCTGGTAAATTTCAGCTGCCTGTTTATAATAGCTTATAGCCATCTGTTTCAATGTTTTTCCACTGAGACCCAAGACTTGGTGTTAGTATACATGTATGACAGGCCTATTGCTGATTTTAGGCCTATGGCTGATTTTAGGCCTTCAGTGTATAAGCAAGGCTGCCCCTAACATCTCCTTCCTTCTCTAGGTATATAAGGGCTGTGGTAATTCTAATCTTGTGAAGGCAGGGATAGAGGCCTGACCTCCAGTAATTGAAGGGGAAAGACAGGGGTTCTTTGTGTAGCCCTGGCTGTTCTGAAATTTGCTGCATATACAAGGCTGTCCTCAAACAAAGATCTGCTTGCCTCTGCCTCCTGAGTTTTGGGATTAAAGGCATGTATCACCATCCTGGAGCTGTTACAGGTGGTTGTGAGCCACGACATGTGGTTGCTGGTGTTAAAACCCAGGTCCCCTGCAAGATCAGTGAGTGATTTTAGCCACTGAGCCATCTCTCTAGTATACAAGATAAGTTATTTTCTTTAACAAATGTGATGGATTGGGTAGTTTAAAATAAGGGAAATTGAATTAAATGTATGTATGTATGTATGTATGTATGTATGTATGTATATATGTATGCATATATGGTTACTGTTGGAGCAGATACAGGAGGCAGATGATGGCACCCTGAGGGCTGAGGGGCAGCAATAAACCAAAGTGGGAGTAGAGGATCTAAGATGATGAGGCCAAGTGTGAGGTTAGATACTTGAGCTGAGGAAGCAGTCCTGTCCACTGTGTTCCTCCTCTCAGGATGAAGGTAATGTGGGAAGATGGAGGGCTGACAGGAGATGCTTGTAGGTGATTCCCAGGGAAGTGTCTCTGAGAAACACTTCCAGATACTTCCCCAAATCTGTTTACAAGGATGCTTGAAACAGTTTTGTAGAGAACAGGATGGACCAAGCTGGGAGATAACTGAGGCCTGGGTGCCCCTTGTGATTCTCAGAATGAAGTGAGGTGAGGCCTCTGTGACCTCATAGGGTCTGCCCTAGTAACAGCAGAGTTCTTAGCCTGAGGACAACTCAGAGTCCTGCCCGGAGGGCTGGGACTCACAGCAAGCACGTGTGTCTGCCCAGGTTTGGGCTGTTTTCTGGGATGGACACTATCTGAAACACATCACGTGAGTAACTTACTCAGTGTGAGGCATACTTCTTTGTTGGGATCTTAAATGGAGGAGATTGAACCATGGAGAGGGACTTGAAATGTTTCTGACTGAGGGCAGTGCATCCTAAGAGAGCTAGAAACAGATCAGAAGTCTCACAGTAGTGGGACTGGCCACTCAAGACTGCAGAAAGAGGAACCCCTCACTCACAGGGAGAGAGGCCTTGGAAAGATTTCAGCCCCAGCCTAGGACAGGAAGGAGGCAACTGTGCTGTTGCCATATCCACACTTGACCATCACCCACAGCTTGTCCAGGGAAGGAGGCAAAACCTCCCTGGCACTGGTGTCTGATCTTCCCTGAGGATTTCAGTCCCCAGCAGCAGCAAGCTTTTCATTTGTACTCAGAGAGCTGCCACAGTATAGAACAAACATCAATGTCACTATCCCAGGAAACACCATGGCAGCATTCTCCCTTCTCATTCTGTACTTACAT